>NC_137098.1:7523677-8123677 GCF_949357685.1 Gobio gobio
AGTGATTCCTTAAATGCATGTTGCAAAGCAAATGCAAAGCATCACCTGTTGCATTACTTTACTGTCATCTAATGTATGGTTTATGCCAGCATTTAGACCGCGGTGCAGTGATTTCAAACTTCATTTGGACATAGGTTCTGCCTCCACTATAAAAATACACACAGCCAATAGGAAACCCGACTTCGCGTGCCCTCTAACGCCAGTGAGCCTATATTTTGTGTCTTGTGTTGTGAAAGAGAAGGTCTGATTGCGGATCTGACACACACATGCCTCCAGCTCCAGTCACCGACACGCGCGCGCGTCACTGCCTTCACTTCTGACTGACTGTCAGTCACACGGAATCGCTGTACCTGTGCCTTCAAACCCTCACGGATTTACAATGAAAAGTGGGTGACTATTCCTTATTTTGAATACTTATGTTTAGTATTTGTAAGCCTGTGTTGTGTGAACTGTATCTGTTGTTGAATCGCTACTGTAGTTTCTTCCGCTGAATCGAATCATATCTATCCATTTCTAATGACAGGTTGTTTCGCTTTAACTTCACCTGCAGAAAGCGATTTAGCCGTTGTTGGAAAACAACAAATATTACGAAACTGCCGCCACAACATATCGGAGTCAATAAGTCTGGTTTACATACTGATTAACGTTAGTTAACTTAGCAAACAAACTATAGCCTGTCAGCTCAGTAGTTCTTTCTGAAACGACTGATTCATCTGACATATGTTTAGTTTATTTAATTCCAGCAAGCTTAAGTCAAATAGTTTAGTGAGGCAACTTCATACGCTCTAAAAATACTGGTTTGTTTCAGCCAATTTTGGGTCAAATATGGGCAAACCCAACCGTTGGGCTTAAAAAAAATCAAGCCAACCGTTGGGTTTAATAATTTATACCAACGATTGGGATTTTCCATATTATGTGACTGACCCAAACATTGGTTATACAATGTATATTTAGTAGAAGATTAATCTGCTTCTCCTTTTTGGAAAGTCTGTCTGACCTGTTTTTATATTACATTTTTTTCATTGTTATTTAATGATCAAACTAATTGTTATTACGGGTACAGTTATGCTTCTAGTAGTAACTACTTAAAAATAAAGGTTATTTATCAGCATCTATGAAGAATCTTTAACATAATCCGCAAAAACGTTCTTTTTAGTGGAAAAAGGTCCTTTATATTAGCTGTTCTTCACACTAAGAACAAGTGGTTCTTTTAAGAACTGAAAGGGGAACCCAACATGGTTCAGAATCGCTGCAAAAACATCTTTCCGAACCTTTATTTTTAAGTGTGTATGTCATTCATTGGATACAGAAACACCAGAGACATGGGTTCATCATAAAGAGAGAGATTAAAGGGATAGTTCATACAAAAATGAAAACTATCATCACCTCAAGTCGTTCCAAACCTGCATATAATTATTTGTTCTACTGAACACAAAGGGAGATATTTTACAGTTTGGGGAATCATTGACTTTTCCATATTTGGAAGTCAATGGTTCCCCTAAATTGTTTAGTTACATACATTCTTCAAAATATCTTCCTTTGCGTTCTGAAGATGAAAGACAAAATACAGGTTTGGAACAACTTGAGGGTGAGTAAATGATGATAGAGTTTGCATTTTTATAAACAATATTGTTTATAAATTATGACATACTTTTTGTCGAATGTTAGTGGAATATGCCAATGGACACCAAATAAAATGTCCACTAAATTGGGGCTAGCCAAAAATAAAAAGTGAAGAAAGGAAATGATTTCTTGGTCTAGCATCATTTGTTTGCAGATGCCATTGCAACGCTAATGCAAAGACAATCAGACAAGTGTGACTTAAGCACTAGCCAATAGTGTCCAAACTTTTTTGGGCAGCTGTATGTATAAGAGTATGAAATACAATAGTAGGGTAGTTAGAATCAGGGTATCTTGCGTCCATTCCAAATCCGTTTTCAATAAAAAACAGAAAACAAAAAACAAACCGTTTTTCTTTTTTTTTCATCATTTTCAGAAAAACGAAAAACGAGATTTCTGCTTGATATTTCGTTTTTCATTCAGAGGTAGAAAAATGTATAAACAGTTTGAATATTCGATTTCTACATGTGGGCGGGAATTATACGCCCCTTTCTGCTGATTGGTCAGCCGAAGATCAAACTATTCCGTCATCGGTTCTTCCTCAGTTTGCACAGCAGAATAAAAGTCCTGCGCTGCCACAGCTGTGCGGATTCTTAATGCTTTTATTGCAACTACATTTAATATATTTTTCTCATCAAACAACCAGACTAACGAATGGCTCGACACAACCCGTACCGGGGCAGAGCCTAGGCAGGGTTTTCTCGTGTAGATATAAATTCACCTCTTTGCATCAACTGGCAGGCTTTATGACGGCTGTCATAGCCTACCTTGGTTAAATAAATAATTAAAAATAAATATTTTAAACACTAATACAAAAAGGAAAGTTGTGATGAAAGTAATGCATTGCAACCAGACAACCGGAGAAAAACAGATATTAAAAGACATACTCTTTTATTTTATGATTTATGCCTGTTTTATTAAAATGGATTATAATTGATGCCTCAAAAGGGTGTTTGTGTAAGCTACTGCTGCACACAAGATTTTCATTAAAGCCTGTAATATCTTGCCATTTCAGTTTGTTTCTAAAACCCATTATACCTTCAGAGCGCTTGGAATATATAGCCTATGGCACGAGTTGCATATATGGATTATGTTAAGAGATATTTGCTTCCGCTTTTAAAAAAAAGGGGTAAATGCGAACAGGACATATTTTTGTGTCTGTGTGTGTGTGTTCCGAAAAAAAGAAAGTAATAAACATAGCATAATTTTGTAGGTACCCTATTTCACACAGTTCCAATAAATTGCGATGGGTTAAATAAACGTAATAAACTGCAGATAAACGCACCAGTCAGGCGGGGACATGTTCAGGAAATACGCAGCAGTTATACTTTGAGTTTATTTCATATTGAGTAAATAAATGTCCAATGACCCCCATATAATTAGGCAGTGACAAAGTTAATGTGGGTGAGGATAATTAACACAATGTATAGCCTATAGGGGTGTAACGGTACACGTATTCGTATTGAACCGTTTCGGTACAGGGCTCTCGGTTCGGTGCGCGCGTGTACCGAGCGGTTATGAATGCAATATATGAATACAGTCCGCTTGTTTAAAGCGAGGAACACACTTCAGTCCTAGTTCCCACACGAATGCTGTTTTAACGCTCTTTAATGTGACGTGACTGATAGACACGTATCAGTTCAACTTCAAGCGGCAGCGTGCGGCGCGCGAGTGAACGCGATCAGGAAGAGATGATTGCGTTAACTGGCGCACTGCGCACTGCCGCTTGAGAAGGAATAAATATAAATGAATATATTAAGGTATGTTGAGGATACATTACAACTTACTGAAACGTATCATATGTTGTGTAATCACTCCATCAGTGTTTCAACCGCGGAAAGACAATAAAACATTTTGTAAACAAGGTCGTGTAGAATCACGTTTACCTCAGAAGTCATTCAGTGTCCACAGCTGTTAGTTTACTAGAGAGATTAACTCTTTCACTGAATACATGCACTATATTAGCCTATATATTCATTATATTAGCCTATATATATTCATTATATACTACTTAGCCTGTTAGTGATGTCTTGTTTATTTAATGTATGTTTAAATAAATCTGTCATGAAAATTACAGCCACTAAATGATTATATTTCAACAACAAATTGGAGAAAAAAAATTATAATTAGATTTAGAAGTTAATGCAAAAACTGCCTTATGTGAAGCTTATGAGTGCTGATTATTATATCTAAAAATAAATAGCAACTTAATTTAGGCTAATAGTTTGGGCTCTGTTGTTAATCTTTAATAGCAATATGTAAGTAAGGGCTCCCTATATAGTTTACAGCATTATCTTTAAGAAACTTTTAGTTATAACTGAATTAATTTAAGGACTGACACAAATTTTTTTCATTAAACCACTGTTGAATAAAAATTAATAAAAAGCAATTTTGTAAAACTGCTGTGCCGAATCCGTACCGAACCGTGACTTCAAAACCGAGGTACGTACCGAACCGTCAGTTTTGTGTACCGTTACACCCCTAATAGCCTATAATGCATCCTATGCATTTTGTAATAATATAGCATATTTTATAATTGACCGTAGCCTATTTGCCAGAAGAGTCGCACCGAGTGTAGGCTAATTCACACACCGGGTCATGTTGAGAGAGAAACACGCGAACGTTGCATTGTAGTAAAATCTGCATTTTATTATTAGCCTACATTCAGAAGTAGCCTAGTTTAAAATACCGGTAAATAAAATACAACATTAACATAGGCCTATAAACGCTATTAACACGGCTATGCGTATTTTACTTCCCCTCATGTATGACAAATCCTTAAATTAATGTTATTAAGAAAACAACAAGAATGAAAAATATAAGTATAGCCATATAATAAAAAAATATACATAGAAGCCTATAAAAAATAGTCTAGCCTATTTATTGTGCCATTTATTACAAACAACATTTAGTTTAAAATACCAAGCCTAAATGAAATTATTTGAATAGAAATATCGACGTTGGACTGTATCGGACATTTTTCATTCGGTCCAAAGTTTCCATATTTGCAATGTAACATTTGTTTATTTACTAGGCCTATTTATGTAAAGAAGGCTTCGTCCAGTCTCATACGCGCATAGGCTAAATCGGTATCTTTACATGCAGAGATAGCTATGAGTTTGGAATAACAGCAAGTATGACTGGCACAATTTAATTTGTCCGTTGTACAATACTAAGGCTAAGCAGAATAACTTTTTATATGTTTGGTTTTATTTTGATAATGAACAGGCTGCGATGTCAAGTCAGCAATGCCAGAACTGTTATGTGAGCGCGCGAGTCTCCGGCGCCATCACTTCATTTTTTCCTCATTGGAAGCAGTAAAATATTTATTTTATTTGTGTACATTTAAAATTACCACAAAATGTCATGCCTTTGTAAGATAAAGAAAACAGGATGCGCTGCTTTAGCGCGTCTCGGTCTTATATGAACATATCTCTGACGCACACACATGAACTAAAATACAGCGAATAGACGCGCCTACTTTAAAAAGTCAACATTTCGATTATTTGATGTTCAATATATTATATAAGTCACTTTGGAATAAATCAGAGCATGTTTCGTGATAAAAAACGTAACTTTACAGTCAGGAAAATACGGTAGGATCAGCCTAGCAAATTATTTTGCGGACCCCCTGACACTTTGCTGGTCTAAAGCCGCTGGTCTACACAGAAGAAAACCCTGCCTAGGCTCTGCCCCGGTACGGGTTGTGTCGAGCCATTCGTTAGTCTGGTTGTTTGATGAGAAAAATATATGAAATGTAGTTGCAATAAAAGCAATAAGAGTCCACACAGCTGTGGTAGCGCATGGCTTTTATTCTGCTGTGCGAACTGAGGAAGAACCGATGACGGAATAGTTTGATCTTCGGCTGACCAATCAGCAGAAAGGGGCGTATAATTTCCGCCCATGTGTATAAATCGAATATTCAAACTGTTATACATTTTTCTACCTCTGAATGAAAAACAAAAAATCAAGCAGAAATCTCGTTTTTCTGAAAATAATGAAAAAAAGAAAAACGATTAGTTTTTTCGTTTTCTGTTTTTTAATTGAAAACGGATTTGGAATGGACGCAAGATACCCTGATTAGTTAGTTTTGCACCTTTCATCACTTAAAACTGTCACCGTCCACGCTTGGCGCTCTCTTTTTGATCGCCTTTTTTCGTATCAAATATTTGAGTAATTATCATAAATTAGGTATCATTCGAAAGCTTACAAACTCAAAATTCATCCTGTGAAAACCATTTTGAAATTGGACGTTGTGTTACCATGGAAACGGTACTCTAAATTCTTCTAGCAGGCTCCTCCCCTAGTGGGCGGTGTCATGTTTCATTATACAATATTTTTTTTAAACTACGTAATAATCAATATCTTTTCTAATCTTGACAAAACACATATCGTCGGAAAGGTCTCAAGGTTCCATATTTGGTGATGGAAGTGATATTTGGACAGAATTTTTTTAATCTGTTACAGGAAAATGCATTAAAAAAAAAAAAATCAATGGAAAGTGGAGGCTATTTTTGGTACAGCGTCTAAAAAAAATCTCATGGGAACTTAAATTTTTGTGATATCAACTTCAAATTTGGAACACAAATTGGTTAGACATATGGCTTTGATTTTATAGTAATTTTATAGTATATTTGTTTAGTAAAATATATATTTTATATGAAATAAAAAATATTTAGTACAATATTTTTAATTTACAGTAAATTTAAACTTCCATAACGTTTTCATACTTCCATCTTTCATCTTCAGCCATAATCTGCCGAGTGTCTTCTTTAAAACAAGACCAAACATAGGTCTATATTCCAAAGCAGACTTGAATTACAGCCCTTTAAGTTTGGATAGTGCATTTTCATGTCTATTCTCAAAAAAAGAAAGGGGGGGGGGTGACAGTTAAGGGGTTAATAGAATAACATATTGTATGATATTTAAAAATAATATTCGTTTTCATTTCATCTTTTCTTTCGGACTTTCTAAACTTTTAAAGACTCGTCTTAAAGGGATAGTTCACCCAAAAATTATGTCTTAACTAAACCTCAAGTTGATCCAAACCTGTTTGAATTTCTTTCTTCTGCTGAACACAAACAATATATTTAGAAGAATATGAGTAAACAAACAGTTTATTGACCACATTGACTTCCATAGTATGAAAAAATATCTTCTTTTGTCTTAGGAAAAAGAAAGAAACTTGACGGTGAGTAAATGATGACAGAATTTTCATTTTTGGGTGAACTATCCCTTTAACTTTTGATTTAAAATGCAACTGCTCTATCTCAGAGAGAAAGAGACAGATAGATAGAGAGAGAGAGTGAGTGAGAGAAGAAGGAGGAGGTAGAGAGATGAATGATTGGTTGTTCTCAGTGTGAGAAAGATAATACTCCCTTTAATGTTTCTTCAAGGAATCAGTGGCTTGTTCAGTAACCCGCACTTGAACTTGTGTTGAAGTTTAGTAGATTTTACACCACTCGATTTCCACACAGTTTTCTTTGTCCAGATCTCAATGAGACTTTTAGGAATATAATCCAGACAGTGAATATTGGAATACTGTAAATTCACCCTTTGGATATTCGGCCCATTTTCACCCTTTGGACTTTAAACACAGCATTGTTTACGCTCAACCTGAATTTTGCTTTTTGGAGATGACAATCAAGCAAAATATTGACATTCTTCTAACCCATGTAGTCGTCCAAGTAACAAAGAACCATTGAAGAACCTTTAGTTTTAAGATTTTAGTATTACGATGTATTTTAACTGTGGCACTTACAGTTATGACACAATATTATGCATCATCCCAATATGAGATTAGCTTTATGATGCATGATAAATAGACTTCAAGTAAAGTGTTCAAAGCCCTGTGAGTTTTGTGATTCACTAGAAAACTGTGCCATCGTCCTCTGTGGATGAGCAATAACGTTGTGTTTTACCTCATAAGACGATTCACACTTCTTAATAAAAAAGGCTGTGATTTTTGCTGTTGTTGGAATCTGATTATCAAAAGTGAAAAAAATTATGAATCATGCCACGTTCATGTTTTCGCACGCCCACAAACTTAATCAGCATATCATATAAATATGATTACACACAGCACAAACGCATTGAAATCACCTCAACGGAGGTGATACACTCCTATTTTACAGCATTCAACACACAGATACACTTTCATCACATGTGATTTAAACCACCTTTCTGTCTGGTTGGCTGGAATTTCCTCAATAACGGCCACTATTGAATCCCCCTGAAGATATCGTCTAGATCAGACTCTGCCAGTTGTGTGTCCTGCACACTATGTACTCCCAACACCCTCATTTGTCAGAAGTTAGTCCATGTGTTACTGTTAAATAAGGAATTTTTACTGAGGAGCTTTGCCATGTTGATATAAGCACAAAATAACGTGGAAAGAACGCTTTTTTGGCAAGACATGAAACCAATCAGGCTATATGTAAGTCTTGATATTCTGTTATAAACAGTTTTGGGGAAAGTAACTTAAAAGTTACAATATTGCGTTACTCCCCAAGAAAAGTAACTGATTGTACTTTTTTTCACCTGGGCTGGGCTTGCTTTGTTTGTTTGTTTAAAACAAAAGTTGTTTTTTTGGCAAACGTAAAGGCGCTTTCACTAGAAAAGTGAAATGAATAAGCCTCAGGCTGGAGGAAATGCAAAATGACATTTGTACAGTATAGAGGCCGCAGCCCAAACAAACCTTTCAGCTGCCTTTTGAGAATAGAGAATAAATCAACACTCTTACTTCAATTAAACACAAAAGTGATGTTTATCTCAAGTCATTTTTGCTTATTAGTATAGTTGAATTGGATCATCGAAGGTCAAAAGACATTGGTTAATAAAGTGAGATTAAATACATAAAGTGTATTTGTGTGAACATTTAATTATTGCAGCTTTGTGTAATATTCTGAGATTGCATACATTTCACTGTTTTTATTCATTTTGAGGAATTCTCAATCTGTGAAGTGAGATGAGTAAGAGGATGCTCACATTTAATCTAGCACTACAATAACCATCATCTTTATTTACACACAACCCCTCTTAACTTTACTCTCGATTTCTCTCAACACGGGGACAGGAGAGCTGTCAGTCTATAAATGTGAAAGCAAAGTAACTTGCATTACTTATTTGAAAAAGTAGCTCAGATATTTTGTTGTGAATGTACAAGTAATGTTGTAGTTTAGTAGTTACTTAAAGGGGCACTTCAGCGCTGGGAAGATGAATGTGTATTTAAATTGGATCATTTATGTAGTAGATATGTGAAATAAATTTAGAAGTTGGTGCCTTCTAGACTGAGAAAAGACAGAAAATGTATTTTTGTCTTATGTGGATGAAAGACAACAACTCCCAGAATGCACTTGCTTCGCTGGAGGCCACTCCCTACACCGCCCCCACCGTTGTTTTGATCTTCATAATAATACAATAATTTCGTTCAGTTAGAGAATAAACACTACAATTAGTGAGATCTCTCCGCTGTGGGCAGGTTGATAACATGCGGAACAGCTCCTTCTACTGGCTGTAGTCTTTAGCCTCTGGCCAAAAAATCCTCCAATGACCCAAAATGATGATATTTGTGTCATCTGAGGATTTTTTCTAGAAATAAAATGCATAATTATCTCGTCTCAGGGGGATATGAGGGGGGAAAGTACCATAATTTGAATATACTACCGGGTTTCTACTGATACAAAGCTTAATGCTAAATCGCTGAAGTAACCCTTTAAAAAAAGTAATCCGATTACATACCTCGCAGTACTTGTAATGTGTTACCCCCAACACTGCTTATAAATGAGTTTTTATACTCTGACCTGTTTAAACACTGGCCAATGATGTTCTTGGTGTGTTAAAAAAAAGGCAGTTGGTGAACCTTGTTTTGCATTTTCGACCATTTTCTATTACTGTTGTTGATATTTGAACAAATCCCTAAAACTAAGAATGACACTTTAGGGTGTTTGTCCTGTGACATTTGTGCTACAGATATGAATGATGGAAGGAATAATTGACTATGAGGACACAAAACAAATCTTTGAAAGTTTGTGAATCTGAAAAAAAATAAAATAAAGTCAAGGCCCTGGACATTTCTTGAAAATAAACATACATAGACACTAGGGATGCAACAATACAGTTAGTCCACGATTCAATACATACCTCGGTTTTTAACCACGGTTTTCGGTTCGGTTCGGTTCTGATGGCTTCAGTTTTTTGCTATTCTATTCTTAGGCGACAGGAACAGCAAGAGGTTAAGGAGATAAAAGACTATTTTTTATTGCAATACTCTTTCTCGGAAAAGCGCATGTTAAAACCGCGCACGTGAATGAGCCAGCAAGGCTTTAAAACGCATGCAAATAATGAACTTTCGTGATTGTGAATGACTATAGTGTTCCGTGAGTATAACTCCCCCACTAACGTGTGATGTGAATGAATGTCGCGTTGTTCAGTTTTGGGATGGCGGCAAATGATAGAATTTGTAGAAAAATAATTAATTCAATGCAAAACCGAAAAAAACGCTATTCACAAGCGCGTATTGAACCGTGAATGCCATACCGAACGATTCAATATTATATTGAGAATTGTGGCATCCCTAATAGACACAAGTCCTTGAAAGTGCTTGAATTTCTTTTGTGCAAGAAGTTTTCTGGAAAAAATTCCATATTATTCCGTCCGGTTCGCTAATGGGTTATTTCGCCAACACTACGTGGCCTATGCATACTAGCTTGCTTGATTTACGTTGGTTACGCGCATTTACACGTTACGTTAAGTGTTTCTCGCGTGCTGTACGTTGCCATGACCTTCACGTGCACACAAAACGTTTTCAGTGCTTAGACCAAACCCAAATATGTTCAGTCAATGACTGTATATGTGTTCAATAAACATAAAACTTTGAGGGTATTGGACCTGGAAAGTCTTTAAAAGGTCCTTGAATTTGAAGTTAACCAAGCTGTGGGAACCTTAGAATAATTAACTAATAATTGATTCAAGTCAATTATTCCGCTTTATGATATGGTTACCCCGTAGCAGCCTTTGTTATGTTTCGCCCATTTCACTTGAACACACACCAGGGTTGGAAATTAATGGGGGCTTGGGGCAAAAATGCCAACAAAATTAATAAAAATGCCAAAAACCAAGATATGGTGCAAAAGTAAGTCTATGTAAGTTCTTGTTTTTAAGCAATATCACATGAGCAAAAGTGCTGTTTTCTCGTATATCAGCATGTTTGCAGATGTGATATTGATTTTATATGACAATTGAGTAAACAATAAGTTAATAGGCTATTAGGTGACTTAGGGCGTGTTCACACTTGGCGTGTTTGGTTTGATTAGAGCAAATCCTGGTGCGATTGCTCTGTTAGTGCGGGTCACCTGATGAACTCTGGTGCGGTTTGAATGAAATTTGAATGCAACACGGACCAAAGACATCTAAACAAACCAAAAACAGGACACAATGTCTCAAGATACAACCCTAAAAAAAGGGTCTTTTCCTCTATTTTTCCAACGAAAATTTCGGAAAATAGTTCAGAACGTTTTTGAACGATTCGTTCTAATGAATGACTTGACGACTCACTCACTTCTGGGGCCGGTTGCATAAACCGTTAAGACTAGTCTTACAAGTTAGACATACTTTTTTTTCTTTAAGACCGTTCATAACTTTTTAAAATCAGTTACATCAAAACATAGACTGGCCTAATTTGATGCGAAAAGTAAGACTGAATGCCACTTGCCTAACTGCTAGTGGCTCATACTAGATCTTAAGACACTGTCTTAACATAATGGCTTAGTTTATGCAACTGGCCCCTGCTTTGTCCCTGAATGAATTAGACGTTTTGAAGGAATCGTTTGACTGAATGATTCAATGACTAACTCGTTATGACAAAGAATTGCTACTGGAGGTTTTAATATCATTTCATTTTAGCTGAGGGACAAAGATTGAATGCTCCGAGTGTTTCTTTGAAAAGTTCACGAGCTTCATTGTTCATATGTTTTATTTCAAAACATTTGTCAGATTTTTGTCCTTAAAATGCTCTTGTGTGTCAGACTAATTTCTTATACATCCCAAGTCTCCGTCGCTAATTCCAAACCATAATTTTAGAGCTAGTAACGGAGGCTCAAGACACTTTGAGATACCTGAAATCATTTGGCGAAGTGATATGTAACTGTAATGCGGTCAAGACCTGCCTGGATGGAAATTCTTTAGCTGTGCATTTCCTGAAAAACTTACGTCATCCAATCAGAATTAAGCCTTCAACAGCCCTGTAGTAGAAAGCTTGAATAATACAGCTTCAGGGCTCTCAAGTTTGGAGCCTGGCGCTCTTTTATTGATCACCTTTTTTTTCGTATCATATATTTGAGTAATTATCATAAATTTGGTATCATTCGAAAGCTTACGAACTCAAAATTTTTGTTTTGAAAGTTTTGCAATCTGACGTTGCGTTACCATGGAAACAGTACTCTAAATTCTTCTAGCGGGCTCCTCCCCCTAGTGGGCGGTGTCATATTTCATATTACAAAATGTATTTTAACCACTTTATAATCAAAGTATTTTCTAATCTTGACAAAACACATATCATCGGAAAGGTCTGGTGACTGGTATTTGGTGACTGTTTTGTTATGGAAGTGATATTTGGACAGAAATTTACAGGAAAATGCATAAAAAAAACTACCAATGGAATGTGGTTGACACCCGGTGGCTATTTTTGGTACAGCGCCTAAACAAAATCTCATGGGAACTTCAATTTTTGTGATATCAATTTCAAATTTGGAACACTTGGTTTGACATATGGCTTTGATTTTATAGTAATTTTAGAGTAAAACATTTTTGTAAAATATATATTTTATATAAAATAAAAATATTTAGTACAGTATTTTTCATTTACAGTAAATTTAAACTTCCATTATTTTTTCACACTTTCATATTTTGAATTGCTTTCACTTCAGTAATAATCTGCTGAGTGTCTTCTTTAAAACAATACTTTTTTTTGGTGCTTTTTTTCATTGGTTGTTGCGTTAAATCTTACCCAGATACAATAATGCTGTTTTCTGATTGGCTATTGTGTAGCCTCTTTCTTTTTTTTGATTGGCTGATAAGTGGCAGGCTCGACTAAGAACTCCAGGGGAGACGCGTTTGATTCCTGCCCGGTTCCATAGATACAGATACATTTTGGGCGCTGCGGCATATTAAATATATGATAAATAGTTTTTCTGCGTAAGAAATACAATGTGTGGCGGAAGTGCGTGACAAAAGACCGAAATGAGTAACTGTCACGCTCAATGCGTGACACTCGAGAGCCCTGCAGCTTATTGAGAGAGTTGTGGTATCACTTTTATAAGCAATTACAATTTCGAATCCCACATCTGATCTGAGGCATGTCTAGGAACCAGAAAAGAGTCAGTAAGCAATCACCTAGCAAAGTCCTAACAACCACATTACCAGAACACCTAGCAACATTAAACCTGAAAAAAAGTTTAAAACTGTTGGCTTGTATTTGGTTTTTGGTGTTTCATGAGCCACTGAAGGCGTTCTGTTGCAAGGCCTCTCAGCGTTGGATTGAAAGTGCATCCACTGGTTGCTCTGTCTCAGTTTGTAATTAGTGGTTTTCACCAAAGCTTTTTTAAACACAAGTTTGGTGCTCTGGGAGTTTGTAAACGGTTTCTAAACTGCAGTCGGTTACACAAAGCACAGTTTCTCTATGAGCTCATCATCAACTGGCACAATAAAGTGTTTTAATACATCACACTCAACACAATATTTAGGGTCTCCATGGCAACAGGATCAAAAACATGACATAAGTAGCTCAGACGTCAAGTAGGAGCCGTGTTTTACATTAGAGCATTTCCTTGTAAAAGCACCTTTCCATGAGTCCATGTTTCCTGTTCAGCACTTTTGGAAAGGTCTTCCAGGTGTGTGAATATGTCCAAGACTCTATTAAAAAATATAATGAAGTCTCATTAATAAGCAGATAGATGTGTTTGGAGAACATGACCTTTAGAGGAACTTTACTGGAAAACAAAATGGTCATTGTGAACATGAAGGTTACGCTTTTGGAACAACATAAAGGAGTCGCACAAGCTTTAACACAAATTTGATATGGCGAACTGCCTGTTTATTGCCTATTTACTAACATGTTCCTAGTCTTCATCATGAAATATCTTTTATTAAATATCATATTGTGCTCATTCATTAAGGCCAGAGGAGAACTGAGACTGAGTCTGGTTTGTTCTCTACTGTCACCTGATGGGTTTCTTGCCACAGTAGCCTTTGGCTTGCAGGTTGGACCATTAATATTCAGAAATATTATTGATTTAACTATTCTGACACTAGTGAATGAGAACAACTGGATTGAGCTGAATCATGATTGTCTTCTGCTGCTTTACAGCTGCTGTGTTTCAATGGATGGGCAGTTTTTGAACTAAACTAGAACTGCTTTGAATTGGTTTCATAACTGATGCATTTTACAACATTAACAGTTATTTTCATGCGTATTAATCTAAAGCCTTTTAAAACAATCTCTACTGTATAACAACAGAATCACAAATTGTCAATACACAAAACTTGCTTCATTTCAAGATGCACATATGTGACCCTGGACCACAAAACATAAGGGTCATTTTTTTTATTTTTATTGAGATTTACACAGCAATAAATAAGTTTGTTAGGATATGACAATATTTGGCCGATATACAACTATTTGAAAATCTGAGGGTGCAAAAAAACATAAATATTGAGAAAATCGCCTTTAAAGTTGTCCAAATAAAGTCCTTAGCAATGAATATTACTACTAATAATAATTTTTTGATATACAAAATTGTAAAAAAAAAATGTTCGCGATTGGTCGATACAATCGACTGCGTCGACGCTGTTAATTAGTCGACGTCAATATTTTTAGCAAGTTAAATGAAATGTTTTTAAGAAAAATTTTTGAAAATTATTGTGATAAATTAGTCGATAGATGAATCGATTAATCGATAAATTAGTCGATAGATTAATCAATATAAAAATAGTCGTTAGTGGCAGCCCTATACAAAATATCTTCATGGAACATGATCTTTCCTTAATATCCTAATGGTTTTTGGCATAAAAGAAAAATTTATAATTTTGACCCATGCAATGTATTGTTGGCTATTGCCACAAATATACCCGTGAGACTTATGACTGGTTTTGTGCTCCAGGGGCACATTAAAACTTGCAGTTCATGAAGTGAATCAGGTGTTTTATTCAGTGAGCTCATAGTGTTCGTCAGAGTGATTCATGAGTCAGTTGTTTTTGAATCAGACTACACTGGTCAAAATCAAGTCATGACATGAATTCAAAATCAACAATTCTTTATTGAATTTTGCAATATTCTGTAACTCGACAATGATCCTGTCAATTCTCAATGGATAAAATCAAGTCCTGTCCTGTGTGTTCTCTTGTTTGAGAATCCGTTTCACTCAGATATATGCCACAACCCAGCAAGCAATTTCGCGTTTAAAAGCTGGAAACTGCAGTGAATTGTATTTCTGTCATGACAACTCTCGGAGTGTTTGGCATGGTAATGGATATGTCAATGTTGATATGTTTGGTCTTGGTGGAATCGATCTGTTACGCTGCTGCTGCAGAGCAAATTCGGGACTTGCTACTGCCAATGCACACATGACATGCTGCTGTGAGCAGGTAAGACATGCTGCTGCTGTAAAATAGAGCGTACATGAATTACCCACAGCAGATCTATACAGGTGGAGCTGGGGAAGGTGGAGGGTTTCTGAAAGCACGCTGCACTGCTATAGCAAATGCTAACCAAGTATTTGAAGGTTGAGCTCACTGGCTACTGATACAGCAGGAACCAATCAGCTGTGCCCTATAGAGAATCTTCCAGATCTTGCATCTAGAGTTTCATGACAGAACTATATGTGTACGTTTTTGGGGATTTTAGGCAGTTTTTTTTCCAGTGAGCCTGGGTTGAGTAATTCAATGGTACATTAAAATCAAGTCCTGTCCTGAGTGTTTTCTTGTTTGAGAATTGTCACTCAGATATATGCCACAACCCAGCAAGCAAGCAATTTTGTTTTTAAAAGACGTCTAATAGCCGTCCAAACACAGCCCTGACGTCTAAAACAAGGCAAAACTTGGGCTGTCAGTTAAAATTTAATAGACGTCTAACCAAAATGAAACCAAACCCCTTGTAATCACTGTTGACTTTGCTGGACATGGTGGAATATCATATATCTCACAAGTTATTTTGGCAAAAATGACATGTAACCAAATTCAAGGTTATTTTGTCTACTCAAGGATACTCATAGCCAGACTATATTGGGTCTAAGGCTATTGCTTGCTGGGAATATACTCTTAAAAATAAAAGTTGTAAAAGGACGTTTTTGAAGCAGTGCCATACAAGAACCATTTTTGGTTCCCCAAAGAACCTTTCAGTGAACAGTTCTTTTGTCTTAGTATGAAGAACATTTTAAAATCCAAAGAACCTTTTTCCACTATAAATAAACTTTTGAGCAATGGAAAGATTCAATGGATGCTTAAGGTTCTTCATGGAACCATTGATGCCGATAAAGAACCTTTGTTTTTAATGCTCAATGTAGGGAATAAAAGATGATCGCAACTTTCATTTCACACTGAATTTGAAAGGTTCTTCAAACTCATCATTGGATCTTAAAGAGGTTCTCCTAAGGCAGGGTTTCCCAAACATTGTTAGGGAACTGCGGGGGGTTCGTCAGTTGATGACAAGCTAATGATTAATTAAAATGCATGTAAAATTAAATGTATGGGGCTGCACAAAAATAGAAAATAGAAATTTGTGATATATCTTAGTGCGATTAAGCCGCACGGGTCACAGTAAATGCTGATTCTCACATCTCTGTATGCGTTGTGAGTATAATGTGCAGTTTGGGAAAAGCAATGTGTGCTTGGTTTACTTTATTTACACATAATTTTGCATAATTTCTAACATTTCTGTTGAGTGTGGACAAAAGTTTACAGAATTTCAGCAGTATTCCTCCAAAATAAGGTTAAAGGTGCACTATGTAAAATGTTTTGAGTATAATATCTAAAAACCACTAGGCCAGTGTTATATATTTTGTTCAGTTGAGTACTTACAATATCCCAATTGTTTCCAACTATTTGTAAATCGTGAGAAAATGCTATTTTAACCAAGGAACCAAGGAACTCGGTTTTATTTTGCAGAAACGCTTTACTCTCACTACAGTGTGAACAAGTTTCATAGCAGCCGCCGAGCGAACGCACAGAGTAACGTAATAACATCATTTTCAACACACTCAGATGTGTCTAATGTGATTAATGGAAAACCGGAAGTGGTGCCGGCGACTGTGTCATAATAAAAGTCCCGCCGCTCTCCTCATTAACAATCGTTTCAGCTGCCTTGCTCAGCTCCACAACACTCTGTCCTGCTCTGCTTCATACTACAGTAATGTTAATAATCACATCTATGAACATGATTACATGATGAGGTGAAGACCACATGTCCCAAGATTCTGCGCTCAAACGTGGCGTCATCAAACTACGCCTTTGTTTTGAACAGGCGACCTCTAGTGGACGGAAAAGTTACATAGTGCACCTTTAATATGTTAATAGCTTAAGGGTTTGAAAGTGACACATTTTTTATTTTATAGTACAACTATAATTTACAACAGCGAAATATTTGCCTTTATTTATGTCTTTTTGAATGAGTGAAACGACTACTAATAATAAATACCCTGAAAGAGGTCTGGAGTTGGTTTCAGCAGAAATATGATACGTTTTTATATGAGAAGAACTATCCCTTTAAATAATTTTAAAACAATCAAAATACAACATTCACTGAAAAAAAGAGTAAATATTTTATTTGTTTACCTGCATGTCATGTGACCATACCCAACATCAGAGAACCGTGAATGTGCAAATGTGTTGTTGAATGACTGAAATATCTCAGGGGTACTTCAAGTATATATTTCACATTTACGGGTTCCGGCTGACAAAAAAAAAGTCTGGGAACCCGTGTCTTAAGGCATTGGACTGTGAAATCGGATCCCTCATTTACAAGAATGTGCAAAAACACTCACTTCTTTCGATCTAAATGATTGGGGCGGCATCAAAGGTGTTCAGACATCTATTGGTCTCAGGAGCTCAGTGAGGAAGTCACAGTGGGCTTCAGAAGGCCTGTAACAGGTAGCGGTTGATCTGCATGGCCATGTGTTTTTCTTTTCTCCTGGAACAAGAGAGCTGTCTATTCTGAGCCCGTCCACTCACTGTTTCACTATTTCTGCCCTGCTCTAATGCAAGTTGATCCTCAGAGCCCATCACAGGACGCTAATGTAAGTCAATGCTTGTCCTGACTGGGGACGTGCGGTTGATCAGAGCATTTATTAGGTGGCGGACTCGTGCCTGTGGCAACATTTCTGCAAAATATGACCTTACTTTTTGCAAGTTTTGCAAGTCGTTCAAAGTGAAACGTCCAAATGATCATTTTTGTAATGGTACATTCGTCATATTCACTAACCGTGAAAGAATGAGGCTTATAAAACTATTCGTATAATCATCTGTGCTAATGGTTATTCTCCAGAGTGCTTTGCCAAACTTACATGAGTGTCCTAAGATACATTTCCGTTTTGAAAGGGTCAGACAACCTCTAAGACGGCCCGCAGCTGCTCCGTCTCGCACTCTCACTTCTGTGTGAATGAATGATTTTCTCATGAGACGTTCACCGAGGCCACTCAGATAACACACTGTTTGTACTTCTGTCCAAGGCGGGTTCCTTTTGTTTTAGCAGTCGTTCGTGAAGCTATGCCTTTACTGTGAGTATGGGACACCGGGAGTGTGTTTGCCGCGCTGGGGAAAGGTTAAGCCCGTGAGGGATGCTGGGAAACATTGTTTTCTGAGATTGCCATGCAGTTAACAGGCGTAATGTCTGCTTATCAGATGGGGGTTCCTTCCTGGTTTTCTTTGTATAGGGTGGCAATTAACAATTACATTTAGCTCCCAGCTTTCCCTCTGTTTCCTCACTGACATCAGCTTCCTTTTGTTTGGTCTGATAGCTGGAAGCTGTCCACAGCAACAACAGCCGGCTGCACGCTTCGTGCCTGGGATCTGTTTTTCTAGCAGCCATTTGCTATTAGCGGCTGGACTGTGTCTTATTGGACTCTGTCCCCTATAAAGATATAAGGCTTTCATGATGAGGTGTGGACACAACTTAAATTCATCAAATTGGCTCCAAACGTGAGAACTTAATCAGTGTCTCATATATGATTAATAGCAATGTGATTTAGTGACGCCAAAGCATTTCAATCGCCTCCTGGTGGCTGGATGCAGTATAGGTCATAAACCCCGGCCTCTTTCATGTAATCCAATGGGATGCAAGCCAAACTAAAAAGTCCAATTACGTCATTTCAGGTAGCCTAGTTCTTTTCATGCAGATGTTTGTTTTGCCAATAAGACAGGGTGTAAAACATAATTAGTGCCCTATCGTACACCCGGCACAATGTGGCGCAAAGTGTTTTTTGCTAGTTTCAGCCCGACGCAGTTTTCACGTCTAGTGCCACGTTGTTTAAATAGCAAATGCATTTGCGCCCATTTGTGCACCCATGTGTGTGCTGGTCTGAAAACCAGGTGTGTCCAGGAGCATTGTTGGGGTATTGCTATTTTGAGGAACTGAAAACGACTGCGCCATTGACCAACTAAAACCTGATCTAAAGTCAATAGTGATGTTTTTTTTGTGTTATTTAAAGGGTGTGTTATATAGGCGGGTGCACAAACATGTGTACACTCTGCTTATTACACACACAGGGATGTGCAGCAGCACGCACACATTTTTAAATGTTAAAAATAAAAGGCATTGAACTGCAAAAGGTTCAACCCGGCGCTCAGGTAGAGTTAATTTTTCTCTGTATTGTTTTTTCTTTTTTCTTTGCTCATTACCTGTAGACCTGATTGCCTTATTAGGCTAATTGAATGCTTTCCGACTATGGGTGGGGTTCAACTTATAAGTTGGTGTCATTCTCATTCTTTGTGCCGCTTTGCCCTGAAGAAGACCATTTGTTGGTCGAAACATGTTGGCTCTTGTAGTTTTTTAAAAGATGACTTAAGCCATACCAAATAAAGGCTTTTTAATTCATTCCTTTTCCTCTTTCTGCCTTTTTTGTGTCATTAAAAATAAAAGGATTCCTCTCTGGAGAGGCGTTCAGTCTTTCCGCTCGCAAAGGCCGGCATGTAAATAGCGAATCCGCCATGGTGCGAGCACAATTGGCTTTTAAAGGGAATGGGAGATGAGACTCTGATTGGTTTATTGCACGTTGCGCCCAAAACACACCCATGACTCATTAAGAGACTAGGTACATCCTTTTTGGACCATGCGCCTGGAGCGCCGACCGTTTCTCCGGTCGTTAAACTAGCAAAAGTGGATTCGGACACGCTCTAAGTGCACATGTGCCTTGAGCTTCAGACCATGTGCTCAGATCGTTAAAATAAGTGTTTAACGTCACGATTGACAGCTGTACTTGCAATTGAGTCTTCGGAAGTATGAGCTGGACTTTGATACTCACAATCACTACTGTGCAGACTTGGGCTCCAAATGACACAATCGGCAACCGTTTCTGGGATATTTTGGCTTCAATTTTCTACAGTGTAAGGAAGACGCACTTTGATTTATATGCTGTTTAATGTTGATGATCGCGTTATTTTACATATGCATATGATTACATTTGTTATTACTTGTTTCTGCATCTTCTTCGCCTGTGTTTTAATCAGGAGATTCTGTACTCTTTCAGAAGATGTGTTATAGCGCCCCCTTATGTATGACAGTGAAAACACGGAAAGACAGAAAATTCAGTCAATGGCAGGGAAATAGTTAAGTGCAATCAAATTGACTTACTGAATATTTCAAGATAAGCTCAATTAATGCACGTGTATAGAGACTTCTTTCAAAAAAAAATATTTCATTTAAATATTCTTAAAATGTGGACCAATATATAATGCTCATTGTAGTTTGTTCATAATGCTCAACTTTAAATGTATTAGTGCATAGAAATGGAAGCCGTCTGAGGCTCTTGCTTTTGACTTGGAGGTATTATTGTGGGATATATTTAACATCACTGGAATTCCCATCAACAGGGCAGACTTAATAGTATTTTAAAAAGTGCACAGCCACAATTATTCCCAGTAATGTTTTTCCCCCCATTGCGTGTGCATGGAGGGCTATGTGTGCACATTTTACTGGTGTTCTGTGGGTGAGTGCAGTCTGCCCGCAGTGGCCCTTTCCATTCTGTCAGATGGTGAAGTCATGGTATGTAAGTCAGCACAATACAGATTCAGCTGAAAGAGCAAACGGAGGGGACAGTATGTGCTACCTTTCACTGCCCTAGAGGAATGCCTCAACAGATGGATCTAATAGCCTTTTTCCTCCATCCATGAAGTCTGAAAATGCCAGCCGCTCAGTTATAGTTATTGACACATTTTAATTTAGCCTTCCAAGGCGACATAGTAAAACGGCCACATATTATAGTGTCTTTGGGTTTGGATGCAGTAGACGCTGTTGTGGTGAAGCGGTTTCATGTTTATGATGTTTTAACACAAGCTTTTCTGTTATTAAATAATTCAGCTGAACGTCTCAGGCTGTGTCAGATTAGCATACTATCATAGTATTTCTGCAGAATACAGTGTGTACTGTGCACTGTATGCACATTTTGCATTGGAAACCTGGATTACCTGTACATTTCCCAAATTGTGCAGTATACGACAGAGATAAAACAATACATTTTGATTTTGGGGGGCATAAAGTAAAATATTCAGGGTGGTCCAAACAGCAATATGCTAGGCTTTACTTGAGGGTTACACCACATGACATTTTTAGCCATTAGATTTAAACATTTGTTGAAAACTTTTATTGAATACAAAAAGTACAAAGAGTAACTTTGCACATGTATTTTAACCCACTAGTGGTCTTCGTGCGGCAGTCAAAAATTACTATTTTTAATGTATTTTTTAGGGGATTTTATGGTACTAAATTATATTTATGCAGTAGTTCTAATCCATTTATTCTCTTTTTGAGCATAGACCTGAAAATTACATTTCCAACTTGAACTGTTTTCTAACTGAAAACAGTGAAAACTGTTTAAAAAAGTGAACTTAGAAACAATTACAGAATTTAAAAAGTTACAGAATTGAATGTTTATTGTTATGAAAAATGCACAAAAATACTATTTTAAATTTTTATATAAAATATATATATTTTTAAAACACATTTTACTCAAAAACTGCAAGAAAATCAAATCCATACAATTAAACAAGTTGTGTTCCAAATTTGAGCTTGATATCCCAAAAAATGAGCTTTCAGTCAGATTTTGTTTGGGCGCTGTACCAAAAGTTTACACTAGATGAAATTCATCTCCCATTAATTTCCAATGCGCTCAGTTTTGACCCGCAAGGAACACGAGTGTGACTATTTTATCCAGGACTATTTTTTTGTGTGTTCACATAGCAAGTGCCAAAACCCTTACCAAGTTTCGTACCATTCTGGTGAAGTAAACAATTGCAAAAAACAAAACAAAACGATGTTTCAAAAACGACTGAAGAGCACCATAGCGTTACATTTAGGGCTGGGTGTCCTTCAAAAATGTTCGATATCGATACCGTACCTTGACTTTGATACAGGGCTGCCACTAACGACTATTTTTATATCGATTAATCTATCGACTAATTTATCACAATCATTTTCAACAATTTTACTTAAAAACATTTAATTTAACTTGCAACGTTGGCCTTGAGTAGTGTACTATAAAAAAAGTATAAATGTAAACAAGCCCTTGACAAAATATAAAACTAAAAGAGTAAAAATTTAAAAAGGTACAAATTTGTAAATCAGCATAACAAAAAAAAAGAGAATATCAGCAAATACTTTTTATATACAATAGTGTTGTCACGATACCAAAATTATGACTTCGATACGATACCAGACTAAAATACCTCAATACCGATACTGAATCAATACCATGGCAAAAAACTGTAAAAGTAATTATAATAACTTTATTACTAATTAATTACTAGTACTTAATTACTATTATTACTACTTTATTAGCAATTACTCTTATTAGAGTGCTGTCATTTTTAAAGTACAGGTACTAATACAATTTCACATCGTACCCAACTTACCCAGTCGACTAAATATATTGATGTCGACTAATTAACAGCGTCGGCAAAGTTGATTGTATCGACCAATCGCGACAGGCCTAATTTGATGCCGGTTTCTTAACCATACTTTTTTAGATACCAAATGTATTTTTCTGTTTAAGAAGATTGCATTACCAAAAAAAACCTTTGGTTTTATTTTTACAGTTTGTTGACTTTTTTACAGACTCAAAGACTCATATATATATATATATATATATATAGTGGGCGGAATATATGCCTCGCGCTCAAGCGCACACATAAAGCACTGGCAAAAGTAGCCCAATGTTTATAAATGTAAAAATACCAAGGAGACATTAATTTGAATTGTTTATTAATAAACTAGCGTTTTCTGAGTCCGTGTTGGGCTGCAAAAATTAAGTTGACGATGCGACTACATTACAAAATCAAGGTATTTGTTTCGCAGTCGAATACGGAGAAACTTTCTTCTCTTTAGTTTATTCCGTGCACTGTCAAGTGCTTCAGATTTGTCGTGTTGTCGGTCTTAGTAGCAATTATCATGCCGTGAATATTGCATTGCGTACTGTTGGCATCGAGCCTGGAGAAATGTAGCCACACTTTTGATCTTTTCCATCTATGTGGGTTGGGACGCTTACCTGCTATTTACACTGGTTTTGTTCTGTCTTCGTGCCGCGGTGACGAGATTAACCCATTAGGTATCGAAATTTGGTATCGAACGACATGACCTACGATACTCGATAGTTTCGAGGCAATTCGGTCGGTACCTAAAAAGTATCAAACTCGATACCCAGCTCTAGTTAAATTAGATTTCTAAAACGCTTCCTTTTCATTCCCGTAGACTTTCCCAGATGAACTGGATGCAACCTATTCAATTAAACATGCAGCGTGATGAGGTCATACTGTACATATTGTTTATCGTTGCATAATGTGCATTCTTTCACATATTCAGAAGGAAGTGAGACAACTTTTTGGCTCTGCTTTGGTATGCAGATCGCATGATTTGATAACGTTGTCATGCAGTGAGACCATGACATCTTCATCCAGTGGGTGCATAAGAAAAAACAATAAGTTTAAGGTGTTTGTAGCCTCATATTCTTCGGTCTCTGCAGAGCCTGTTCTGGCATTCATGTAAATAAGAGTGAGTGTAGAGGTGTGGTCTGATCCACTGCTATGTTCGGCGTCTGGCTGCTGGAATGCAGTGTACGCGAGCATTAGCGCGTCTGTCTCCAGAGGGAGTTCGTCTAACACCCACATGACAAGAGCTGACACATCCCCTCTCTTAGGCCACCGTTAGCAAAACACAGTCCTAAAAACACACCCGGCCTGCCTAGAACTGCCACCGTTCCCCGCATAATGCAGACTGAATGGCCTGCCTCACTGTAGAAGTTGATATTTGACAGTATTAATGATATACAAGGAACGAGAGAGTGACATATTCAGGTAACTGCAGAAATACATCCACTCCTGCCTATGTTTCAGCTCTATGTCTATTTTTAAAGTGGCAGTTCACCTGAGGTTTACAGTTCGGTCTTCATTTACTCATCCTCGTGTTGTTCCAAACCGGATTCATTTTCTTTTCTTTCTCATGCAAGCTTATGTATAGTTAAAGTACAATTTTTAAAGAAAGTTCTTTCTTTCTTTCGCTAGTCCAAATATAATTTGCTGTATTACAACTACAAATGAGACCAACATGCAGCTTATATTGCAGCCAATCAGCTTCCGTGTTATTGGAGTCTCTTGGAGACACATTTCATGTTTCTGTGATTTACTAAACACAACGTAAAATCAACATGCATTTTTTTGAGATCCTGCATTAGTCCTAAACCAAAATAAACAAGATTTATGTATTTTGTTTGTTCTATTGTCATGTGTGACTATTGTGCATCTAACATAATACATAATATGGTAAATGTGGTATCCTAATTATGAAAAAAAAAATAAATACAAATGCAAATTTCTGGAAATTACCACCACAAATTCACACATTTTGATCTCAAAAATCACAAAAAAAAAGTGGGGGCTATGAGGAAGTGCAAGTTTATCGATACAAGTTTATCGATTTGTTCAATTTGAATAAATTAATTTACTTCGCAAGTCATTTTGTGACTGCATTTCCTTTTATAGGTCTTAAATTTCATTCATAATGGTCTTAAAAAGGTCTCAAAAAGTCTTAAATTTGACTTGGTGAAACCTGCAGAAACCCTGATATTTAAATAGTATTTTGTGGTTTATATCTAAACTTGATTTAAGTGTAATGACCTGCTTTTATTTATTTATTAAAACTTTGACAAATTCAGTGAAATACAGTAAATTCAGTTTTTATGACTGGATTCTGCGATTCCGTCCATAGGGCCCAATAGTGTTGTTTAGAGTAGCTTGAACATTCTGCTAAATATTTGCTTTTGTGCTCCACAGAAGTCATACAGTAACTATTCCTTTAAAAGAGAGGGATATAAAAAGAGCAAGATATAAATATGCTCTGTCATCCCCGTTATACCAGCTGGACATTGACTCACCACAGAATCTAGAGGATGTCCTATCCCAAAGAAAAAAGCCAAACCTACCACGTCTGCTTTCAAGCAATCTCTTGTGTTCATATCCAGACAGAAAGGACATGATTTCATCTTCAGCACTTTACATATTACGAACAGTTCGACATTTTGTATCTAATGACATATTCACAGACTGCATGTGTATAATTACAGTAAAGGTCTCACTTTTCTATGTGGTGTTAGGTGTACTCCTGAAAGTGTGCTTATGTTTTGTGGTGTCTTTAATGTGTGCTTATTATCTTGAGGAAGTGGAGGGGCTTTGAAATCTTATAGGGGAGTTCACTAAAAATACACACCACCCGAGTTTGTTGCCAGGCTAGCGGCGTGTCCCCAACTGCCTGCAAAAGCGCACCTCTGTCCTGTTCACGGTTCAGCAGGGCAAAGCCGCAAGACAAACAGTTTTTTTTTTTTTGTGCAAAAGTGCATGACTGGCAGTCTGGCTAAATCAGCTGTTATCTCCAGTCAACAGTGAGAGTCTGCGGACGGACGATCCCATGCATCTGACGTCAAACCGCTGTTAAGGTGTAACCGAAACAGGCTGGGCCTGTCAAATATAAGATATTTCATCTGCTGTTTTCTTGTTGATGTACTTTTTAATGTATCAGATTACGGACATTTGAAGGAGTAGGTTTCTGTGTGTGTGGCCTCCTGCCCTAGGCAATAGTATAGTATGGCAACCTAAATTGCAACATATTAAAATAAGAGATAAATGTTCAAAAAACCTTTTAAAAATCTAGTACTTTTACTTATTTTTTTATTTTGTTTATAGTTTATATATTACATGTGTAAATATATATATATATTTTGCCGTACCATGTAACATTTTACACCCTAAACTAACCTTGCCCTTTCATAAAAAGGTCAAAATATCTGATATTTTAAGTTGACCTTGGCACACATTGTTTTATGTTTTTGTCTCCCTCATATTGGTCGCATCACATGACTTTAATTTGGGAGAAATTATTTTATATTTAAATATATATTAGTGCTGTCAAGTTTATATATATATATATATATGAAGATGCTGGATGTGGAGGTCCTGGGCTGGTGTGGTTACACCGAGCGGCAACCTCTCGCAGTTTCTCTTGAAGCCAATACGGAAGTGATTTAAACTGCAATTCATCGACTGGCCACTAGAGACAGGCTCCAGAAGGAGCAGAATCTCATTGAGCCCCATGTTAAAATGCCCAACTTTACAGCAGAAAAACACATGTTTACAGTCTGTTACAAATTGTGCTTTTAGGCTATACGGCTAATTTTGCCCTTCATGACAACTGTGAGGGGGGTGAATTTTTTTATAACTCATTCGTTTACATTATATAAAGCCTTAAAGTTCTGCATAATTAAGGGCGTGGCCACTTTGAGTGACAGGTGGATAGCCATTTATCTGCTGTCTGTTAGTCATCATGTCACCTCAGCTCCACCCACGTCCCGCCTCTTGCAATGACGCGCTGCCAAGATGGCGACGGCCAGCTCGACCCTACTTTACGCCTCAAAACTGCTCATCAGATTCCTATGGGTGACGTCTCGGACACTACGTCCATATTTTTTTTTACAGTCTATGTGTTACACGTGGTCTGCGGTTGTGAGGCCATTTGGATGTACTGCCAAACTTTCTGAAACGCCTTTGGAGACGGCTTATGGTAGAGAAATTTCCCTTCGATTCACGGGCAACAGCTCTGGTGGACATTCCTGCAGTCAGCATGCCAGCTGCACGCTCCCACAAAACTTGCGACATCTGTGGCATTGTGCTGTGTGATAAAAGTGCACATTTTAGAGTGGCCTTTTACTGTGGCCAGCCACCTGTGCAATAATCATGCCGTCTAATCAGCATCTTGATATGCCACACCTGTGAGGTGGATGGATTATCTCGGCAAAGGAGAAGTGCTCACTAACACAGATTTAGACAGAAATAGGCCTTTTGTGTACATAGAAAAAAGTCTTAGATCTTTGAGTTCAGCTCATGAAAAATGGGGGCAAAAACAAAAATGTTGCGTTTATAATTTTGTTCAGTGTATATTAGGGCTGTCAATCGATTTTTAATCGTGATTAATCGCACTCTTGTTGTGTGATTAATCGTGATTAATTGCATACTTATCTTATCTCATTAAACACATTCGTTTTGTCATCATTTGCTATATTCAGCAAAGTAAACAATCAGAAAACTGTTTTTTCTGCAAGCTTCAAGGATCATTGGAGACTCCAAAAGGACACCAAATAACCACACATGAGGAGTCCATATAATTACACATAAGCACCCATGAAAAACAACACTACAAAAAAAAAAGTTACAGAATTCACAGTGTATAGTGTGTGTGTGTACAGAGAAACAACAACGAGATTGTTTTCATTTTAGACAAGTCAAGCTGCGATACCGAACAGGACCACAAGGAGATGGCAAAAAATCCTAAATCAACCGCTTTGACTGCATAAACCTACGATTACTAAACACACCAACGTACACATGACAAATCAAACATCCTCCCCGAGTGTGTGTGGAAACAGCGTGAATGTACTGTGTGTCTCTGTACATGAATGCAGCGTGCCATCAGTGATCTAGAGCGCGCACACACACATTGTTGTTTGTGCATCAGACACTCACGCGCTTACTGTACATCACCAGAATTGCGCTCTTCAGAAACAATGGCAGAATACGACAGAGCTCGTGTTTTAAAGCAAAGCACACACTGGAATTAACAATTCAGTTAAAACGCTAGTTCCTCTCTATTCTCTCTGATGTCTCTGATGTGATCAGCCTGGCCTTCTTTACATTAGCACTGTTTTGGACTGTTTGAATGAATTCGATAACTGGATCACTGAACACTTTCCCAGAGTTTACCGGCTTTAAATGGCCTGATCACAAACAGAGAAGGAGAATCGAGTTAAAGAGTTAGAATGGAAATGTCCTCCTACCAGTGTTACAGGTGCTATAGAAGCTCAGGTGATTGTGATAAACTCATAAGATCATCTAACTGCGTGACGGAAATTACGTTAATGACGCAGCTTCCCGTACTTCTTAAGTTAATTGCGTTAAATTATTTTAATGCGTTAAGGAATTTAAATTAATCGCATGCGTTAATGCGTTAACGTTGACAACCCTAGTATATATACATAAATACATAATGGTTTGCCTGATCGGTGTATATTATATATTAGTTGCATCTAATATACTGTATATATATACATACATACATACAAACTTTTGTTAGATGCGATTGCGATAAAAGTTTGTAAATATATATGTGTGTATACATATATATTATATTATAATATAAATATATTTGTAATAATATATTTATATATATAATATATATATGCTTGTGTATACACACACACACACACACACACACACACACACACACACACACACACACACACACACACACACACACACACACACACACACACACACACACACACACACACACACACACACACACACACACACACACACACACATAGCTATATATATAAACTATAGATGCAACTAATCACGATTAATCATGATTAATAGCATCTAAAATAAATGTATATATTTTTTCTTCTTGATTATTATATCATAACACTCTGAGATGTTTTTTATTGTGTCCTCCCAAATGAATTTTAATGTACAGATTAAATGCGTCATATTTGTATCATGATCAATGTTGTGAGTAATGCGTTACTGTAATTCTGTAATGTTACTGTAATCCCACTACTTTTAGTGGTAACTCTCAAATCTAGGCCCTAGCCCGGCCCGTGTCCGACAGCTTATCAAAATGTTCAGCCCGAGTCCGACTGGAGCCCATCCGTGTTTTTTTTTTTTTTAATCCTCCCTATTACACATTGTTGCAGCCATCAAAATAGTTCAGTTTTGTTTTTAATGTCAAAGTAGTTGATTTTCGTTTTGTTTCTTTATTAAGTTAATTTAGAAAAATGTTTGAAGTATGTTTTGGTTTGTTAAATTAAAGTTTTTATTTTTTAAAGTGACGACAGAGCGGCCAGCGGCCGACAGTCAGTTAACCCAATGCTTAAGCCTCTCAAATCAACACTTGACTTGACTTGCCTATAATAAAATCCATAGATATAGTATTAAACACTTCAAGCATCACAATGTTAGTTTAAACCTTTAGCCTACTATCACCACCGTTGACATAGGCTGATCGTATAGGCGCTCGCAAACGAAATGGGCTACACAATCTAAAAAAATAAAAAAACATGCAGGTTGTTTTACCTTACACCGCTCCCCAAAAGGAATATAAATCCGTTCTTCAATACCCACGCTATATGCACATTTAACGGAGTTCACGTCAACGAAAGCAACAGATATGAGCTGCATTTGATTCATCAGCTCATTTCAAGATCAAAGACCACAATATGAGAAAGAGCGACCTAAGCACTGCTGAGGTCATTTAGTCTCATTAGTTTTAATGAAGATGATTGTGTTTTTGAGCATCTGAGGCATGCTTCACTTGCAGCAGTGTGTGTGTTGGCTTGATACTCATTTGCGATGCGTGTTGCAGTAGCGCCATCACATCTGGCTACAACATGTCATATATAGCCTATAACACACTCTCAAGCGTTTATTATTTAACAATTTGCCAGGAGTAAAATTTACATATGTAGTTAAACAACCAGATGTATTTACACTTGTCCAGTTTCTCCTGAAATGTTGATTGAAAAATATGTTTTAATGTGTTTGACAGTTCAGTACTGTTCATATTTACATTTAAAAAGCAGACATAAAAGTTACTTTCCCTAGAGGAACTAATTACTTTTGATATACAGGAATTGGTAAAGTTATTCAATTACTTTTAAAAGAAGTAACTAATTACTAATTTTCAGTAACTTGCCCAACACTGATCATGATGAATATCATGTCATTGACCCAACCACTTTATCAATGACGGAGATGAGTTTTGAATAACCAAGCACAACTCATTTGTTCAGAAAGTATTTGAGCTAATACACACTTCATTCTTTTTCTTTTTGTTCAGATTTCGCCATGAGTGAGGAGACCGTAGTGTGTGCGTAGCTGTTCAGAGGAACAAGACGCAAGATCCCAGCACAGCTTCCACACTTCCACACAGTAGACGATGGGCGAAGCTGAAGATGAGAAGAACCAGGCAGGACGGCTATTTGAGAACTTTGTTCAGGCCAGTGACTGTAAAAGCACCCTACAGGCCTTCAATATCATGTGCAGATACCTGGAGCTTGACCCGCAGGAGCACAGCACCTTCTACAGCGCCCTGAAGAGCACGCTGACCAGCTGGAAAGCCAAAGCCCTTTGGAGTAAACTGGACAAGAGAGCCAGCCACAAAGAGTACAAGAAAGGCACAGCCTGTGAGGGCATTAAGGTAAGCTCGCAAAATACCAACACAATAACAACACTGGAATATGTTATGACATTTAAATGAGCTGGCAGTTCTTTATAAACCAAACATTTATAGATTCCGTCAGATTTTCCCTGGTTTTTGTATGCTATGACATCATTATGTATATGATATCATGGACACATGTTGTTGGTTAGACGAGTGCGCTCTGGTTTTAGACCTGATCAAGCTCTTTTATTGTATGAGCTTATTAGTGGTGTGTGTGTGTAACATCACTACAATTGCTCATTATGACACACAATCCATTTTTGCGAAGGATATGAATGATACAGTACGTTGTTTTAGCTCAAATTGTGTGGCATGTTGAAGTGAGGCTTTTCTTCTGACAAGATGATGCAATCACATAGACCGGTCCAGCGGCCAAATATAGGGCCCTATGAAATACATTTACATTTATGCATTTAGCAGACGCTTTTATCCAAAGCGACTTACAACTGAGGAGTACAGGAAGCGATCCTTCATGAGGAGGCAGTGAAACACAGAAAGTGCCTGAAGTACCACGTTTTGGACATCGCACAGAGCATCACGCACTAGGGCAGGGAAGAAGTGGAGGAAAATAGAAGGAAAATAAGGAAAGGGATGGGTTTTTTTTTCTTTTTAAGATAAGGTTAAGTGCTCGCGGAAGAGGTGAGTTTTCAGCTGTATTTTGAGTGTTGTCAGTGATTCTGCAATTCGGATGGAGGTGGGAAGATCGTTCCACCAGCAGGAAACGGTGAATGTAAATGTTCTGGAAAGGGATTTTCTGCCTCTCAGTGATGGTTCCACAAGCCGTTGCTCCTTAGCTGAGCGAAGGCTTCTGGTGGGGGTTTAGACTTGTAAGAGAAATCCTATGAAAGTTAGATTTTTGGACATTTTAATGGTTAAATAACATGTTAGCTATCAAAAAGCATGTCTAATTAAAGGGTTACTTCAGTGAGTAACCACAAGTCAAGTCAACTTTATTTATATAGCGCTTTTAACAATGCAGATTGTTTCAAAGCAGCTTTACAGTGTGAAACAGGAAAATAATGCAACATAATTTTATTCAGCCGTCTAGCCGTTCTGGAGAAAACGGTGATGTCATCAGTTCATTTCAATTATCATACAGTGACAGTGTGGGCTTTAGATCAGTAATCAGATCAGTAATTTAGTTTATATGGTTAATTTAGTTTAATAATTAGATTTATTTGGATATTTAGTTGAAAAATTTAGAAAAAAATAAAATAAAATAAAAAATTAGGCTTTGTATCAGTAGAAACCCGGTAGTATATTCGAATTATCGTGCTCCCCCCCCCCCCCCCCCCCCCCTCATATCCCCCTGAGATGAGAGATTTATGCATTTTATGTCTGGAAAAAATCCTCAGATGGCGTAAATATCGTCATTTTGCGTTATCTGAGGATTTTTTGGCCAGAGGCTAGAGACTACAGCCACTAGAAGGAGCTGTTCCGCATGTTATCAACCCGCCCATAGGGGAGAGATCTCACTCACAGAATGTAAGACACAGACGGACGCACGGACATTCATAATGGTGCGATGCGGAGCAAAGTGAGTGTTTCAACTTTTCAATTCATTCCTATGAAAGTTTAGCTTCTATATGCGATCTGATAACGTGCCAGACTGGACACGCGTTGTGAACGACTGCTGCGCTTACCTCAGCTCTGCTCAGCTCTTCTCTCGTGAGGAATGAAATCTGACTCCTGCTGTGTTTGTGTCGTGACTTTCGTTCGGCTCACTCACACGTTATTGAAAAGACACGTTCAGTTTTTAATTGTAGTGTTTATTCTCTAACTGAACTAAATTATTTAATTACTATGAATATCAAAACGACGTTGGGGCGGTGCCGCGGGTGGGCAAGTGATAAACCAGTTGCCGTGGCTTTGGGAGTGGCCTCGTAGGGCAGCAAAGCAAGTGCATTCTGGGAGTTGTTGTCTTTCATCCACATGAGATGAAAATACATTTTCTGTCTTTTCTCAGTCTAGAAGGCACCAACTTCAAAAATAATTTCACATTTCTACTACATAAATGACCCAGTTTAAATACACATTCATCTTCCCAATTATTCAAGTACCCCTTTAATTGAAATCCTGAAACTTATACAATTTAACAACAATTTATTAACAGTGACATGTTTAGGGCCCTATGAAATATGTTTTTTCCTCAAATTCCATTAAAGGTCGTGTTCTTCGTGATCCCATTTTTCAAACTTTAGTTAGTGTGTAATGTTGCTGTTAGAGCATGAATAATACCTGTAAAATTATAAAGCTCAAAGTTCAATGCCAAGCGAGATATTTTATTTGACAGAAGTTTCCCTTTCAAAGCCTACAGCGAACGGCCAGTTAGGACTACATCCCTGTATTTCCTGCTTTAATTACGTCAGTAGAACAGTTTGTCGACTAACCTCCGCCCACAAGAATACGCGAAAAAGGGGGCGTGGTCTTGTTGCTCCCGCGTGGAGAAGAGGAAGTGTTGCGTTCGGTTCGGTTCGGTTGCGTTTGTCGCCATGTCGTTCAGACGCTGTTATTTTCATCCCGGAGTCAAATCACCTTTGTTTGGCCTTCAGGGGCTGTAGTTTGAGCGCGTTCATCTCCCCGTTATGGTAAGAGACGTGACCTTTCCGGGCAACGTGTGTAAGCTGCTGTCGAATCACAACACGGGAACCGCTGGCACAATCAGAACTCGTTACGTGTTTCTGAAGGAGGGACTTCATAGAACGAGGAAATTCTCAGGCCGTTTTGAGGACAGTGAAAACAGCAGTATACAGATAAGTAAATTGTGTGAAAAATACTGTTTTTTTACACATGAAACATGAACACATGTTATATTGCACACTGTAAACACAATCAAAGCTTCAAAAAAATACGAAAAACGGGACCTTTAATTTTTTTTTAAATCAAACTCTGTTGTATGTTTATATTATTTCTGTTGTAATGGTTTAATCAGGGCTGTAACCACCATAAAAGGGGGACAAGTCTCCCCGCAATAATTAGAAATGCCCAAATTGCCCCCCCCCACCCCCACAATATTTGAAATATTTGCACTGCTGCACGTCATTATGCAGCGCTCTGTATATTAGGATGACAAAAAGGTTTAAAAGTTACATTTTTTGTCTGACTCACTTTGGTCTGCCTCAGGTCTAACGGCCCTAGTCAATGTCAAAATGATTGAGATGGCCAATTAAATCAAAGTAGGTAGGGTTTATGTTCTCTTTTGTCTCTGGTTCACAGTCTCCACACAGGCGCGTCGATCTATCGCTTAATGCCGTTGCGGGGACTCTATTCTTCCCGGTGAAATCACGAAACAAAATGCACACAAACGTGTTCCTGCTCTTAAAGCTACACTGTGTGATATTTTCCCCCATCTAGTGGTGAAAAGGTATATGACCATCCAGTGAATTTTAGTTTCTGTTCCTCTCAATTCCGATTTCGTTTCAACTCCTACGGTGGCCGATTTAGTCCAAGATTAACATATTCCTGGCTTCCAGTTCGACCTCGTCCACATTCGACACGGTGCCTGTGGGATATTCTGTGCGCAGTGGGATGGTTGGAACTCAACTGGCCTAATTATTCGGCTAGAAAGAACTGCAGCTAATCCAGAGGGAACTTTGATGATAGTAATGTTTATTCAGTCATCCAATTGCAAGGCATAAACAGGTTTGCGTGGATATGTACATAAATGTGGTTTCTGTGAGAGAAGAAATAAGGATGGTAAATATACATACACAGTTAAAGGGTTAGTTCACCCAAAAATGAAAATTCTGTCATTAATTACTCACCCTCATGTCGTTGGACACCCGTAAGACCTCCGTTCATATTCGGAACACAAATGAAGATATTTTAGTTGAAAGCTGATGGCTGAGAAAGGCTTCACACAGGCCTCCATTGGCATTCAGTACATTGACACTTCCAAGATCCATGAAAGGCACTTAAAACGTCGTTACAAAGTCTATCTCACCACAGTGGCTCTACAATAATCATACAATGCGACGACAATAGTTTTTGTGCGCAAAAAAAAATCAAAATAACACCTTTATCCAACTTGTTCTCGACTTCCGTGTGTGCCTCCACGACGCATGCGCGAGAATATGACGTAGCGCCGGTGTTCGGGAATCGATGAAATACACACTTAAGCCCCATTTTGAGAACTACGCCGAGACCTAAAGCACGATCAATGTAGAATCCAACAGCTGAGACACGCGCGTCTTCCTCTGCTCGTAAACAAATCGCTTCTGGGTCATATGTCCGAACGCCGGATCTGCGTCATATTCTCGCGCATGCGTCGTGGAGGCACACACGGAAGTCGAGAACAAGTTGGATAAAGGTGTTATTTTGATTTTTTTTTGCGCACAAAAACTATTGTCGTCGCATTGTATGATTATTGTAGAGCCACTGTGGTGAGATAGACTTTGTAACGACGTTTTAAGTGCCTTTCATGGATCTTGGAAGTGTCAATGTACTGAATGCCAATGGAGGCCTGTGTGAAGCCTTTCTCAGCCATCAGCTTTCAACTAAAATATCTTCATTTGTGTTCCGAATATGAACGGAGGTCTTACGGGTGTCCAACGACATGAGGGTGAGTAATTAATGACAGAATTTTCATTTTTGGGTGAACTAACCCTTTAAGAACTGTATAACTATACTTATAAGTTACATGTGTATAATGTAACCGTAAACCAGAGCTTATTGTACCATATATAGCCGCTAAATGCAGCTGCATTAAAAGGAGCTGCCGCTGCTAACAAGCGGTGTCCGGTTACAAAAGTGTGTGCGCCAATTTAACGTTAGCACTGCAGTGCGCTCTGTATAACAATTGTTAATATGCCGATCAGACCTGATACATATTTCCATCAACATACATTACAAGCAAATATTTTCTATAGACGAATAAACATTGTTGATAACAAAATAACTGAATGATTATTCAAATAGGTGAGCATTACGCTATTGAATGTTGACACAAAAATACTTCTGAGGTGACATCAACTGAATTACGCGATGACACACTCTGAAACACATCTACAATGACAATAACTATTATTACTTACGGAGTTATTAACGCACAGAAATACCACACAAGGAAAAACAGACTTTTGAGGAATAAACAAGCCAGGAAAACTCCGTATAATTCTGTTACTGGAGCTGCTGAGATGAAAACTCTCTGCACATGCACCAGACAAGTCTGAACAAGTTGACGCGCACATGCGCGAGGCAGAGAATTTTGTACAGTGCCATCGAGTGTTAAAACCGGTTAAAACGCGAAAGGCGAAGCTTGAATTTACGGGTAGGTCCCTTTTTGGCTAATGTATTTTCAAGATGGAGGGGCAACATGGCGACCACCGTTAGATCCCATTACCTTATGTATTTTCAATGGCATATTATAAACTTACGAGAATACTTTATTACTTGAAAGAAGTAAATATACATTAATGAGCACATATATTTTTGAAAGAACTAAGTGTTTTAAGCTAAGAAGAGACTAAAAAAGTTACACAGTGTAGCTTTAATATACAATCATTGAACATCTTTGATTTTAATGAAGAAAAACTAACTTCTAAACTAAACTTCCACTAAGGAACTTGAGTGTTAACAGCGGATCTATGTATTTATTCACTCATGTGAAGAATCTCGAGACTAACGATACATTTGACGCAAATGAATGCAAATATTATTTGCAAATAGTCCCAAAATGATTATTTCCCAGCTAGAATTAGAGCTAGAATTTCATTCACTGTTCGGTTTCTTTATGCTTTATAACAATACAAATAAATTGCATGGTTAAGGTTTTGAGTTTAATTACATTTTAATAATCAAAAAGCATGTCGAATTAATTGTTAGCCTGTCTAACAAAACAAAAACAGACATTCCGACAGAATAACTGGCTGTAGCATTGCTTTTCAGAGAAATTAGTATGTGAGCATGTTTCCTAAATGTTTGCTAACATATAATATTTTTATGCTTTATTACAGTCAGACATACAAGCCAGTTTCCACTATCTGTCTCAAGGCCCTCAATATTTGATTTGGGATCAGTGCACTCTCATCAGAACTCTCTTCCAGCATCACTCAGCAGATATGATTATTTTAGAAGATCAAACTGGCTTGTTCATTATAATAAATTCCCCTTCACACACACACACACACACACACACACACACACACACACACACACACACACACACACACACACACACACACACACACACACACACACACACACACACACACACACACACACACACACACACACACACACACACACACACACACACACACACACACACACACACACACACACACACACACACACACACACACACACTTTGAAAGGCTGCATGGAGTCAGGCCCAGCTTATTGTCAGCGAGTGTTTGAAGTATTTCAAAGAGAGTATAATTTAACAAGTTCACTTCAGACGGGCAATAAACGGCCCACTAACGTTTCTGGTGTGTGACAGTGTAATTATGCAGCTCTTTTTAGAGTGCAGTTTAATAAAGGTGCTGATTATATACAGTAGTTCTCCTGACGAAAGGCTGGCACACTTTAATCAAAGCCAGCGCAGGGTTCTCTAATGACACTGCTTCAGACAAGACAGACATAGAACTGCAGAACAGAGCATAGCCTTTACATAAGCATTGGACCCTTCAATCCATCCATCTGTCTGTCCATCCTTCCTTCTTTCCATCCATCCATCCAACCATCCATCAATCCATCCATCTGTCTTTCCATCCTTCCATCCAACCATCCATCCATCCATCTGTCTTTCCATCTACCCATCCATCCATCCATCCAGCCATCTGTCTTTCTTTCTTTCCATCCATACATCCATCCATCCAACTGTCTTTCCATCCATCCATCTGTCTGTCTCTTTCCATCCATCTGTCTTTCCATCCATCCATCCATCCATCCATCTGTCTTTCCATCCATACATCCATCCATCTGTCTTTCCATCCATACATCCATCCATCTGTCTTTCCATCCATACATCCATCCATCCATCCATCCATCCGAAGAAAGGACGGAAGGATGGAAAGGTGGAAGGATGGACGGATGGAAGGAAGGACGGAAGGAAGGAAGGAAGGAAGGATGGATGGATGGATGGATGGATGATGGATGGATGGAAGGAAGGAAGGATCCATGGATCCATCTATCCATTATCCATCCACCCATCCATCCATCTGTCTTTCCATCCATCCTTCCATCCAACCATCCATCCATCTGTCTTTCTATCCATCCATCCTTCCATCTGTCTTTCCATCCTTCCATCCAACCATCCATCCATCCATCTGTCTTTCCATCTACCCATCCATCCACCCATCCATCCATCCATCCATCCATCCATCCATCCATCCATCCATCCTTCTTTCCTTCCATCCATCCTTCTTTCCATTATCCATTCATCCTTCCTTCCTTCAATCCATCCTTCTTTCCTTCCATCTTTCCTTCCATCCATCCATCCATCCAGCCATCCTTTCATTCAACCAACCATCCATCCATCCATCCACCTTTACATCCTTCCTTCCTTCCTTCCATCCATCCATCCATCCATCCATCCATCCATCCATCCATCCATCCATCCATCCAATCATGTAGATTCCACCTTTACATCCTTCTGTCCGTCCTTTTATTCCTTCATCCATCCATCCATCCATCCATCCTTCCATCTATCCATCCATCTGTCCCTCTTTCATTCTATCCTTCCTTCCATCCTTCATTCCTTCTATCTTTCCATCCGTCCATCCATCCATACTGGTACACCATTTTTAGATATTTTAACACAACTTAGGATGACTTTGCATGCAAGATACATTTTTATTGAAATGATAACCACACACTGGGTTATTTTTGACATGCTATGGTCAGTCAACCTGATATTGAAAGATTTTCATTTTAAATAATAAAAAATGCACTCTAAAGTATCTGTTATCGACTTCTATTTAGGAGAGGAACATGTTTAATTTAATGGCAAGTCCGTCTTTTACAGTCATAAAATACTCAAAAACATTTTTAGAAAGTGACAGGAGCAGCAAGATCAGCATATTTGGGTTAAAAAGATAACCCAGCATTCTTTAGAGTGTATTAGAGTTTACAGTCTAGAGCCTTCCATTGATCAGACACAGCTCGTCTCACCCCATTGGCTGAGCCAGTGGACTTGCTGAATTGCTGAAACAGACTATGCAATGTTTTGAAAGCGACACAGTGTCTTCACTCTTCTGGAAGCCAACATACAAATGGCTCACTTAGTACATTCTGTACATTACACTGGCATCGGAAAGGTGTTTTAACATCCTGATGAATTATGGACCATCTGCCCCTTCATCCTGTTGTGACTTGACTTGAGTTGGGAAAAAAAGGTGTGGTTTAGGAAGAGTGACATGATATCACTGCTCACCAGCCGCCAACTGTCTGCCAGATTCACAGTCTGTCCAGGATATGAGCTCACGCTCTCTTTATCAACCAGCGGGACATCTCGCGCTGCCTGCTTTATTGTTTTATGCTGGCTTTATTACCAGTGCAGAGACTCAAAGCCTTTATCTGAGAGTTTGGACAAGCAAGAGTAGATTCCAGACAGTGAGTGATTTAGTGTTTTCATGCAGTGGTATTTTTGTTTCCGGGCTCATTTTTATTAACATATATGTAAATTATGTTTAGTGATTATAACTCTGCTTTTTGGAATGGTTCCTTCCATAAATCAATCAATCCATTAATTAATTTATTCATCCATCCATCCATCCATCCATCATCTATCCATCCATCCATCCATCCATCCATTCATTTGTCCATCCATCCATCCATCCATCCATCCATCCATCCATCCATCCATCCATCCATCCATCCATCCATCCATCCATCATCTATTCATCCATCCATCCATCCATCCATCCATCCATCATCTATTCATCCATCCATCCATCCATCCATCCATCCATCCATCCATCATCTATTCATCCATCCATCCATCCATCCATCCATCCATCCATCCATCCATCCATCCATCCATCATCTATTCATCCATCCATCCATCCATCCATCATCTATTCATCCATCCATCCATCATCTATTCATCCATCCATCCATTCATTTATCCATCCATCCATCCATCCATCCATCCATCCATCCATCCATCATCTATTCATCCATCCATCCATTCATTTATCCATCCATCCATCCATCCATCCATCATCTATTCATCCATCCATCCATTCATTTATCCATCCATCCATCCATCCATCCATCCATCCGTTCATTTATCCATCCATCCATTAATTTATCCATCCATCCATCCATCCATTCATTTATCGATCCATCCATCCATCCATCCATCCATCCATCCATCCATCCATCCATCATCTATTCATCCATCCATCCATCCATCATCTATTCATCCATCCATCCATTCATTTATCCATCCATCCATCCATTCATCCATCCATCCATCCATCCATCGATCCATTCATCCATCCATCATCTATTCATCCATCCATTCATTTATCCATCCATCCATCCATCCATCCATCCATCTATTCATCCATCCATCCATTCATTGATTCATCCATCCACCCATCCTTCCATCCATCCTTCCATCCTTCCATCCTTCCTTCCATTATCCATCCTTCTATCCATCCATCCATCCATCCTTCCATCCATCAATCCATCTTTCCATCCATCCATCCATCATCCTTCCATCTTTCCATCCATCCATCCATCCATCCATCCATCCATCCATCCATTCATTCATTCCTTTCTTCCTTCCATCCATTTTTCCTTCCATCCATCCATCCATTCATCTTTACATCCTTCCTTCATCCATCCATCAATTCATTTATCCATCCATCCATTCATCCATCCATCTATTTATGATCCATCCTTCCTACCATCCATCTTTCCATCCAATCATCCATGCTTCCTTCCATCCATCTTTTCTTCCTTCATTCCTTCCTTCCATCCATCTTTCCTTCCATCAATTCATCTTTCCATCCATCCAATGCATCCATCCATCCATCTATTCATCATCCTTCCTTCCATCAATCCATCCATCCATGCTTCCTTCCTTCCTTCCTTCCATCCATCCATCCATCCATCCATCCATGCTTCCTTCATTCCTTCCATCCATCTTTCCTTCCAGCCATCCATCGTCCATCCATCCATTCATTCATCTTTCCATCCTTCCTTCATCCATATTTCCTTCCTTCCACCCACCCACCCACCCATCCATCATCCATCCATCTTTCCTTCCTTCATTCCTTCCTTCCTTCCATCCATCCATTCATCTTTCCATCCATCATCCATCCTCTTTTGATTAGATGATTCTGATTATGAGTAATTCTAGCTATGCTAGTTTTCTTTTATTACTGTATGGTCTCTTCTGCTCAACAAGGCTGCATTTTATTTGATCATAAATATAGTAAAAACAGTAATTTTAAGAACAGTTTAAACTTTTAAGAACAGTTTAAAAGAACTGCATTTGAAATAGAAATCTTTTGTTACAATGTACAAGTCTTTACTGTCATATTTGATCCGTGTAATGCATCCTTACTGAATAAAAGTATAAAAAAGACCAACGGTAGTGTCACATTTTTTTTTAGCACTTTTTAATGCATAATCTATTAGTTGTCTGAGAAAATAAATGAAATCTTAATTTCTCAGAAGGACTCGTGAATGGAGCCCAACATTGGGCGGCATTTAAATAAAGTTAACTCAAAAAAGTGTGTTTTAAATTCTTCCTTAAACATTTTTGGGCTGTCCTCAAGGGTGGTGTAGTGGTTTCACTACCGGATTCTGTGGTAAATACTTGGAGCCGTTCCTCAGTCTGAGCAGTGTGAGCTCCTGACCCAGACTCTGTGAGTTTGTGTGAAGAGGCACTGTTTTTCACATCGGGAAAGTCAAGTTCTTCTCTCCGCGTGTGTTTGAGCATGTGTGCAGTCTGCTTGCAGCTGTGACTTTATGACTCGTGATTACTTGGGAAATGTTTATGTAATGTCATACAGTGGCATTACCAGGACTTCTGTTCCACTAGACTAGAGTTATAGTCCGTTTCGCCATCCCTAAATGATTTTATTCTCGTACAGGCCTGAATGCTTGTCCAGGCTTCTCTCCTGGTGGTCTGCTTCAGACGATCGAACAGCTTTCTCCAAGTGGTGTGGTGTCTAATTGAGCTGCTCAAGCTAACTGTGATCACATTGTGCGCTAGAAGTGTGTGTTTAAGTTATTGGTCCTGCCGTGAGGTGGTTTCTGTTCCACTGGGCTTTGTGTAAAGTGACTGTTGGTTCAACACATACCGTGGCTTTCACCAGGAAGTCTCATCTGGCAGGTCATGCCGCCAATTCCTATCCTAGAGACTTATCCGTGATTTAAAAGAGGCTGAAGTGGCAGCGGTGTGAAGGGATTTTGCAGCTGAAAGTGATTGGCTGGATTTTTAATGGACACACTCCAAAGATTTTTTATTGCTCAGAGGATGTTCTTTCATCACCCTGGAGATTAAATGTTCTCATTATTAATTTTAATGATGTTTCTACTAAAACTAAGTATCCCAATTTTAAAGAGCTGTCTTTATTATGGCCAACCATTGTAAAAAAAAACACACACCTAAAAAAGTTTATGATTTTGAGCAACTGATAGGCAGGAAACGCCGCCACGCTGACTCAACAGGAAACTTCACCTCTGCTCGGTTTCAGGGCGGGAATGAGCAGAAACAAAAGAGTGATCATTGTGTTCATATCTGCTCTGACTGATGAAGCATTTCATTAGTCTGTGGGGATGGGAAATCTTCTCCCTGCAGTGCTTGCGTGTCTCTGTGTCTGTTCTGAATAGGCCGTCTTTGTTCATTCTCTATGGCATTTAGTTTAGGTAAAGTCAAACAGAGACGGTGCACCTGGCCTGTCAGTCTGTGCTGCTGGAAACTGGTCCATCCAGTTAACAGATGAAAGCATCAATATACAGTAGGACGGTGTGTGTCTCTGAGTAACAGAGTTGAAAGAATCAATAGAAATTGTGTATCGTAACGTGACAGTCTGTATATTGATTGTCTGTGTATTTGAGTAACAGGGTTGAAATGATCAATAGGACTGTCTGTACTTTTGAGAAACAGAGATGAAAGTATCAATAGAAACTGTGTATCTTAACGTGACAAGATGAAAATCAAAAGCAGCATTGCAGGGACGGACCTGTCCAGACAGTACAGCGGCCACCTGCGTCTGCCAACCTCATACCTGAAGCACTGATGAATAACAGATTTCCATTCAGGCATTTAATACTTGCTTGTGTTCTCTGTATGCATTCCCCCCAACCCAACACTTTTTCCACCACAGCTACACACTGCTGTTGATACGTTCAGCTAGGGCTGTCACTTTACGTTCGAAAATCGATTGCACAATCGATCGGACCAACCAACACAAGTTTGGAAAACGAAAATAGAGAATCGATTTTAAACAAATATGTACACTATTAATTTTAAAGGTGTCTTGAACTAACTTTTTACATTTTTTTATACTGTTGCCTGAGGTCAACTTATGACGCTTGCGTGGTTTGTACCTTCAAAAACATCATAATGAGTAAGTAATAGGCTATTTTCTGCCTTGGTTTTGAGGCTCTCTGAAAAACGCTTGGTTTTTATGGGCGTGCCGCACTGAAGACTTGGAAGTAAACGCCACTGCTAGGATTGGATAAGATTTGCATATTTAATTAGCTTCAACTCCCCTGTCAGTACATGTGGGAATTGTCTGGGGAAACGCTCACAGGCCTCATCAAACGAACACAATGATTCATCTCTCATCCACCCGCGATTGATTGGAATGTTATTTTTGTATTGGCCGGCCCGATGTGAATATAACCACGAAACCGTACACACACACACACACGCTTGGTTGGCCCGATCAGTGAATAACCGCGACGCGTACACACACACACACATGCACGCGCGCGCATGAAAGGAATATTATTTTTGTATTACTTGGACGGCCTGATGTGAATATAACTGCAAACCGTACACGCACTCACACACACACACACACACACACGCTTGGTCGCCCCGATCAGTGAATAACCGCGACACGTACACACACACACACACATGCACGCGCGCGCATGAAAGGAATATTATTTTTGTATTACTTGGACGGCCTGATGTGAATATAACTGCAAACCGTACACGCACTCACACACACACACACGCTTGGTCGCCCCGATCAGTGAATAACCGCGACACGTACACACACACACACACACACATGCACGCGCGCGCATGAAAGGAATGTTATTTTTTTATTACTTGGACGACCCGATGTGAATATAACCGCACACACACACACACACACACACACGCTTGGTCGGCCCTATCAGTGAATATAACCGCGACACGTACACACACACACTTTGCAAGCTCTGGCGTTACAAGTCCGAGTCTGATCACGAATGAACCAATAACACCTCAAATAAAGGATTATCCAGCCTGACAGCGTGCTAAGGTATGTAATCAAGATATATCAAACGATCTGTAACAATGCAATACTAACACATATAAAAACATGTTTTACTCACATAAGTGTGTGTTGCAACATTCCTGCCGGATCCAATATAAAAGGCACAGCATTGGGTTTTAATCTCAATATGTCTGCAAATCCAGTCTCGACCTGTATCATGTTTACAATCGATTCCGCTGTGAAATGAAGCGAACAATCGCGAAATGTCTTACGCACATGAGCTGGAACCGTCATTAAAAATAAAGTTCAACCACTCCTTCCTAATAGTATCAGAAAGAAGCTTATGCAGGGACTGTGTTCTTCCACAACCAGGCACAGCGCAATGTATTACTCTCTTCGTCAAGTTTATAGCATCCGTCCGTTTAGCTCCACGAGTCGGTGGGCGGGGCTACAGAATCAGACGTACATATTTATCTGTAGAGGCGGCGTTTCTGCGTCCATCACGTCAGCGATCGACATATTTCTGAGATCTCTCGTTTTCTGGGCCTGGTGTCTATAAAAGCTTTTCTTTGACTAACAAGGATGTTTTCAGCTCTGAAACTTACAGGATATTCTTATATCACAATTAAAGGTGAACTATGTAGGATTTTTGCAGTAAAATATCCAGAAACCACTAGGCCAGTGTTATATATTTTGTTCAGTTGAGTACTTAGAATATCCCAAATGTTTCCAACTATTTGTAAATCGTGAGAAATTGCTATTTTAACCAAGGAACCGGGACGTGTGAGCTATGCGTGTGAGGGAGTCGCCTGTCGATTGCGTCATATCTGCGTCACCCTCGGTTTCCGGTTTTATTCAGTGAAACACTTTACTCTCACTGCAGTGTGAACAAGTGTCATAGCAGCCGCCGAGCGAACGTCATAACTTCCTTTTCAACACACTCAGATATATCTAATACGATAAACAGAGTTGCGTTAACTCATACTCATGACTGGAAAAGAGGAAGTGGCGCCGGCAACCGTGTCATAATAAAAGTCCGCCTGCGACTATGCCATAATAACAGTCCCGCTCTTCAATCGCTCCTGCGGCCTTGCTCAGCTCCACAACACTCGGTCCTGCTCTGCTTCAGACTACAGTAATGTAAATAATCGCATCCATGAACATGATTTCTGCCCGAGTCCTATCCTGACTCTCTTCCACCAGCTGTGAGGTGAAGACCACATGTCCCAAGATTCTGCGCTCAAACGTGGCGTCATTAAACTACGCCTTTGTTTTGAACAGGCGACCTCTAGTGGACGGAAAAGTTACATAGTGTAGCTTTAACTTTTATATATCAAACAAGGCTCAAGGGAAAGTTGATATCTCATTTCATCACCCCTTTAAACGAATTAAACAAATAAAAGATAGCTGTAACAAAACGAGCAGAAAAACTAAATAAAGAATTTCGAAAGTGCGGTTGGCGTTTCGAAAACTAAAAAAAAGATTCTCACCAATTTTACGCTCCTATAGTTTCAATCGGCTGCTGCTGGTGTTTTGCCAAAAAAATGGAGGACAACGGCGACCAACCTGTGTGACATGAGAGACGAATGATAACCCCTAATAACTTGAGGAATTCAATAAGGATGCGCTTTGGGTTTTGGACTCTAGATCAAATAATGAAGAAGGAAAAAAGTGGTATGCAAACTGTGCGATCACAGCAGCACTACAACTATGATGGGGCATTTGCAGCTTCATCATCCAGATGAATACACATTCCTAGACCCGCTAGAGGTAGGCTAGTCCTTCAGTGAATTTTACGTTCTATTATCTTACGTTCTATTTTCAACCTCTTTTCATGGGCTACAATCGATTCAATGAACACTTACTGTGCGTTCGGCATGGCACGTCTTGAGCGATTTGGGCGTCGAGGAGAGTTGAAATCAGCTCAACTTTATGGTAATGAGCTATGACGCGGTTCGGCGGCAACCGGTGGCAACCAATGGGAATGTAGAAGTGCTCCGCTTGAGAGGATCCCAGAGAACGCAGTCCTGTAAACTTTGGTTCCGACCACATTAGTTCCCAAGCAAAATGGAGGAGTGGTTGATCATTGCGGTGGCGGGTTTGATAAGAAGGCGCGCGACACTATTTATAGGCAACATTTTCGCTATAGAACGCTTGTTTTTCAGCGGGAATGCAATTAATTTGCTCAAAACAACACCGATTTGAACAATTGCATTAATCCTGCACTTCAACAATGACAGTTATTGTAATGTAGGTTGTACACAAATTAATGTTAATTATAGACCATACATGGGCAATATACGGCCCGGGGGCCGGATCCGGCCCGCATAGTGCTTCAATCCGGCCCCCGCGATGCGCTCGATGTGCTGGCAATTTGGATGAAAGTTGAATTTTTGTATTCAGGATTACAAATGAAATGTTTAAGCTTTTGATCGTTATGGTCGCATATATGGGATTTTTACTTCTGTGCCCCTGAGAGTACGGTCCCACATGATATTTAGGATGTTCAGTGACGTCGCATGACTGCCGGATTCAAACTGTGCTTTTGCGCGTTGGTTGGCGCTGAGCCAGAGACGGACGAGCTCAGCCTCAGCGCTGTCATATATCACAACTATGCCGTTTTTGTTCAACCTCATAATGTTTATTTTAGGTTTCAGACATTTCAATACACATAAGCACGAGTAAAACAATACATTTAGAGTTTGTAAAATACACACTGATGTCTGTGTGGAAGCAGCAATAACAATATATTCAAATATAATTTTTCCGAAGTGATATTATATCAGACAAACATAGTGGAAGTAGCCTAACTATTAAGTCTACTCTATTCTTGTCACAGTTCACCGGCCACTTTCTTGCAAGTATTTCGGGAGAAACGGATGACCCTGATTCTCGGAATAAAAGCGATGCATCTGTAATACAGTGTTATTGTGGGTGCGGGGTCACGTGACAAATATGACGCATCGCCATGGAAACATTAAGGGGGGACAATCTAAAATAGGAACCGCCTTGAAAAAACTCAATGGGGACGCTGGCTTATCTTTTTATTAAGCTAGTTATCAGTGTGTATTGATCATTGATGGTATAAAGTTAAACAACATTGTTCAGTTTCATGTTGCTATTTCTTATGCATGTCCTGTCGATGTTGATGTTTGATACAGATTACAGCTACATCAAATTTACATTTTTTGAGACGCATAGGACTATTCCATGTTGTTCTTTCTTTCAAGCAAACATACGTGTGATGAAGTTGATCTGCACTTAAATTGTTTTAAATTCTATTTTATAAAAGATTTAAACAACATATGTTAAAAAAAGAAATTACAAAAAAAAAGGAATAATAACAAGTGAAATAAGCTGAATATGTTTTTCATTCAGTGATGAAGATATCCCCAATTAAATGTGATAATTCCAAGCCAGATTGCCTGAAGTCTGTATGTTAATGTAACCTGCACACATACATTTGCAGTTTTGTTAATAGTTTTCGATCTTGAATAGCTACAGCTGGTATGAATGACAGTTGAACAATATGCAGGGTAGTGTAAATGAATCCTTTTAAGTAAATCCAGTTATTGTAACCTTAGAGTAGCCTATGTCAGACAGGCCTAGCAAAAATATCAGGCCTTGAAATAGGCTGGTAAAAGTCAAAGTAACTGTAGCATTATACATATCTGCATTTAATTAATTTGTACGATTTAATCATGTAACTATGTTTAATTGCAATTGTCCAAAGTGTGGCCCTCCGTTTACTTTGCCAAAGTAACTGTGGCCCTCAGACTAAAACTGTTGCCCACCCCTGTTATAGACCAATGCTAGTAAACGTCTCCTATAAACTGCATGTTGAAATTTAACCATGAACACAAAAGCCACACCACACAAATGGCTTTTAATTGGTTTATTTCGTTAGCAAACATGTTAAGTTCTTTCAATCTATCTTTTTTTTTTTTTACTTTCACATTTAAATGATTTCACGAGGTTATCTTATACGGTTATACCCTACCTGTGCTCAGTTTGCACAAAGGCCGAACAACATGATTGTTTGCTTTGCAGCTCCTTTAAATACAGTTTAAATGAAGACCAAGCATTCGATCTACGTCAGATCGGCAGCGCGTCCACAAATCTTTCCACTGCGTCGTTGGCAGGGCGGCCAGAGCAAAGTTTGACGCTCTCACCGGCGGCGGTGTGGACACAGTTAGGTCTCGAAAATCGGTCTCAATTTTTTTTACACAATTTAATACACAAACACACTTATTAATACTTGAAGTCTTATTGCTTAAAAATACACAATTACTCTTGATACTTTCAACTTTTACTCCAAAAACACACACACAGTCCTATTTCTTCTTTCAACCCCATTACTCAAACAAACACACACACACACACACACACACACACACACACACACACACACACACACACACACACACACACACACACACACACACACACACACACACACACACACACACACACACACACACACACACACACACACACACACACACACACACACACACACACACACACACACACACACACACACACACACACACACTGTCCTATTGGTACATTCTGTCCTGTTACTAAAAAATACACACACAAACAGTCCTATTCCTTCTTTCAATCCCATTACTCAAAAAAACACACACACACACACACACACACACACACACACACACACACACACACACACACACACACACACACACACACACACACACACACACACACTGTCCTATTGGTACATTCTGTCCTGTTACTCAAAAATATACATTTTGTAGACTCCTTCTGATACTGTCAACACACACACATTAATCCTTCTTGAGGACATACCTAAGTTTAACTAGCTACACGTAAAAACACACACACTGCTATTGATACTTTTAACATGTTACTTACAAATAGACACAAATACACATTTATAATACATAGCTATATAAATGAGATGCCTCTTATTGTATTAGTTAAAGCTGATTGTCACATTTGTTTGCACTTTTAGAATACACATTACTCTACGAATCATTTCATCTTTTTTTGCTGTCCCCTGGGGATATCAGATTTAGACTTCTGCATGCACACATGCACACACACACACACACACACGCACGCACGCACGCACGCACGCACGCACGCACACACACACACACACACACACACAGGTTTCCATGTTTTATTGGGACTTCCCATAGACGTAATGGTTTTTATTCTGTACAAACTGTATATTCTCTCCCCTTACACTAACCCGACCATCACACAAAACTTGGGGACATTTGGTCCCCATTATTTAGGCAATACCAGGTACACACACACACACACACACACACACATACACACACTGGTATTCCTGTCATTACAAGGACATTCCATAGGTAATGGTTTTATACTGAGCTAATGACATTTTCTAGCCCCTAACCCTAAACCTACCCTCATACACCCTTCACAGAGAACTTTCTAATTTTTAGATTTTCAGAGAAAAAAAAACATCATTAATATGATTTATGAGCTGTTTTCCTCATAGGGACCTAGAAATGTCCCTACAAGGTCAAAAATGACTGGCATCACTATTACTTTGATCCTCACAATGTAGGGTTTACCAGGTACATGCACATACTCACAAAGCATAGAGTGAGTAAATCTGTCTTTGTCTTTTATTAATGGAAGCTGAAGGCCGTTTAATGACATTTTCTGTGCTTCTAGCAAGCTGGGATCTGTAAATAGCAACCACTGACACAGCACCAGGGACATTTGAGGTCTACAAAAACATGATAAGATCCAGGATCAGGAGGGGCTGAAACCCGAGTGTATCACAATATTGATCACAGCACAGGCTGAGAGTCTTTGCTGTACACACACTGTGACAGGAAGCATTAGCTGCCCTCACTATTGCTTCCTTATTTTGAGGTCAATTAACCATCCCGAAGCCGTGTTTGACTATGTGCGTGAGGAATCAAAGGAGGGGTAGGAAATTAAAAGATCAAGAAGAAAAAGGTCGCATTGTACCATCTGGACTAAAAAAGAGCTAAAGCTTTGCATGAGTGTGAGTTTAAGACGTGGCTCTTTTCTGTGACTCAAGAATAGGATCATCTCTCCACATAAAAAGTGATCTCTCATCACTAAACCAGAGGGAATGAAGTCATACCCACAGCAGGCATTCCCAGACACGTCCCGGAATCTGACGTCGTTTCTTCATGTATCCGTATGAGCCTGATGCATGAATCATGCCTTTGATATGACAGGGCTGTAATTATGATTTAATGCTGAGGAAATCACACACGCGCCTCCAGTTATTGGCACTGGCCGTGATGTGTTGTTTGGATAAGCATTTGCATTAGTGCTTCATTTTCTTTGAGCTTGTTTGCTAAGATTTTCTCTTTCAAGGATACTTCCTGAAAAAAAGCTCTTTGCTCACTGTAGAGTCAAGTAATCTCCTTGAATTTAAAAAGAACATTTAAATGGTGCACAAAGGTCTAATAGAGGAAGAGATATCTTAGACACCTTTATCCCCTTTATTTGTGAAATTTGAAAGGCATTGGAAGCAAAATCATCACCCATGTGTCCCCTACTTCCTGAAAGGAAAATAGTGACCTTGGTTAAATTCTTGCCCTGCTAATTCTCTCAATTTCTGATTGTAACTTTCAGTGCTTGATAATTGGAGGAGGCCCCTGCGGCTTGCGGACTGCCATCGAGTTAGCTCTCCTCGGAGCCAAAGTGGTGGTGATAGAGAAGAGAGATATATTCTCCAGGAACAACGTCCTGCATCTTTGGCCGTACACCATTCATGACCTCAGGGGCTTAGGAGCCAAGAAATTCTATGGAAAGTTCTGCGCTGGAGCGATAGACCACATCAGTGAGTTCTGAACCAACTTCTCATTCTCTATGCTTGTTTAATCAAACTATGAGCAACCTATCATAACTTCCTTGTTTATAGCAGTAGTCATTTTTTAGTTCTCTTTTTCATTCTTTGCCAGCCCTTCCTTTATCATATGTGACTATTGTTTAAAGTTGTCTACAGGGATATTTCACCCAAACATCTACAGTACACTGTAAATCCTAATAAGTTGATCATTTGAGGAACAGCTCAGCAATGTTATTATAGTTAAAGGGTTAGTTCACTCAAAAATGAGAATTCTGTCATTAATTATTCACCCTCAAACCCGTAAGACTTGCGTTCATCTTCAGAACACAAATTAAAATCTTTTTGATGAAATCTGAGAGCTTTCAGATTTTCCTCCATTGACAGCTACGCAACTACCACTTTGGCGCTTAAAGAGTTCACAAAGAGGTCGTAAAACTAATCCATATGTATCTCAAACGTGCTGCGTAACACGAGAATGAACCTCATTGGTTCTTGAGGAAGCTCAAACGTGATGCGTAAACACTAGAATGAACCTCATTGGTTCTTACAGAAGCTCAAACCTGCTGCGTAAACACTAGAATGAACCTCATTGGTTCTTACAGAAGCTCAAACGTGCTGCGTAAACACTAGAATGAACCTCATTGGTTCTTACAGAAGCTCAAACGTGCTGCGTAACATGAGAATGAACCTCATTGGTTCTTGAGGAAGCTCAAACGTGATGCGTAAACACTAGAATGAACCTCATTGGTTCTTACAGAAGCTCAAACGTCCTGCGTAACACTAGAATGAACCTCATTGGTTCTTGAGGAAGCTCAAACGTGATGCGTAACACTAGAATGAACCTCATTGGTTCTTACAGAAGCTCAAACGTGATGCGTAAACACTAGAATGAACCTCATTGGTTCTTACAGAAGCTCAAACGTGATGCGTAAACACTAGAATGAACCTCATTGGTTCTTGAGGAAGCTCAAACGTGATGCGTAACACGAGAATTAACCTCATTGGTTCTTGAGGAAGCTCAAACGTGATGCGTAACACGAGAATGAACCTCATTGGTTCTTGAGGAAGCTCAAACGTGATGCGTAACACGAGAATGAACCTCATTGGTTCTTACAGAAGCTCAAACGTGCTGCGTAACATGAGAATGAACCTCATTGGTTCTTGAAACTCATTGGTTCATTTATAGCTGATGTGTGCATTGTTGAATGTTTATATGTGAATAAAAGCTTATATTAAACCTGTTCATCATATAAAGCGATTGAGTCTCTTCAGAAAAATGTAACTAAATCGCTCAATTCATATGGATAATTTTACAATCTCTTTATTAATTTTTTAATGTATCAAAGTGGCAGTTGCATAGCTGTCAATGGAGGGACAGAAATCTCTCCGATTTCATCAAAAAGATCTTCATTTGTGTTACAGGTTACAGGTTTGAAATGATATGTGGCTGAACTATCTCTTAAACTAAACATATTTAATACATTTTTGCTAATTGAAATAAAGCTAAAATAAAAAAATCTAAGCCAAAACTTAACTAAAATACATTAAACCTAAATAGTTACATAAAAAAAAATAAAGTGGATGATGACCAGTGGTGGTCACGTTTTACATTTCAGCTTGTGCCTCACGCAAAGCTATCGAATGGCTTTTCAGGATTTGGAATATAGCACACGCGTCATATGAACTGTTGCTTTTGTCCTTTAGGACTTTGACAGCCCCAGTCCTAATCCAATTTCACTGTATGGAAAAGAGACGATGACAGAATTGTTCATTTTTGGATGAACTATCCGAATGATGGATCTCTAAGTGAAAATACTCTCCTGCCCCTCCGATGATGATATTTCTGTTCTCACGTCTATTAGTTTTAATGGTTAGTGTTTTTATAAGTGATGCCGTGTTAGCGTGACTGTGAGGCTAATGGTTTTTACTCTGGCTGGGTTTGGCAGGCATTCAGCAGCTCCAGCTCATGCTCCTGAAGATTGCTCTGCTTCTCGGTGTGGAGTTTCACGTTAATGTGGAGTTCGTCAAGCTGGTGGAGCCTCCAGAGGACCAAGAGAATGAGGGTGAGACTGAGGGCCTCAGATCCAGACCAAACGTTCTCACGTACAGAGCCAGTCGAAAGTTTGGACACACCCTACACATTGTTTATGACCATTGTTTATGACACAGAAACGTCATCAAAACAATAAAATAACACAAAGGGAAGTATGGGAATAATGCAGGCATGTTTTAACAAAACTACTTTATGTTTTAGCTTCATTAGTGTAGCTGCCCTTTGTCTGGATTCAAGTTTTTAAATAGAATAAGACACAAAAGACAACCCTCTACGCACACCTTGGCAATAGAATCACCATTGGTTAGTAATTTGTTTGTATATATATATACTTGGTAACCATGTATGAATGCATATTTGTCATTTTAACTGAATTAGGACTGGGGGTGATGCTTAAGATATTGTTGGTCAAAAAATAGATAATAGTAATTATTATTAAAAGATAGCAATAGAGATAATAATAATACTACTACTAACTCTACTATTAATAACAATATACAATGCACTAAGGGTTGATCATCATCATCATCATCAAAGCTTTTATTCAGGACACACATGGTCCAAAAACACAAACATAAAATATACCAATACCAATACAAACACACACAAAAAAAATAAACAATACAATACATATCACATATTTGCATATAAACTAAAACGCCAGTGGTTCCACATGAGCTGCTGGGTTCATGAATATTAATCACGTTGTCTGCATTCACTCAAACTGATTTGCTGAAATAAAAACAGGGACCAGCCAATGAGATTGCCTTTTGCGCATTAGTCCCGCCCACTACCGTAGAAACTAGCTAGTATATCTTCTGCTTGTTCTTAAAAACGGAATAATTCCAAATGAACTACATTATTTTGACTGGAAAATGCAACAAAGAATATTGTGTATGTAGCGCATCGATTCTGCTTGGTATGTAAGACTCTCTCTCTCTCTGCGTGTGTGAGAAACACAGCTAGTGCTCTCAGCAATGTGACGGCGAGTCGTGCGCCTTCACACTAGAGTTTACGGTACACTCGCATCCATTGATATTGAGCTGAATTGAAAAAGTAGCTAAGAGCGAAACTCAAGCGCTCAGTCAGAGTGTTCAGTGAGTGAAAATATATCTTTGCTAAACTTATACTTAGCCTCTAACACTGGAGAGTAAAATCTAAGAATTTATCAGCCAATGGCTAATTAAAGACATTATTTAGTCGCCCAGAGTGAAGATTTAGTCGCATATGCGAGTGATTTACTCGCATTGTAAAGGGTTGAAAGAGAATGCAGTGCAGTACTGGCGCATGTCTGTGAATCTCCTGTCTGTGTGACACACACACGACTCATGCACACAGAAATCCACTTCAGACAGCGCTTGAACGTACAAAAAACACACACAGTTATGCCAAAATGCCTGATTTGTCGAGTATCCTCGCAAGCACAGTCTTAAATGAAGTTTTAAATGAATGTTAATAGTGTAGAAAATGTGTTTCAGATCGGCTGCATGTGCAGCAAGTCTTAAAGTGACAGCAGCCTAATAAACCCGCTGCTGTCCATTATTAAGGATAACCAAAGAACAAAAGACAGAGAAAATCACTCACTGCTCTTGACTGAATAACATTTTGAGCTTTAATAAGGATTAATATATTTAATTTATAATTTATGCAGTGTAGACTGAAGTGTTTGATAACTTTATTCAATTTATGTTTATATCCTAACTGTTAACACTACCTAAAAAAGTCTTAAAGCACTGTTTACAGAGTTACATGGGTCAAAAACAACAAAAACAAAACCTTTTTGTGCATTTTACAGGGCAAGTAAAAATCTGAACTGGTCTGACTGGGCCAATAGAAAAAGAGTCCTGATATATTGAAGGGCAGGTAAATGTTACGTTTATTATCATGGGTTTATGTGAAGATTTTGTACCATACCATACAAATAAGTGACATGAAAGCCTACATTTGTAAATTATTACAGTCTTTAAGGTCCTTAAGGAAATCTGATGTACTGTAATGTAACCGACTACTGCAGCACGACTAACTGCATGATAAATTAAACATAATTTTAAATATAATCAATATATTATATTTATATAAGTGTACGGATAAAGCCGGGAAGCTTGCAGAATCTGTCTTGATGGATGATGCAGAGGAAACTCTGACCAATAAGAGGACAGTTTTTCCTCACGTGACTTGCATAAACACATTTTTGTACGCTTTTAAATGTTGCCTTGTGAAATCGAACAGAACCAAGAAGAAAATGCGGCATTGTAATGTCATTGCAATAATTTGCGCTAATCGCGCGATGGTGGACGCGTGTACATTTTGAGTTTACTCGTGCGAAACGCGCGTGAAATTCGCGCGACTCGAGCGTGACATTCACTGCACAACAGACGCAAATTCGCGTCATGGGCGGGGCTTCCGCCAGCAGCTCGTCTCGTTGAGAAATGGCTGACATGGGCTGTGTTTACATGTCTTTTTTTTGTTAAAATCTACTGTTAATGTGTGACAACTTAGTTTTAAGACTTTTTCAGTCGATAATGTAGTTTTTTAAAGCTCAAATCTGTGGTTTATTTATATAAAGAGTGCCTATTTGAACATTTTATCTCCCGTTTTCGGAGTTGTGAGATCCAGCGGACAGCGGCGGTCAGCGCTCTTCAAAGCCGGCGAGGGCAACCTTTCCTCAGCCAGTCCTTCTGCCGTCTGCCGCTGGCTCTGATGTCTCTGTGGTGTGTCTCGAGCTATAATTCGTCTTGTAACGGCCGATCTTTGGTCTCATGGATCTATAATTTGTTCCCTGGCAAATCGTTTAGGCTGAGGGCAAAGATAAGTTTCATTACTTTATATTTTTAGGCTATAACTGTACGTTGCAGTTGTAACGTTAGCCTACTAGCACTGACTTTCAATGTTTGACTGCATTGTTTGCTTTATTTCATGTATAGCTTGTTATACATTACTTATACTTTTGTATTATTGATCATACATAAACTTGCATTTAACAAAAAGAGACTGGGTTGTGTTTCATGTCATTTAATGTTATCACAGTGATAATCATATTGTCTGAACCAGATATCAATATACAGATTTTCTCCTCATTGTTGTCACTACTAGAGCAAGCTCCTGATTGGTTAACGCGGCGCGAAATATCCGCCAAAGTTCAGATTTTTCAACTTGAGCGATTCGCGTGAATCGCGCGTTCAAAACGCTCAATTCGCGTCCTTCGCGCCGCCTCATTCGCGCGGATCGCGCAGCAGAATGCCATTTCGCGTCTCTGCATTGACTTAACATGTAAATCACTCGCGCGCGAATCACGCGAATCACGTCCGGTGTGAACGCACCATAACAGTCTCTGTTTCAGAACAAAGGAAAAGGTCTGAAAATGCTCTAGAATTAAACTAATTTCAAGCATTTAAGCATAAGACACTTGATTTAAAATAGTCAAGCATGTCCAAACTTTTCACTAGTGTTATAAATGCACCGATTGTTCAGTCGCTGTCTTCTTTCTTATCTGTTTAATAAACAAAAAAGCCTGTTCCTACCCTGACTATACCATTACTTTAATTTCATCACTTTCATATCCCATAGTTTAATCAGACATCAAATGAGCTTCAGTATTGAAATGTTATCTTGGTTCATCTGGGCTCATTTTATTTAGTTGTCTGTGCATTACAGCTTTTTCTTTGGAGCTGTTTAAGGTTTTTAGGGCCGCTCTGTCATTACCAGGAAGATGAACGGATGAGTTCTTCCTGCCTCACTATAATAGCTGCTTCCATGACAACCAAACAACACCTGCAGAGCTGTTAATGCAATTTTAATGCCCATGGAAAAGTGTTCAAATCCACATCGCTTCCCCCCTCCCGCATCCAAGCAGTCATTTTATGACTACACAGCTTGCATAGCGCTCACTCGTTACACACTCTCATTTAAAGGGTACATAACACACACACCGTTTCTGCCAATCTCATGTTCATCTTGAGTACCTATAGAGTAGTATTGCATCCTTCATATCTCAGAAGAGTCTTTAGTTTTATCATTTATAAAAGACAGATACGCTGTACCGATTCTTTCCGGAAACAGCCGAACCTTGTGGAGGCGTGCAATGGGCGGAGCTAAAGAGTCACGAGCACACACACACACAATACATCATGGCTTTATCCCTGGATAATCCCTTTCGATTCTCTATACATTCGTGTTGGTCACATCAAATGCACTTACGCGCCAATTGCCAACAAAACAGACGTTTGATGCAGTTTCACTGACCGCCTGTGGTTTCCACTCATGGCCTGGAACAAACAAACACACTTGCAGAACTTCGTTGCTGCACCAGAAAAACAAACTGCATCCACTGTTCCCTTAGTGCTGGGTTATTCGGGAAGCTCAACCAGGTTATCTTTCCCTCACCAGAAACACACTTCTTTAGTGACATTGTTGATTTCGTGGTCTAAAAACAAAATGACAGCGCTGCCGACGGCTCCCATAACCCGAACAAAGCTTGTTGATGGCACTTCGCACACACACACACACACACACACACACACACACACACACACACACACACACACACACACACACACACGGGTTGATGTGTGTGTGTGTGTGCGCTCTCACCCGGGAGAAGGGCCCATACAAGGAATTCCGCCCTTTATGACATCATACAAAAAAAACTTTCAGAAACTTATTTGAATCCTGAAGGAGTGTTGGCACAGAAATACTCTTTCATACGTCTAACTCATTTTGTTTTAGAAATGTTGGCCGTGTTTAGCATGAGAATTCAACTCTTTAACAGTGTAAATAAGTCAGAATGCATGAAATAGCATTAGACGCCCCCCCCCCCCCCCTTTTTTACTAACACAGAGATCAGAAAAATGAAGAAGCGATTAGTCGATCATGGTAATTAGAAACAGATCTCATAGGTCCAGGTCCTTTGTGAGGTAGCGTGTTTCCACATGTGGGCGCTTCGGTCATCTCTGGAAGAAGAACAACATTGCGTAAGCTTCTGATTGAACCTCTAGACTTCTAGACCATTAGCAATCCATCTCTCTCCCTTCATCAGCAATGACAGCAGGCTGATAAAAACAAAAGAGCTTTCTAAATTAAGAATGAGTGCTTGCTGTGACTGTACTGAGGCCTTGGAGTGATACTCATGATCCTGGATATAGTTCAGTTGGATCTTGTATTCTTTAGGCAAGTTCTGGTTGTACTCTGAACGTTTGACATTGATGGTTATTAATACTAGCTGAATGACTTGCTGTGACTATATGTTTTGGAATGCACAGTGTTCTAGGCATGATTGCATAATGCTTACACGAATAACATTGTCGAAATGTGTAGCTGCTAGAAAAATCTGTTTCCATTTAGCAGATTATTTTTATTTAAAACAACCTACGGTTCACTTACAGCGAGAGCGGTCCCTCAGGAGTGAACTTGGATGACGTTTTTTGAAATATTTTCATATTTGTATTTATTGTCCTGTCGCTCCACCCAGCTCCTGTCCTCCCCAGAGGAAAACATATTGCTCAGATGTTGCTCTTTCGCAGAGACTTCCCAGTTCCCGGTTTTGTATCAACTCTCAGATGCTTCTTTTAAAAGTCCTTGGGAGAAATAAAAATAGAAACAAATAAATCAGTTGTTGGTATGTGGTACGAGTATAGAGCTATAAAATGAAGGTGGATAGCAGCTCAGATAATGGGAAATGTTTGAGTTCATATTTAACTCTCTGGGGTTCTTCATTTATGGCTCACACTCAGGACCTTCGGGTCAAAAATTACCCGGAGGGTGGGATTAAGATAAAAAAGATTTGAGTAAAATCAATGAAATATATTTTTGTTCAATAATATTTTTTCTTTTCTTTTTTGGTGGTTTAAGATAATTTTATGATTTATAATTAATATTTATGCAATAATTATGACCCATTTTTCCCATTAAATATAATAAAAAATGTATATATATATATATATATATTTTTTTTTTTTTAATTATTATTTTTTTTATTAAAGCTGTATTTTCATTTTTAGAGGCAATTTTTTTAATGAGATCGGTGCCATCCGGTGGACACATTGAGCATTTTTATCACGCAATAGCACATTTTTACCACTATAGTGGATCTTGCATTTTATAAAAAAATCGTAGCTTCATCGGAATGGTCCGAAACTTGGTGACTTTATTGGTACTTGGTATATGAACACCCAAACAAATTGGGGACAGGATTTGAAAAGTCTAAGTGGTCGTAAAAAAAAATTGTCACACTCAGGACCTTCGGGTCAAAAATGACCCCCATAGGAAATGAATGGGAAATTGGCAAAAATATGAAAATACAGAGTTTTTTTGTGCATACAATCTACAAATCAGCCAGGATGCAGAAAAAAAGGACTCAACAGCTAATTGTGTTTTTGTGTGTTGTTTTTTTGTCTGTTTTGCACTCTTGATGTTTTAGAGTTTCACCCCTTCACAGTTGAGTCCTTTTTTTCTGCATCCTGGCTGATTTGTAGATTGTATGCACAAAAAAACTCTGTATTTTCATATTTTTGCCAATTTCCCATTCATTTCCTATGGGGGTAATTTTTGACCCGATGGTCCTGAGTGTGACTATTTTTTTTTACGACCACTTAGACTTTTCATATCCTGTCCCCAATTTTTTTGGGTGTTCATATACCAAGTACCAATAAAGTCACCAAATTTCGGACCATTCCGATGAAGCTACGATTTTTAATATTTTTTTATAAAATGCTTCGGGTCATTTTTGACCCAAAGAACCCCAGAGGGTTACGATTCAGATTCAGCACAGTTTGAGATGTGGCATGTTACTCTTCATTTAATCGCATTATCAAGTTGATATTAAGAACACCCCCATGTGTGATTTGTCATTTCTATTATGAATGAACGTGTGTGTTTCTGCAGGGCCGGGCTGGAGGGCAGAGATCCGGCCTGCGGATCATCCTGTGGCCGACTTCGACTTTGATGTGGTGGTGGGAGCTGATGGGAGACGAAACTCTTTAGAAGGTATGAACTGCTCAGTTGCCATTAAAAAAACGTCGCAGATTTGAAATACTGAATTACATATATTATGTCCACTAAAATAAATACACATGCCGCCCTCTCTGTTTGCACAGTAACTAAGAGGCTATAATAATCTTTGCTCTATGATTACAAACTGTTCTAAGAGTAACTAAAATTGCACCTACCTAAAATATGAGAGCATTAAAATAGCATGTCATATGGTCTTTCAAATAACATAATAGCACACTCAACAAGTCGCACAATTTGAGGTATCCTTCACATCTGCAGCACAACCGGTGCAGGATGGATTACGTACCGAAGTTTAACTTAACTTCACTAAATACAAGCAAAATTGATGCAAGTCTTAGCCTACTTCTTCAGATATAATCCCAAACCTCTCTTTGTTACCCTTCTCCTATCTTTAAAACAACCTCATAAATTTGGCCTGTGCTCTTGGCTGAAGTCCCTAGAATGGATTGTTTCATCCAAGAAGGTTATTAAGCCATAAAATCGAGTTGTGCTGTGAAAAGCGATACTGCATGATGTCACCAGCCGCCCACCGGTTACAAATGAGTTCAGCGAATCAGCATGTGCCGTCGAGGAGCTCTCAGGGTTTTTGAACGCTTTTCAGTTGATGATGTGTGTCCGTTGGACTCTGTTTTCCAGGTTCGTCATCTTTGCACTGATCCCTAATCAGATGCTTTTTCCAAAAAAGGCCATTTGTGGGGCCCTCCAAACTATGAGATGTTAGCTCATTGCCCAATTATGAGTAACCGTAGGGAAAAAGAACCCAAGCTTGTTTTGGACATTAAGTGAGCCAGTTCAGGGCGTCTAGGGAATGTTAAATTTATCCCAATCTGAGACAGAGCAGCGGTCAGACGAAAGCAGCCACATTTGGGCTGAGTAACGCAGATGATGAAGAGGAGAGTTGATGTCTTAGCGAGTTAACAACATGGCAGTAATGGAGCAGTTCTGGCTCTTTATCAAATGTGTGTCTGTTCGTGGAGGAGCTCTGTAGACACTCATGCATCATTTTGCAGGATGAGGAACGAGAGCCAAGTCAACCCACTTGAACAGCTTGTGCCATTTTTGTAAAGTTTGCCTGGGAAGGATGGATTTATTAGTGTTTAGTTCTAGTAATTAAAATCCACTTTAAGTTCCTTCCACTTTCATAACTGAGCAACTAATGCCCAGTACACATTGTACGACTTTGGGCCGTCCCAGGGGAAAGATGGCCAATCGTGGCGATTTCTGTGGCTCCTACGTCATACAGTGAGAGAGGTTCAAAGATGGCCTTGTGACCAAAGATAGCCTGCGATCATTTTCTGACAGTGTCAGAAATTTAGCATTTACATCTCACAGTGTGTTTGCTGCTACGACCTACGTCAACTGACTAGCCAATAAAAATGCTAAATGATATGGCGGATTGATCAACGCGACATGGTGCTAAAACTTAAAACTACAAACTTAAAACTAAAGTAAATTTGGGTTATTTGGCAACCTAGCACTGGGTCAAAATTGGACAAACCCAGCGTTGGGTTGTTTTACCCAGCTGGTTGAGTTAAATATTTGACCCAACATGCTGGGTTGTTTTATTAAACTCAACTATTGATTAAAAATGACTATATTGCTGGCTTAAATGAACCCAAAACACATTAAAATCACACACAGAATTACTAGAGTAACAGGCACAGGTGAACATTTATTAATAAGCAAGAACAACAGGGAATGCACAAAAATCAGGCAAGAGTTAAAAAAACGAGTACATGTGAGTGAAAAAGTGCAGAATAGAATGACAACTCAATCATACAAATTATACAATTAATAGCTTTTTAAAAGTAATATATATTTAATAACTTGCGTTTAAAACCAAATTTGACCATATTTCTCTTATTTTTTTCTCACGCCAACGAACCGACTAAAAGCACAAAACTCGCTGCAGCCAATCTCTTCTTTGATTAGTTTTCTTCTATTTTCCACATATATTCCTGTCGTAAGCAAAGCGGTGTGTTGCCGAAATCTGAGCCGTGATGGGTCGCTTTAGCTGAAAGATATCATGACAGGCTCCTTATTTCCTGCACATAAACAAACAGCACAGAGTTCTGAAAACATATTTTAACATCCAAATTAGGGCCCCACTTTATATTAGGTGGCCTTAAGTACTATGTACTTACATAAAAAAATAAGTAAAATGTACTTACTGTGTTCAAATTGTATTGCAAAACACTTTTGCTGATATTGAGGTGGGATAGGGGTAGAGTTAGGGACAGGTGTGGTGGTATGGGTTAGTTTAAGGGTAGGGTTAGGTGTAAGGGAAGTGTCAGCTGTGTAATTACAAATGTAACTACAGAAATTAATTACAGATGTAATTACATGCAGGTATTTTTTCAAATGTAAGTACAATGTAAAAACATGTATGTACACAATAAGTGCATTGTATCAAATGATTAATTAAAATGTTATTACATAGTAGTTAAGGCCACCTAATATAAAGTGGGTCCCAAATTAGTAATAGTCAGTATTATAACAAATAAAAAATCAGTTAATTCAAGGAAAAAGTACATTGCATTGCATTAAATAAAATGATTTACAGCACTGTAAAGTTATTTTACAGGAGTAATGCACCAATTCAGAAGTGTTGAGGTCTGCTCTCATCTGACGAGGATGCAAAATGCCTGCGCTCTGTGTAAATCAGCTGGGTTGTTGCGTTGGAGGGCAGGCGGGGGAGGAATGTATTGTTTCGACTGTCAGTGAGATTGACCCAGCCACTAAACCAATGGCTGGGTAACACAGAAACTACCCAACCATGGAAAAAAATAACCCAAAAACAGGCTCAACCCAGCGTTTTTTAGAGTGTACTTACCTCAAGCTCCATGTGCAAAATGTGCATGCAAAGTTGGCCTCTTTTCCCTAGCCATGACCGCGTCCATATTCTCCTCTTTCTCTTCCTCTTTTTTTTCAGCACAGATAAAAACCACAGTTGCCAAAGTGTGATTCATCTTCCTCTGTTTGTTTACCACTAGCGCATGCTGATTACATTTTATTCTTGCGTCATAGCCTATGATTCAATAGGTGTCATCATCGTACAGTCTACATACACTCACCTAAAGGATTATTAGGAGCACCATACTAATACTGTGTTTGACCCCCTTTCGCCTTCAGAACTGCCTTAATTCTACATGGCATTGATTCAAAAAGGTGCTGAAAGCATTCTTTAGAAATGTTGGCCCATATTGATAGGATAGCATCTTGCAGTTGATGGAGATTTGTGGGATGCACATCCAGGGCACGAAGCTCCCGTTTCACCACATCCCAAAGATGCTCTATTGGGTTGAGATCTGGTGACTGTGGGGGCCATTTTAGTACAGTGAACTCATTGTCATGTTCAAGAAACCAATTTGAAATGATTCGAGCTTTGTGACATGGTGCATTATCCTGCTGGAAGTAGCCATCTGAGGATGGGTACATGGTGGTCATAAAGGGATGGACATGGTCAGAAACAATGCTCAGGTAGGCCGTGGCATTTAAACGATGCCAAATTGGCACTAAGGGGCCTAAAGTGTGCCAAGAAAACATCCCCCACACCATTACACCACCACCACCAGCCTGCACAGTGGTAACAAGGCATGATGGATCCATGTTCTCATTCTGTTTACGCCAAATTCTGACTCTACCATCTGAATGTCTCAACACAAATCGAGACTCATCAGACCAGGCAACATTTTTCCAGTCTTCAACTGTCCAATTTTGGTGAGCTTGTGCAAATTGTAGCCTCTTTTTCCTATTTGTAGTGGAGATGAGTGGTACCCGGTGGGGTCTTCTGCTGTTGTAGCCCATCCGCCTCAAGGTTGTGCGTGTTGTGGCTTCACAAATGCTTTGCTGCATACCTCGGTTGTAACGAGTGGTTATTTCAGTCAAAGTTGCTCTTCTATCAGCTTGAATCAGTCGGCCCATTCTCCTCTGACCTCTAGCATCAACAAGGCATTTTCGCCCACAGGACTGCCGCATACTGGATGTTTTTTCCCTTTTCACACCATTCTTTGTAAACCCTAGAAATGGTTGTGCGTGAAAATTCCAGTAACTGAGCAGATTGTGAAATACTCAGACCGGCCCGTCTGGCACCAACAACCATGCCACGCTCAAAATTGCTTAAATCACCTTTCTTTCCCATTCTGACATTCAGTTTGGAGTTCAGGAGATTGTCTTGACCAGGACCACACCCCTAAATGCATTGAAGCAACTGCCATGTGATTGGTTGATTAGATAATTGCATTAATGAGAAATTGAACAGGTGTTCCTAATAATCCTTTAGGTGAGTGTACATGTCGTACCCAAGTTTATTAGATCCATGTTGTACAGTGTGATTTGCAGGGCTTGCAGCAACACAAACATTTTTAAATATTAAAAATAAAAGGATTCATTTCTGGAGAAGCAAATTCCATCAATTAAATAACAAATCCGCCATTGTGCGAGCGCAACTGGCTTTTAAAGGGAATGGGAGATGAGACTCTGATTGGTTTATTGCACGTTACACCCCAAAACACACCCACGACTCATTAAGGGTGCTTTCACACTTGCCTCATTTAGTTCGGTTGAATCTTACTAGAGTTCGTTTTGCCCTTTGGTGTGGTTCGTTTGGTCAGGTGTGAAAGTGGCAATCACACTCGGGTGCGCACAAGGAGGTTTTGGTACGCTTTCAAACAAACTCTGGAGAGGATCGTTTGTGGTGAGAACGTGATCCGACCTCGAACAGACCCAACTTCAAAAAGTACTGATAATTTTTGGACTAAACAAGCTGCCGTAGTCAGCTGCGCTGTGCATTATGGGATGAGGAAGTGTTTGTTGACAATTTGCACTTTAGCATGGCAGCTTGCGGACAAACTTGGAGTAGTGAGGGGGAGCGGAGCCTCATAGAAATTTGGTCTGAACTTTCGAAAACTCACAAGAACAGCTCGATCTTCGCTTGAAGTGACGAGCGATGTGCGCTCGCCGTTTGCAGTGAATTAAAACGTTGTTTTTCAAGCTGCATCTGCACATCATTATAGAAATGTATTGTTTGCATGTGGTGTATACAAACAATGTAATAGATTATGGCCAGGGACAAAACCAGCCCGCGCAGTCGCAGTTTAGGAAATACGCCATGGCCAATGAGTGATGTGGATGTAGTCATGTGACTGCATTTTGGTTTGTTTCAACTGTTTTGGACCAAAGCAATCAGTGTGGTGTGAAAAGAAACCAAAAAAGCTGAAAAATGCTACAATGTAACAAAATGCTAAATTGTTTGCACTTGGTTCGGACCAAATGAACCGAACTAGAGATGTGAAAGCACCCTAAGAGACTAGGTACAACCTTTTTGGACCATACGCCGGATGTGTCGACCGTTTTTTCGTCGTTAAACTAGCAAAAGTGGATTCGGTAACGCCCTAAGTGCACCTGCGCCATGCTCTTAAGACCTTGTGCTCAGATCGTTAAAGATCGTTCAGAGATCGGTCAGATTGTTTAGTTAGTGATAATAACCCTGGTCTAGTCAAATCAGATTTATTTATATACAGTAGAACTTAATAATAGGGATAATGTTCAGTCAATTATGAAACAAATTGGATTTCAGTTGTAAAACTGCTCTACATAAGACAATAATGTAATTATTCAGCTCAAGTCAGTTTTCAATGTTGATTCAGTTCAGTATCAGTGTTGATGTTGCAATGCTAGTGTCAGTGCAGTTGAATCAATAATATTGCAAAATATTAATTATCTTTTAAATTCCATTGTGCTTTAAGTTTAAACCCAAAAAAACTGGGCATTATTTGATGTGGACAGGCAAACTGTTTGTCCCTGTTTGTCTTATTGTAGTTGGTTAGATTGAGCATCTTTGAGCCTAAAATAATTGGCTTGTGATACTGGCAGAGTGGCACATTTTCACTTCATTAGTTGACATCAAACATCATTCCCACGTTTCCACCACGGGAACTTTCCCAAGGTACTAGGGACTTTGGGGTGGAACTCGGTGTGTTTCAACCACAGGAACCGGGGTCTAAATAAAGTTCCAGGTAAAAATTTGGAAAAAAATGGCCCTAGTACTTTTTCAAAGTTCAGGAACTTTCGGGGGTGAGACTTGGGCGCTGAACATGCTGATTGTTTTTATTTCAACCTAAGAGTCTGTTGCATTGTGTGTAGTACGAGTTGTCTACAATTCGAATCAACAATGGAGTTTTAAAAATGTAGGGTAAAAAACTAGGTTCAGGCTTTATTAAGCTTATATGTGGAGAATGAAATCCAGTGGGAAAGTCGCGAGCAGTCCTACGTCTCCGGACTAACCTTCATGGTACTTTAGACCGTAATGGAAACGCAGACAGCAGCAGGTCTAGGGGAAAAAGAGTTCCTGGGACAAATTGTTCCGGGTAATTTCGGTGGAAACTGGGCTTTAAACATTTCAAAACATTTTAGGAGGGACCAACATTATGTAGGGACCAGAACATCACTTTTTCCCTTCCTCTCTTTCTCAGGGTTCAGGAGAAAGGAATTCCGTGGCAAACTGGCCATCGCCATCACCGCAAACTTCATCAACAGAAACACCACCGCTGAGGCAAAGGTTGAGGAGATAAGTGGAGTTGCCTTCATCTTCAACCAGAAATTCTTTCTGGATCTCAAACAGGAAACCGGTGAGCAAAATACAACACATTAGACACTAAAAATGCACCACATTAGTCTAAACTAGGCATCCAGCTCCTTGGATAATACAGAAACATCTCCCAGCCATGAACTTTCACCTCATCCCGGTATTTCCAGCAATGTTTTCCGTAAGCGTGTCAGTGTTATCTGCTGTGAGGAGCGGTAATATTTCAGTTATCATCCTTGTGCTCTGATTTGTCACGTAAATGTTTATCCTCCAGGGGATTATGGGCTTTCTCCCTTCAAAAACATACGAATGCTTTGTGTACCTGTCGTGACTCGTACCCCTTTGAAACTGAATTCCTTTCAAATCCTGTCTTAAACTCCCACTGACCTGAAAGACTCATTTTGTCATATTACAGGCAAGAAAATGTTACAGATGAGAATGACACAGATTCATGCAAAGACCACGGTTTTGTCTCTTTCGCAGGGATTGATCTTGAGAACATCGTATACTACAAAGACAACACACACTATTTTGTCATGACAGCTAAGAAGCATAGCCTGCTGGACAAGGGTGTCATCGTTCATGTGAGTTTGGCAAGTGTTGAGTGAACTCTCCAAAAACGCATGTTTCCATCCACCTATTTTTATGCGAATAGTGGGATATTGCATAAAAAATGCTGGATCGAAACACCAAGATGAGCATAAATGTGCATAAAATCGTAAAATCATGTACATTTTATCCGATAATAAGATGGAAACACATTTACTGAATAAATCCCTCGATGTGCAACAAAAAAGTCACATTCCTAAACGGAGGATATGATTGGATAACTGGACTAACCAGTGGACCAATCACATTGCACAACATCTCAAATGTTGGTTTTCATGATTTAATTTTTCAGTCTTTACCCAACGCTTGGTCAGAAGTGAAATGTTGATTCATGTTGACAGTATTCATTATTTTTGGTGTGGAAATGTTTGTATTCGCTAGGATTATATCGACACTGAAGCACTGTTGAACAGTGAGAATGTGAATCAAGAGGCTTTGCTGGCGTATGCCCGAGAGGCTGCCGACTACGCCACTCACTATCAGCTGCCCACGCTGGACTACGCCATGAACCACTGCGCTCAGTCTGATGTGGCCATGTTCGACTTCACCAGCATGCACGCCTCAGAAAACGCCGCTCTGGTCAGAGAGAGGTTTGGTCATAGTGTACTGGTGGCACTAGTGGGAGACAGCCTTCTAGAGGTGAGGAGATTATGACTAAATAATCATCATCAGTCTTGTGCTTATTTATATTTATGATTCTGCTGACATGCGTTTGTGGTTGTCTAACTGTAGCCCTTCTGGCCTATGGGGACAGGCTGTGCCCGCGGCTTCCTGGCAGCCTTTGACACAGCTTGGATGGTAAAAAGTTGGGCGCAGGGTAGAGATCCACTCGAGGTGCTGGCAGAGAGGTCAGTGAAGGTCAAAAGTCACATGCGGAAACAATAGCCGCACACACACACACAGTCACATACAGCTTGAAAGCCTTAATAGGTACATATGATACCGTTAATAGCTTGTTTATGTTGTTACTTCGTTGTTATTTTTCTAGGGAGAGTCTGTACCGATTGCTACCTCAGACAACACCTGAAAACATTGCCAAAAACTTTGATTCGTACACCATAGATCCAGGAACACGCTATCCAAACCTTAATTCAAACTGTGTGAGGCCGCACCAGGTGAGATGGCATTTCTATCTGTGCATCATTTCTATCATTTAAAAAAATCACTGCAATTCACAAGCTCAAGTGACTTATTGCTTTTATAAAACACCAATGACAATCACCATAAATAAATGAATATACTATACCTGTTAAAAAAAAGTTAGGCTGCATTTATTTGATTAAAAATACTGTAAAACAGTGAAATATTATACAATTTAAAAGAACTGTTTTTTATTTGAATATATTATAAATTGTAATTTATTCCTGTGATGCAAAGCTGAATTTCCAGTCTTGAGTGTCACATGATCCTTTGGAAATCATTCTGATATGGTGATTTGCTTCTCAAGAACATTTATGTTTATTATCAATGTTGAAAGCTGTTTTTGCTGCATAACATTTTTGTGGAAACCAGGGTAAAAAAAAAGAGAAGAAATACTTTTACTCAGCAAGAATGTATTAAAGGGTTACTTCAGGGATTTAGCATTAGGCTTTGTATCAGTAGAAACCCGGTAGTATATTCTAATTATGGTACTTCCCCCCTCATATCCCCCTTAGACGAGATAATTATAATTATTTTATTTCTGGAAAAAATCCTCCGATGACGCAAATATAGTCATTTTGCGTCATCTGAGGATTTTTGGCCAGAGGCTAAAGACTACAGCCAGTAGTAGGAGCTAGTTCCTCATGTTATCAACCCGCCCACAGCGGAGAGATCTCACTCACAGAATGTAAATGCGCCCGCCCGCTGCTGCTTGGCTTGGGCATTCATAACGGAGCGGTGCAGAGCAAAGTGAGATTTGTAAATTTGTTTCCTCTGGAAAGCGTCAGATGCATCTGTTCACAGCGTGTTTTTGCAGCGGTAAGTAATGTAGCCAATCACAGATAGTTGTTGATCTATCAAACGCGATCAGAATCTCACTGCTCAAAACAGCAGCGTTTTTAGGCTATTCAGTGCTGAGTTAATGCAGGCTCGCATAACCTCTCATTAACAAGACACGATGTAAGTAAGATATTTATTGTTGACAACTTAATTTTTATAACGGAGCTTTGAGAGATCGCGATGAACTGACAAAATAACAGCATTTTAGTGATCGAATGGGAATGGCATATGGCCATGTTTACACACATATTGCGTAGTAAATGGTATATCAAATTATTCTGTTATATATTTCATAACATTGAGAATCATCTTTATACAAAGTTTGGATAAAAAAAGCTTGAAGTATAAAAATTGACTGGTGAATGAAAAAAAAAATCCCATTGTTTTTGTCTATCCATGTCTTTTCATTTTCTCAATAAATAGTTCTAGTTCTGATATAGTATATAACATAGGATTGTTTTTGATTTCCATTAGTTTGTTTTATGCTCCAAACAATGTAATGACCTAAAAAAAAATCTAAATTCACAAAACCTTTTTTTCTGGTTCTCAGGAAGATGTGTTAAAATACTAGTAACACATTAAAGAAATGTAAAGGCAGACTAATAGATTAATAGACAATTTGTAGCAAAATATTTGTGAAATTCCAATTATTGGTAAAAGTGAAAAGTAAATAAATAATCATACATATCTCACTGTACATTGCTATGGTGGAGCACATTTACTAGAGCACCCTCAGTAATTTCAGAAGCACCCTCAGTGATTTGATTCTGGAACCGGGCCTGCGTTGGGGCGGTGCCGCGGGTGGGCAAGTGATAACCAGTTGCCGTGGCTTTGGGTGTGGCCTCGTAGGGCAGCAAAGCAAGTGCATTCTGGGAGTTGTTGTCTTTCATCCACATGAGACAAAAATAATTGTTTTTGTCTTTTTTCAGTCTAGAAGGCACCAAATTCAAAAATAATTTCACATTTCCACTACATAAATGACCCAGTTTAAATACACACTCATCTTCTCAGCGCTGAAGTGCCCCTTTAACTTAATCAAAAACGACAGTAAATACATTTATGTTACAAAAGATTTCTATGTCAAATACATGCCATTATTTTGAACATTCTATTAATCAAAGAATCCTTAAAAAAAATATCAAGAAAGTGTTATTAAGCAGAAAAAATAATATCAGTAGCATTAATAATAATACGAATCATTATTAATAATTGAGCACCAATAATAATTGATCATAACTGAACAGCAAATCAGCATATGAGAGTGATTTCTGAAGGATCATGTAACACAGAAGACTGAAAATTCAGCTTTGCATCACAGGAATAAATCACTTTTGTAAAAATATTAAAATAGAAAACAGTTATTTTACATTGTATTAGTATTCATGAAAGTTTTGCTATATTTTTGATTAAACAAATGCAGACGTCTTTCAAAAACATAAAAAATCTTCCCAAACTTTTGACCAGTAGTGTATATAAACACAACAAATAAATAATATCATAAAATAGCCCAACATATACAGTTGTTTCCAAGCTCATAGTACAGTAATAGACGCAAATGCCTACTGAACTATATATTTATTGCAAACATTTAAACAATTATTTTTAATAAATAAAATGATTTGCTGTACACATGTCTTTTGCAATATTTAAGCTCTCGCTGTTTTATGAAAGCAATAATCTCCTTGAAGCAGTCTTAAAGTGATTTTACCATGTGCCATTTTTTTTTTACATTGTATCATTTACTCTCATGACTGTTTATTGTTCTCCTTTGCAGGTCCGCAACAACTATATCTGTGGAGAGATGAAGTGCTCTCTGGAACGGGCCGCCACGATACGCCGCCCTGTCAACTTGGCCAGGCGAGGTTAGAAGAACCTTTTAATCAGTCTAACACGTATCTATAATTATCCTCTGCTCTTTTACTTTTGAGTGGACAGTTCCTCAAGAGTTGCCGCCAGGCTAGTGCTGAATATGAGGGATGAGATTTGCATATGATAATCACAGACAGTGAGAAAATGCGAGCAGCTTGGACGAGTGTTTACTGCATTCCTGCCTCCAGCAGATACCAGCCAGCTCCTGTTTTAGGAGCGTTCTCAAAACAGCAGAGCAGAGCGAGAGCACTCCTCCCAACATGTGGCAGGTTCAGGGAGAAGCAGAATGTATTTCTACTGAGGGAATTCAATCCAGACTGAGATTTGTTATTACCAGCAAGAGCCAAAGTGAGAAGAGTACTACCCTAAACAAATCTGGAGTAAGGAACGCCATGCTGCCAAAGGAATGGTTCACCCAAATAAATGGACATTCATTATTTACTCACCCTCATGTTGTTTCCAACCTGTATGAATTAGTTCTGGGAATGTTCATGCTGCTTTTATCTCTTTGTCGCCATCTCTGTTTGAACTCTGATACTGCAGTTATTTGCGGAGTTATCTTCTTTATGTTTTTTGTGCATCGGCACGGCTCCTCAGTGTGGAAGAATCTGTTTTGAGGTGTATGTGTGGGTTGTCTATCAACACACCAGTTGTCAACGATGATTGTCAACGAAGAAAGTCACACATACACCTAGGATGGCTTGAGGGCGAGTAAATCATGGGCTCATTTAAATTTTTGGGTGAATTATTCTTTAAGCAAAAAAAAAAAAAAAAACGGTTTGATGATAATAATAAGAAATGTTTCTTGAGCAGCAAATCATATTATAAGGATTTTTAAGGATAATGTGACTGAAGACTGCTGAAAATTCAGACTTGCATCAAATTACATTTTAAAATATATTAAAACAGAAAACTGTTCTTTTAAATTGTAATAATATTTCATAATATTGCTATTTTTATTGTATTTTTGATCAAATAATTGCAACACCATGGGATCCCTTTAAATCAGGGGTGTCCAATCCTACTCCTGGAGGGCCAAAGTCCTTCAGAGTTTAGCTCCAACCCCAATTAAACACACCTGAAACAGCTAATAAAGGTCTTACTAGGCATACTAGGCCCTGTCCCAAATGGCACCCTAAACCCTCACGGTCTTCCTCTGAGTCCGCACTTTCACAACATAATGCCGCTTTGACTGCCTGGAAGAAGTCTGCTGCGATTGTAAGTCCACTAGACCGAAAGTGCACATAAAGTGTGCCATTTGGGACAGGGCCCTAGAGACTTCCAGCAGGTGTGTTGAGGCAAGCTGGAGCTAAACTCTCTCTGCAGGACTGAGTTTGGACACCCCTGCCTTAAATCAATCACAGTAAATCCTTTCAGCTCTTGCTGTTCAATGGTGCTTGTTGACACATGGCTTTAGTGCACCTAAAAACTGTTGTTAGCTGTCAGGGTGACACACTACTGTGAAACATAAATACATAGAGTGTTGCGCAAGACGACAGTTATTCTGCTCTGAGATTAAAGAGGCAAGTTCAGATTCCTGACAAAGAGAAGACGTCACCCTGACTTTGAGTCCTGATCATCCCTTGTATATTTGTTCGGGTTGATCGGTTTCAAAATAACATTTCCCTCCGCTTGTGTTTGTGTGTTTAACAGAGTCTGAGATCAGGCCGGGTCGGTTACTGACGTGGTGTCAGAAGCAGACCGAGGGCTACAGGGGTGTGACTGTGACTGACCTCACTTCCTGTTGGAGCAGTGGCCTGGCTCTCTGTGCTATCATTCATCACTTCAGACCGCTTCTCATGTGAGATTTACATCATCTCTCATCCGCAGGAAATGTCATCAGAACATTGTCTTTGCTTTTTACAATTTTTACATTGCATCTAATATCCTGATCGGTAAAATAACCGGTTACCCTTTATTTTAAGGTGTCTTTGTTACAGTGTAATTATATATTTAAATACTGAGTATTAACTACATAGGGTTAGGGTTAGGGTTAGGATTAGGGTTTGGTTTAGGGTTAGTTGCATGTAGTTATGCATAATTTATAGTTAGGAACTACATGTAACGTGTAACAAGTGTTACCGAATCACCTAAAGTCATCTGAATGTACTTTACCGTAGTATTGTGTTAGTACTATGGTATAGCATAGGTGATACCACAGTGCTTTAATATACACAGTGGAACTGTATAATTACCATTATTCTTATACCATGGTATTTACATTGTACTTCAAAAATACTGTGGTATAACCATGGTACATGTTAAAAAAATCAATACCTTGCCCCAAAAAAAACATGTACTAAACAATGTCTACAAAACATGGTATTATCGTTATAGCATGTCCACAAGTAGGTGTAAAAATGTGGTATTACCATAGTGCATGTCCAAATAAATACATGGTATTCGTATTACCATGCTACAAAGTGAAATAGTAGAATGGTACATGTGTAAAAAATACATATTACAGTACATATTACAGTAACCCTTTATTTTAAGGTGTCCCTGCTACCATGTAATTAAACATTTAAGTACTGAGTAATATTAATTACAACATGTACTTACTATAGGGTTAGGGTTTGGCTTAAATAAAGTGTTACCAAAAATACATATGTAAAACACATGGTGCCATGTCTGAATAAATACGGTACAGGTCTTAAAAAAGTCTCTGAAATCCCATAGTATTACCAAGGTAAAATATCCCAAAAATAATATGCAAACATAATATTACCATGGTACAGTACCATATCTTAACAACCAAGGTATTACATTAATACTATATCCAAAAAATGCATGGTACATATCTGAAAACAATGTACATGTACATGTTAATATTGTCCATTATAAAGGATGAATATGGCAGTCCCTAGTAAAACAGTAGATTGCATGACACTTTGATAATGCTCATCTGATGAGTAAAACATAAGCAATGGAATTAAGTCGTAAGCACATTTCATAAATATTTGGTCTGCTTCCTGACATTCCCACAAATCATGTTCTGTGTTGGCAACAGATCCAGTCAACGCTCCTGTGTGTTTATTAGCGTTTGCCTTCACACAGTTAGTTACTGTGTAATCCTAAACATGAGCCGGACATGTGAAATGCACTTTGACCTCTTGAGAAATCACTTTCCTGTGTTCAGACATCCTGCCGCACGATACTTATTCATCAAAACGGTCACTTGAGCGTTCTTGGCTGAGAAAGTGTAACCATGTGCAACATTTCACACACTTTATCAAGAGCCATTTTTCAAGTCTGTCATTTGAGATTGTCAAAAGTAGCTTAAGGAAACCAGAGAAGTTTCACAACTTTCGATTGCCCTTTCTTAGCACAAATGTCAACAGGGCAGCTTGTTTAATTCAGGTCCCAAGCTCATGCTCTCTGTTCTTATCTTATTGTTTCCTGTAGCGATTACGACTCTCTGAATGAGCAAGACTGTGCCAAAAACCTTCAGCTGGCATTTGATGTGGCCGAGAAGGAGTTTGGCATCAAGCCGTTCATCACAGGGAAAGAGCTGGCGTCAGGACAGGAGCCGGACAAGACCAGCATGAGCACCTACCTCTCCAAGTTCTATGAGCTTTTCCGGGGAACGCCTCTACCTCCTTTTGGTAGATCATCAACTCTTTCATTGCAGTCCATTAAAGCTACACTGTGTAACTTTTTTTGTTTATTCTTAGCTAAAAACACTTAGTTCTTTCAAAAATATATGTGCTCATTAATGTATATTTACTTCTTTCAAGTAATAAAGTATTCTCGTAAGTTTATAATATGCCATTGAAAATACATACGGGTAATGGGTTCGAATGCGGGTCGCCATGTTGCCCCTCCATCTTGAAAGTACATTAGCCAAAGAGGGACATACCCGTGAATTCAAGCTTCGCCTTTCACGTTTTAACACTCGATGGCACCATGTCGAATGTGGACGAGGTCGAACTGGAAGCCATGTTAATCTTGGACTAAATCGGCCACCGTAGGAGTTAAAACGAAATCGGAATTGAGAGGAACAGAAACTAAAATTCACTGGATGGTCATATACCTTTTCACCACTAGATGGGGGAAAATATCACACAGTGTAACTTTAAGGATCACTGACTTTGCTTGGGATGGCGTACATAGCATGTTAGAAATCAGGAATGTTGAGAGAACATTGCTTAGTACGTTTTTTATCTTCAAACCAAACTTGGGTCTCCAGCGGACGAAGTTTAAATCCCTTCTGGCTAGCGCGCTTCCCATAATGTTCACGCGTTAGGTCAGTAGGCGGAGAGAAGACGGTCTTTTGTGGCTGTTTGAACACATTCGACCACATGAGCGTCTACACTATGAAAGCAATCCGGTCAAATGTGTTTTCCACTACCTCTGGAAGTGGTCGAAAGTGGACAAGCTCAAAGCGCTTTAGAGACGTTTACACCTGTATTTAGTAGTGATGCACCGATCATGGTTTTACATGGCCGATTCCGATACCGATTTCCGATTTATTTATTTTTTTACACGCAATAGAAGAATGAAAGTATACATGAACAAGATGTTTATTTGGTATTTAACAGGCTAAATTGGCTTTTGGCCAATGAAAACAAGTCCGCAATCTGAAATCAACGGGAAATTGAATTGGGTTGAAAGGCAACAACTGCATATTCTGCAATCCAATCAACACACATTCAACAATCCAAACAAAGATGTAACTTAAATCAGCGTTTGTTTTTAAATTCAGTGCAAAGAAAAAAGTCTTTACCAGTGAAATTAAATAAAACCAACGTTTATAAATGCATTGTTCCAAAATGTTAACTCAAATAATGATGCAATACAAAGATGCTACAGCAGGTTCTTTTTCAATCAAATTAAGTCAATGTAATTTTAAGGTAAAATAAAAATGATCATCCTATACAGAACTGATAGTATTTAATTTCAAAAGTGCATGCATGTTCTTCTTTACAAAAGTAAAGTCACAAGTAGGGTTGGGTACCGAAACCTGGTGCCAATACTTATATAACCGGTATGTACCGGACCGAATCAGAACGCAGATTTCGGTTCCTCATCTCGGTGCCAAAATTCAAACGTGCTTTCGCGTGCTTTGGCTGAGCCAGAGACAGACGCTCAGCGCTGGTCACATCCCAACTCATGACAATTATTTAGTGTTTTCAACCACATCATGTTTATTTCAGGTTTCAGACATTTAAATGTTTATAAGTAGGCTACTAGCAAAAAACACACACTGATGTCTATGAAAGCGGCTATGACAATCCCTTCATACGGTTATAATTTGACTAACGTTACGTGTTTTATTCACATCAGATACATGCACATTATATAGTAACTATATAGTTTACTCTATTGTTCTTCCAGTTCACTGGTCACTTACTTTCATGTATTTAGTGAGACGAGAATACACTCAAGTGTTGTAAATCCGACAGATCCGATTCTGAGGCGCAAACTAACATGGCGCCGCCCATTGCGCTTTATAGATCAACTAACACAGATTCACTCACACATTTGAATATCAGATAGTTCGTGACACAGTTAAGAAGTTTGTGAATATTTTGAATAAAAAGAAAAAACGAAATAAACCCGATACAGCTGAGCTGTCAGTGCTATTGCGGCTGCTGTGTGTCATGTGAGAAACTATTCTATTACTAGTCGTGTTCTAAAATATTTAGCCAGAGAATATCATCATATTTCAAAATAAAGCTGAAGCTCGAAGCTGGTTAGTAGCATACCAAGAATACAGCCTACTGCTGTTATTACTGTAACTGTTCTTTAGAGTTATATTAGGCCTGTTGTAGTTGGGTTAGGTGGCTTAGGTTTTACTGGGAATTTGTAAATAAGTCAATTATAATTTGTAAATAAGTAAATTGTGTTTTGTATTTATTTATATTCATACATAGCCTGGATGCCAGCCGAACTTAGCCCCGCCCACAACATTTTTACTCGGGCAGTTCGGTCTGGACTTGCTCAATAGAGAAGTAATTATGCCCCAACAGAAGCTGTTCGGACCAATGAAATTGTCAGGGCGGGCTTTAGACGATGATGGACAGATGAGAAACAGTAACGCAAGCATCCACGTCATCAAAGAGCGCTTGGGTTGAATTTGTTTTAATCCTAAACGGAGAACTTGTTGGTATATGCATTCACCTTTACTATTTCTCTCAGAAATGATGATGGTGTTGGTAGGTACTCTGTGTATCCTTAAATTCTTTTTTTACAACACCGGCAAAGTTCGTTTACACTCATCTTTTTCTTCTAACGTTAGTCCAGCGTGCGTGCAGACAGCGTTGCCAAGTTTTTACAACAAAACCCGCCCAATTGCTAACGTTCCTCAAAACTAGCCAAAAACAAGCCCAATAGCTTTCCAAGGGGGTTCTCCGGGGAAAAAAAGGCATTTGGGGGGTAAATATGTGTTATTTTGGAAGGACTGCCTGCTAAAATTCGCATTCCTGGGTCTGTATATCACATAATTGGGGTCGCTTCAACCCGCGGACTTTTGGTAACACAGTGCAGTTGAGTTCTGTTGACATTTGACAACTAACGTTATGCGTTGCTCCGTTGCTCTGATTGGTTGCTGGTCTATCCGATTGAGGTCTTTCCTGGTTCGGTTGAAACACGCCCCATAATCAAAGCCCAACGGAGCAGAATCAGACTCATATTCTGACTAGAATTGAGTATGACCACGTCAGGTTACAGGGCATCCCTAGTATTTAGTGTCGTCTATGCATCTTAATACCAGGTGTAAACAGCGCCTAATGCTCACCTAGGCTACATTTGATCTTTTTGATTTAATGAATAAACATAAAAAACAAAGATCCAAACAGGGAAGACAATAATCCAAACTAGAAACAAGAACATAATAATCCATTGGTGAACGGAAATGCAATAGCTTTACCTAAAACGTGACAACGACAGACTAACGAAAAACAGGTGTGGGTAATGAATTGTCATGCAAACAAGCAAGGGTAACCATAGAAAGAAAGGCAAACAGGAACAAACTACAGGAAGTGGACAGTGGGAACAATGGAAGCATAAAATGCACTTCAAAATAAAAGTCCTATAACACAGAACAGTAATTTATTCCTGTGATCAAAGCTGAATTTTCAGCATCATTACTCCAGTCTTCAGTGTCAATATTTTCTCATTGTTATTATTAATAATGCTGCTGAAAACAGCTGTGCTGCTTAATACTGTGATAATTGTTTTTTTCTTGTTCAGAATATGAATAAAAAAAACAACAGCAGTTATTTGAAATATAAATATTTTGTAACATTATACATATCTTAATGGTCACTTTTGAATTTAATGCATCCTTGCTGAATAAATGTATTAATAAAAATAAAAAAATCTAAACTTTGAACAGTAGAGTTCATATGTATAAACAGAAGTGGCCAAAAGTGATGTCCGGAGGGGATATTTGTTTTTTATGACAATACCAGTTTGATTAAACTATCAAAATATGAGGACAATATTTTATATTTTTTAAGTATTTTAAATATGAGGGAAGAACAAAACGCTTAACTTGTTTAAGGTATTTATCGGAAATTATTTTAAAATGATTTGGCATAAAAATGCATACGCCCACAGTAAAAAGCTTACATTGACTACAGCATAATCAATTATTAATATTTAATTGATTCTCACTTTTTTGTTGCATGTTTTCATAATTAATTTGGGTCACACTTTAGATTACGGTCCATTCTCACTATTAACAACATTTTGCCTCAATAAACTCCTAATTACTGCTTATTAATAGTTAGTCCAGTAGTTGTTAAGTTTAGGTATTGGGTAGGATTAAGGGATGTAGAATATGCTTGTGCAGAATAAGGCATTAATATGTGCTTATTCTGCAGTCGTGGCCTAATGATTAGAGAGTCGGACTTGTAACCGGAAGGTTGCGGGTTCGAGTCTCAGGTCCGGCAGGAATTGTCTGTGGGGGGAGTGAATAACCAGCGCTTTCTTCCACCCTCAATACCACGACTGAGGTGAGACCCTTGAGCAAGGCACCGAACCCCGCATCAATATGGCTGCCCACTGCTCTGGGTGTGTGTGTTCACTACTGTGTGTGTGCACTTGGATGGGTTAAATGCAGAGCACAAATTCCAAGTACTTGGCCACACGTCACTTCACTTTCACTTTATAAGTATTAATAAACAGCCAATATCCTAATAATATGCATGTTAATAAGCAACTAGTTAATAGTGACAATAGTGGACCCTAAACTAAAGCGTTGCATTTCTTTGTATGACAGCCTGGCTAAAAATTATATTTGTACAATTTGCCGTGTTTCATTGTGTTATTGACAATCGACTCCAATCACAACTATGCAATATGATTACTAATCTTTAACCAATTTGTAATAATAGGCCTACTTGAATAAAGGGTTAATCACTTTTGGACACTACTGTACAATAAGACCCATTAAAATCAATTCAGTTTTTCAGTTTATTTGAACCGGATGCAATATAAGCAACAATTGGCGGGAGATTTAAAAAAAATATATATATATTAAAATATTTACTTAAAAACAGCAATTTTTGTATTTCCAGCATGACCATTGGATGGCACTTGCTGAATTATATATACAGCATATATGAAAACAATCTAGCATACACTATTTGAACATTTCTCATAGCATGGTGCGTTCTGTTTCACATACTATACGGGTTGGCAGTATGCAGAGTATGCTGTGTGCAGTAGGCTTTTAGTCCACTTCATAGACATCGTCACAGACTTTGTTTTCATAAAAATATATTTTCAGCTCAAGAGCCCTTCACCTCTCATCAAAATATACACCACATTCTGTTACCTTTAGTCCACTCGAGGTGCGTAAAGAACAGACCACAAAACCTTTTACCCCCTTTGAGCGAGTCTTCCACCTAGTTTTGAGTTTGCATAAGGTGTGTCCATTAAGGAAACATACAGTGCTTTTAAGAGAAGCATTTTATCTGGCCTTTCGCACTAGAACATTTGTGTTACACAATTCCTTCAGTCATGCCAGGAATGCATGTCTGTCTGAGAGCAGGTTTCCGCCCTACAGATCCGCACATCACTGGACTGGAGGAGGCCATAAATATGCCACATTATATATTGTCTGGCCTCAGAGAAGTTAAATATCAAACCTGCGATACCGCAGGAGCATTTTTGATTCAGATGGCCCATTCAAGCTGCAATACGAGGCTTTTATGTTATAAAGTTAGGTTACAATGCTTGTTTATGGTCAATGTCATGCAAATTTTTTGTCTTGTGGTTTATTCTAGATTCAAAGCGAGATGGTGATGCAAATACTGAAAAATGTCCATCCGGTTCTCCCAGACCTGCTTACAAGTCCCTGAGTTCACTTCAGCCTCGTAAACGCATACCCAAGGTAGTAAACAATGGGTTTGATCTATTACAAACGCTTTTACGGTCTGTGTTTGATGGACTTTATTTTGTTCATGCAATCAAGTTTGGGCATCACCTCCTAAAGCACATTTATTTTTTATAATAAATGAATATATTGATGGATTTATAAATTAATTTCCAGTTGGGACCTTTAACAAAAAATAAAGTATGAAATATAAATGTAACTTATTGTTTCAGAACTTGTATGTATTTTTAATTAAATTATAATTAATCAGGCATAAAAAATATTGTGTGAAATATGAATAATCACAATTCTATTGATTGTCTTGAAAGTATAATTTACTGTTTCTGTGCTTCTTAGAATGAAAAAAAGTTTGAAGACAACGATGCCATATTCAAGAGAAGACGGAAAATTAGTTACTTAGAAGAGGTCAGTATTATATGATACCATATTATATATCATATATCATATCAATCATATCATATCATATATCATACCAATCATATCATATATAATATCAATCATATCATATATCATATCAATCATATCATTTATCATATCAATCATATCATATATCATATCATATATCATATTAATCATATCATATCATATATATCATATATCTCATATCAATCATATATCATATCATATATCATATCAATCATACCATATATCATATCAATCATATCATATATCATATCACATCAATCATATATATCATATCACATCATATTAATCACATCATATATCATATCTCATATCATCACATCATATCAATCATATATCATATCACATCATATCAATCATATCATATATCATATCTCATATCATATCATCATATTAATCATATATATCACATCATATCAATCATATCATATCATATCATATCATATAGCATATCAATCATACCATATATCATATCAATAATTTCATATATCATATCACATCATATATATCATATCACATCATATCAATCATATATATCATATCACATCATATCAATCATATCATATATATAATTTATATCATATCAATCATATCATATCATATCTCATATTAATCATATCATATCTCATATCAATCATAGCATATATCATATCAATCATATCATATATATCATATCACATCATATCAATCATATCATATATCATATCATATCTCATATTAATCATATCATATATCTCATATCAATCATAGCATATCTCATATCAATCATATCATATATCATATCAGTCATATCATATCTCATATCATTTCATATCAATCATATCATATATCTCATATCATATCATATCAATCATATATCATATCATATCATATCATATATCATATCATATCATATCATATCATATCATATCGTAAACTGAAGTTAAAAGCATGTAACATTGTAACTGATTTCTGATTGGTCTGTTTCTCTTCCAGTCAGCCAAATCCGTCAATCAGAGTTCTTCTGTATCCAGTGAGCGACGGGAACTTAAGGAAAACAAGGTCAAGTTTATGGCCACTCAGCTTCAAGCTAAATTTGAGGACAGCACAGCAAGCTGTTCTATTCGCAGGCAGGTAAAGAACGCTTTGTCTGAACGCCATCAGTGGAAGATTTGCATTGCATTACATTACATCATAATCACATAAAGCGCTATCAGCAATAGAGCAAATCTCTGCTGCATGATTGCTTTTATTGCTTATAAAATGTAAACTGTATTATCACCCAGCTCTAATATGCTAAATGCAACCATAATATTAAGATATTATAAATATCAACATCATGATTGCTTTATATTCCAAGCTGTCTGAAGCCATAAAATAGATTTTTGTTACTGACTGAATTTTGAATTTCTCTAAAATCTTTTTCACAAACATTGAAATATGTTGCGTCATGTTTCGCACAAGGCTTGATGTCAAGTTACAGGTCTGGATGAGATAAAGGATATGGGTTTCAAATAGGGCTGCACAACATATCATTTGAGCTCCTCTGGTGAAATGGTTTTCATATCGCAATATATATATATATATATATCGCAGAAAAACAAAATATCGCAATGTCCGTTTGTCCAATATTGTGCAGCTCTAGTTTCAAAGACATAAAGATGTTGAGGTCAACTATTCTTTTAAATGATCTCAAACTTTGGCTCTGGAGAATCACTTGACTAGGGCTGATCTGAGTATTTCTGTGTCTATTTAATCTCTTCTTTCTCTTTTCTTCTTCCTGTCCCTCTGACTCTTGGCTTCCTGTCTTCTGAAACGGCTCCTGGTATAATGATCTCAGTCTGACTGTAATGGTGAGAGGCTTCCAAGACCTCCATCGCTCGATATGACTGATAGCCCCCTCTTTAACATTATCAAGAAGAAAGTTCCTCCACCCCCACCCCCTAAAAAACAGGTAGAACCTCCAAAGTTGATCTACACCCCCAAACACTGCTTAGAAGAAAGTACAGTTTAGTACCTGGTGTTAGCTGTCACATAATCTGTGTTTTTGGTGATTTTTGTGTTTTTATACCTTTTAAAGAGGACCTATTATGCCCTTTTTGTTTTTGGGATCTACAAGAATAGGTTTTTATGCCTAAATGTTCAAAAAGACATTATTATTCACATATTGGACATTGTTTGCTCCTCTTTTCCCAGTCTGTCAGTAACGCTCTGTTTAGTTCCTGTCTCTGTGAAGCCCCTCCTTCTGAAAAACACAATGTGCTCTGATTGGTCCGCTGGACCAGTGTGTTGTGATTGGTTGACTGCTTCGAACATGTTTCGAAATATCACGCCCCTTACCATAGCGACAACACACTAGCACAACTCAACCAGGCCTCGCCCCCTTAATTCTGCGTATGCCTTGGGTGGGAATTATTTAAATGAGGAACAGTGTGACATGTTCGTTCCTGGAAGAGAAAACTCAAGACTACAATGGAGGCGTTTCAGAGAGTTCAGAGACAGTGACACTGATATAGAGAATAACTCCCTTTAGAGTGACTTTGTGCTTTGCAGACCTTTTTCATGCTCAAACAGCAACATTACACACTTAAGAAAGTTGAACATGAAAGCAGAATAGGTCCTCTTTTTCAAATCTCTGCTGCATGATTGCTTATATTGTTGCAAAATGTAAGATTTTTTTGTAATAGATTTTATTTTTAATTGCTCTAAAATCTTTTTCACAAACATTGAAATATGTTGCGTCATGTTTCGCACAAGGCTTGATGTCAAGTTACAGGTCTGGATGGGATAAAGGATATGGGTTTCAAATAGGGCTGCACAACATATTGTTTCAGCGTTGACATTGGAATGTGCGCATCTGCGATCACATGATGTGCAATTTAAAGTAGGGATCATAGTTTATCCGTAATCCGCATATGACTCCCAGAGAAATTACAAAGTTTATCATTTGCATGTGTTGTTAAGCCCTGTCGTTTTAATCATTCAAGCGAGTGTAATGCTGCATTCACACCAAACGCGAATAGAGCGTCAAAATCGTGTCTACCACTAGTTTGACGCGTGAACATTTTGAATCCATTCGCGTGTCCACGGTGAATTGGACGCGCGTCTAAATTGAGCGTTTGAAGCTAAATATACGCGTTCAAAGCGCTCCAGGAGAAATATGTCATAAAACACGACTCTGCCTCTTTTCATTTTCATTAAAAATATATATTAAACATTAATAGTCACACAAATGTGGTCCAGGCACATTATCTTCACTGCATATTTAAATATCCTTAAAAAATAAAGTTATGTTACTTCTCTTTGCCCTCAGTCAAAACAATTTGGCAGAGAACAAATTGTAGATTCATGACACCAAAGATCGGCCGTTAGTTCTACACAAGACGAACCACTACAGGACATCAGAGCCAGCGGCAAACGTCAGAAGGACAGGCCGAGGAAAGGCTGCTCTCGCTGGGGTTAATGAACGCTGAGCGCCCGGTGATCGCCTGGATCTCACAACTCCAAAAACACAAGATTATTTTTTTAAAAAGGCGCTCTCTTTATAAATAAACCACAGATTTGAGCTTTAAACAACTACATTCTCACCTGAAAAAGTCTTAAAACTACATTTTGTGACACAATAGTAGTATTTTTAAATTATGCAGGGTTTCTCATCACGTCACTTTACCACATGACAGCAGCAAGCAGGCTCCTGATTGGTTAACGCAGTGCGAATTGACGCCAAAGTTCAGATTTTTCAACTCAGGCGTCAGACGCGAATCCGCTTCAAACGCATGAATGCACAAAAGCACCACTTGCGTGTTACACGCGTGTCGCGCAAGACGCTCAATTTGCGTCCAATTTGCACGAACTGGACGTGTGAATGAGGCGGATTCGCGTCCTTCGTGCAGCGTGAAACGCGCCTTCTGCTCCGCGGGACCCCCAGATGCGCGTCAACGTGCCTTTCCATTGACTTAACATTGAAATCACTCGCGCCAGATGCTCTATTTGTATTTGGTGTGAACGCAGCATAAAGCATTCGAGAGCAAGAAGATGCAAAAGAGAACTCAATTCAGAACTCTTGCACTGTTTTCTGTGCGCAATCATCACACGAACACTGATTTCAGATCTCTTTCTTTGCTAGAACACACAAATTTTGTGAAAATGTCCTTGTCGGCAAATATCCTTGTGAACAAAGGCGGTAAAGTCTTAAGTGAATGTAAACAAGTGAGAAAGAAAGCGGATATGTGTCATTATATTGGATTAGTGAATTTGGTCTTAAAGTGACAGCAGCCTAATAAACCTGCTTTGTACACAACTACATTTTGATGTTTGCATCACATAACCAGCTCCATATGTCTGGTTTGTCTGACGCCACAGACTTGCTCTGTAACTCGGTGTAGCACTGCACTTACGGTACGGAGTGCTCGGGTACGAGTCCCATTAAAAACACGAGGCAACAAAAGAGCTCAAAGACTTGAAGATGTGAGCTAAAATGGCACACATGCTTCAACAAATGTTTTTATCTCCCGTTTGCTTTTGTTAAGACTGTCGGGTATGTCTAGGGTTTAGTGTAGACCAGACTCACCTTCATCTGTGTCGGATAAAGCGGCATGTGTTTTGAGTGCCACTCACTGATCGCAAAATATGCAAGACACAACGTAATATCATTTTGCAGAAATATCGCCACAGGCTTGTTTTCCCAACGAAGATGAATTATTTAATTTATACAGTGAAGACTATGCAGTGTTATTTTACATTTGATTATTCAATTTATGTACCTTTGAAAACCATTTGCACTGTTTATTTCATTTGTATCTTTGTTCTATTGTATTCATCAATGCTTGTAATGCTTGATTCACTCCCTACAAATACACCTCAATGATTCTAGAATGATTTATTCTTTCCAAATAGAGCTCCTCTGGTGAAATGGTTTTCATATCGCAATATATATTGCAGAAAAACAAAATATCGCAATGTCCGTTCGTCCAATATTGTGCAGCCCTAGTTTCAATGACATAAAGATGTTGGGATTAACTGTTCTTTTAAATAATGATCTCAAACTTTGGCTCTGGAGAATCACTTGACTAGGGCTGATCTGAGTATTTCTGTGTCTATTTAATCTCTTCTTTCTCTTTTCTTCTTCCTGTCCCTCTGACCCTTGGCTTCCTTTCTTCTGAAACGGCTCCTGGTATAATGATCTCAGTCTGACTGTAATGGTGAGAGGCTTCCAAGACCTCCATCGCTCGATATGACTGATAGCCCCCTCTTTAACATTATCAAGAAGAAAGTTCCTCCACCCCCACCCCCTAAAAAACAGGTAGAACCTCCAAAGTTGATCTACACCCCCAAACACTGCTTAGAAGAAAGTACAGTTTAGTACCTGGTGTTAGCTGTCACATAATCTGTGTTTTTGGTGATATTTGTGTTTTTATACCTTTTAAAGAGGACCTATTATGCCCTTTTTGTTTTTGGGATCTACAAGAATAGGTTTTTGTGCTTAAATGTAAAAAAAACACATAATTTTTTCACATATTGGACATTGTTTGCTCCTCTTTTCCCAGTCTGTCAGTAACGCTCTGTTTAGTTCCTGTCTCTGTGAAGCCCCTCCTTCTGAAAAACACAATGTGCTCTGATTGGTCCGCTGGACCAGTGTGTTGTGATTGGTTGACTGCTTCGAACATGTTTCGAAATATCACGCCCCTTACCATAGCGACAACACACTAGCACAACTCAACCAGGCCTCGCCCCCTTAATTCTGCGTATGCCTTGGGTGGGAATTATTGAAATGAGGAACAGTGTGACATGTTCGTTCCTGGAAGAGAAAACTCAAGACTACAATGGAGGCGTTTCAGGAGTTCAGAGACAGTGACACTGATATAGAGAATAACTCCCTTTAGAGTGACTTTGTGCTTTGCAGATCTTTTTCATGCTCAAACAGCAACATTACACACTTAAGAAACACACTTTAAAAGTTTCTCCAACAAGTTTGTGTATTATCAGTATGACAGTGTACAGTATATCCAGCGCTGCCCACGTGTGCCGTGTGTTCACAGTTTCCACCCTCGGCTCCTCTCTTCCCCTCGCTTCATTCCAGTCCTCTGAATCCACAGAGGAAACCACTTCACCCAACTCACACACACACTCACACACAATCAGAGGCAGAGAACACAGCCGACTCAGGCCAATCAGCGGTGCTGGCCATGACAGCAATGCTCCAGCGCCTCCAGAGGGTGGAAGATGAGATTAGCCAGGTGACCAACCACAATCTTCTTTCTGCTCTAATGTTTGTATTATAAGCAGGGCTACTAAAGTTAAAGTGCCAACTTTTTATATAAATTAAATATGCTCAAATATATATTTAATCCGTACATTTATGTAATGCAGTTGGGCCATTCTCCAAAATGTGTGCCGCCTTTGTCCCTCATTAACATGGACATAAAAGCTAGTATTTTGTCTTTTGTCTAGTTGACAATATATATTATTTAAAATACTAGAAGTTGTTTTTCCCAGATTTAGGGCCAGATTTACTAAACAGGGCAAATTAGCGTGAGAGCGCAATTCCATTAAAGTGCTGATGGTAGTAGTTCTGTGTGTGATCTACTGACGATGTCTAAACGAAAGAACACAACCGGATAATTTCCATAATGACCAACACAATCTAACAAGAGCAGCGCAAATTAGCGTCTGGTTTAAGTCGTGCTTTTCTTGGGCGGTAAATAATTGAGCAAACACCAGTAAATTGACAAGTGCAAACCTTAGTAAATCCCCTTACATGATTCATTTAAATACTCTCCTCACATACATTTTGCGTCTGAAAGTGAAACTCCTACAAATGCATATGCAATAAGATCAGCCGCAAAAATAACCCTGTCCACTGCTTTTCAGCTCTAATTTATCACTGAGTGTCTTTAGTAAATCCTGACTGTAGTTTCTAACACCAAAAGAGGGTTTGCGCTGGAGCAAGCTGTTAGTAAATCTGGCCCTTAGTGTCAACCCTGTAGTAAATATCTAGCCTGGCTCCGCCCTCCTACATACGTCCTCTCAATTTTCATTTTCCTTCAGTACTCCTTCTGGGATTGCGGTATATTCTTTGTTTTTCTCCAGTCAAATTTGAACCGGTCCAATCACCGAACAGAGGGAGTGGCTAAGAACGATGACGTTGATGTTGTGCGCTAGTTTGAGACGACATACGTCACGACCAAACCTTAGGGATTGATTATGGCAGATCCAGAGTGGCTCTGGGTTAGGGTGGCCATACGTCCGGATTTTGCCCGGACAGTCCAGGCGCAGCCTCAAGCCAGACACTCCTTTGTCCTCCTTTTTGGAGTTGCGCTGAATCGGCCTATAAAACCCGGCTCTAGAATCTTTATTGGGACGCAGCAGCATAGCGTCTAATGCCGTAAGATCTCTGGTCAAACAAATGATTGGCTGAAAGCGGTGTCAAAAAAATATCTGATATATCATTGGTTAAAAACGTAAACAAGCCTCCACGATGTGCTGGCATCATTTCCTAACGTTAAATAGGATGTCAGACGCTCAGACCTCATTTAATCCGGAATGGACAAAAGAGCACGAATTTATATCAAAAAGCACACTGTGTCGCTGTGAAGTGGACATTAGTAGTCAAGGGAAAGCCGCCATTGACCGACATGTCAGCATGGAAAAACATAAAAGTAACCGACGAGCCGCAGGTAGGCTACGTCTTCCCTTAGGTCATTTTTTCGAGAATCAACATCACCTCAGGATGACAAAATCTCCGCTGCAGAGCTTTGTAAAGTCTATCGTAATCATGCAGTCAAGCATCACCAGTCATACAGAAATACATAACCAAATAATATGGCACAGTGCCAGAAAACATTACATTTTTGGACTTCTGTAAATAACAGAAATACATAAATAAACAAATAATGAATGCGAAAAATAATAAATACAAATTTCAGATAACAAAGAGCTGCTGCAGAGGGTGAACTTCTTTGTTAAGAACTGAAATGTGTATTTATTTATTTTTCGCATCCATTATTTGTTAATTTATGTATTTCTGTTATTCCCAGAAGTCCAGAAATGTTATGTTTTCAGGCACTGAAAAATTGTGCAAAATTGTATTGTAGTTGCGAGTACATCAGAGTCCTATGCAATTATTTTTGCCTCACTAAATTCCACAAAGTGTCCTCCTTTTTGCCGTTATGGAAATGGCCACCCTACTCTGGGTAGATCCAATAGTTTTAAACTTCAACAGAGTTCCCACCTTCAAGGAAGTTAACGCTTGTCAATGGAGAGTGACCAGACTCTCTCTACAAATGAAATGTGTGAGATTCTGGTAGGACCAGGCTAGTAAATATCTCCTTTTATCACTAAATTTGGTTTGTCAGATCTTAAAATATCAACCCTGTTACCATGCTTTTTTACAGTCAAGAATTGATTATTGAAAATGGGATATTTATAGAAATTAAATTCTATTTTAACAAGCACCTTGCAGTATAAATGAGTGTAAAACAGTCAACTCTGTTACCATTAACCCTGCACTTTTCTAAAGGAATAGATATTTTCCAACCTATTTTAAGCTATTTTTATACATTTTGCCTGAAATGGCACAATGCAATTTATTAGCGCTTAACAACTTTTTTAGAATGTGTATATATGTGTGCTATGTCAAAAAAAAAAAAAATCATGGACAAGATTCGAAAAAGATATATGGTCCTGAAAAAATAGTCACACTTGTATTATAAATTCTTAAATGTGCTATGAAGTCTTCTTAGTGGAAACTAATATTTATAAATGAATTCTAGATGAGACCTTTAACAAAAATAAAGTATAAACTATAAATGTTACTTTTTGTTCCAGAATATGTATGTTTAAATGCAAATTTCTACAAATTCATAAAAAACAAAAACAATGTTGTTAATCGCAATTCTATTGAAAGCCCTAATTATAAGTAAAAAAATGACTACTGGAAAGTGATCTAACAACTGATCTAATTTCCTGTTGACCTCAGTCTTTAATCTCTTGTTTCTTTCTACCTGCCTCACTCAGAGGAAAGCCCAGACTCAAAAGGCCAGGGAGTTTCATAAAAAAAGCATAAAGGAGAAGGGAGTGCATTTGAGCTCTCTGTTCTCTGGCGAGGCCTCCTCTCCGCATCAGGTGACTATGTGTCTGCGTGTGTCGGCTTTCCTCACTCAGCTGCTGTTGCATGCCCTGCGGCTTCGGCCTCTGATCACTGAGTGACTGAGCATCATTTCATGCACCTGCAGTCTTTGCAGATATCATCGCATTCTGAGTAATTAATTCCCTGAACCCCCGCTCCGCCATAATTGGTTAATAATCTCTAGCAGAACAGATGTGGGGCAACTGAGGACACACTCTAGTGCTCGGTGCATTCAAACGACCGGTTTCACTTTAAAAGAGTTCATAAAGTCAATGAATGCCAGTGGACATCATAACCCGCAAGCATCTATGCCAGTAAAAACATATTTGGATGTTCTTTGAAGAAAGTGTTAGAATAAATGTTTTCTCGCTATACTTTTATGAGCTTTTACGAGCATGCAAGAGGAACCAAGAGGGATTCGCATGACTCTCTTGGACCTATAAAGGGGTCTGGGCTGCTCAGGGCTCCTGTAAGTATTTAAATTGATCTCTCAGACTGGACGAGAAGCTTTTTTGCTTTTTTACTGCTTACATCAGGAGGAACAATCAGTCCAGGTGTTCACAGATGATTCAAACATCCTCATTCTCTGTGCATTTATTATATTTCCTTTCTTACTATTTTAAACTATGTATAAACCTTAAGAAAACAATTTAATAATCAAATAAAAATGAATATATACCTGTATGATTGTGACGAAGAGGCTGAAGCGTTCGGATCCATTTGCAAGACTTTATTCACACAGGTAAGCCAACAGAGATAGGCAGTCATAAAGTTCAAACACAAGGAATAAGCCAGAGGCAGAGTAAGGGTAAATCAAGACTTCACAAATGAACAATGAGCAGAGCAGTCCAGATAAAGGTGAGCTGAGGGTCCACAGGTGATAATAATGAACTAATAATTAGCAGAGGAGCAAGGAAGGGAAATGCAGTCTTAATACGCAGGAGAGAGAGATCTGGTGAAACCAGGAGGAGGCGTGGTTGAGCGTTCCGTGACAGAGCCCCTCCCCTGCGAGCGGCTCCGGAAGCGAGGACCTGGTCGACGGCGGGGTCTACCACGGGGTCTTGGAGCCGGTCGATCTGGGTGGTGTCGGTGAAAAGCAGCAGTTAATGTAGGATCCAGGATATCATGAGACCTGACCCAGGAGCGTTCCTCGGGACCGTACCCCTCCCAGTCGATAAGGTATTGCAACACCCCGCCGTGACGCCTGGAGTTCAGGATCTCTCGCACCCGGAAAGCCTCCGAACCGTCCACTTCAATGGGAGGAGTCTGCACAGGAGCGACCTCCTCCCGGCTCCTCTCTCTCCTGGGAGCGACAGCGGGTCTGAAAAGGGACACATGAAATGTGGGTGAGATCTTGTAATGAGCAGGAAGTTCCAAACGAAAAGAAACAGGAGTTATCTGACGAAGGATCTTAAATGGTCCGACGAAACGAGGAGAAAGTTTCTTGCTTGGGAGCTTGAGCCTGAGATCTCGTGCAGAGAGCCACACCCACTGACCGGGTCGGTACCGAGGACCCTCGCGCCTCCTCCGATCTGCATGATGCTGGAAACGGCGTATGGCGTGCTGCAAGTGGACGTGAGCAGCATCCCAGGTGGCCTCACTGCGCTGAAGCCACGCATCTACTGCTGGGAGGTCGGATGGCTCCCCAGCCCACGGGAAGAGGGGAGGTTGGAACCCTAAAACACATTTGAAAGGGGTTAGACCAGTGGCAGGTTTTAACAAAGAATTCTGGGCATACTCAGCCCAGGCCAGGAAGCGACTCCAGTCCTGCTGATTCTGGTGGCAGTAAGTTCTCAGAAATCGAATCAAATCCTGGTTTAGACGTTCGACCTGCCCGTTGGCCTGAGGATGGTAACCAGAAGTTAAACTGACATTGATATTTAGTTTGCAGCACAATTCTCTCCAGACACGGGAGGTAAACTGAGGACCGCGGTCAGAGACAATGTCCTCGGGCAGACCAAAGAGACGGAACACCTGGTTGAAAAGAGCCTCGGCTGTCTGTAAAGCCGTGGGCAAACCGGTCAGAGGAATGAAACGACAGGACTTAGAGAAACGATCCACCACGGAGAGAATAGTTGTAAACCCCTGGGAAGGAGGTAGATCAGTCACAAAATCCACTGCGATGTGCGACCAGGGACGCTGTGGTACTGGCAGAGGTTGTAACAGTCCAGCTGGTTTGAGATGAGAGGATTTCACAGTGTTACAAACAGAGCATTGATGAATAAACTTTATGACATCAGACTGGAGTGAAGCCCACCAAAAGCGATTGGAAACTAACTGTATGGTAGCAGCGATACCAGGATGACCGGCGCTGGGAGTGCAGTGAACCCACTGAAGCACACGGTGGCGGAACCCGGGCGGAACAAAGAGACGATCCGCGGGACATTCTGGCGGAGCAGGGTGATTACTTAGGGATGCGGTGATCTCAGTGATAATGTCCCATTGAACAGGAGCCACGATTAGAGTAGTGGGAATAATGGGTTCAGGCTTAGATTCCTCACAAGGACCGTCGAACTGTCGAGACAGGGCGTCAGCTTTGCCATTCTGAGAACCTGGCCTGTAGGTGATCTTAAAATCAAATCTAGAGAAAAACAGAGACCAACGAGCCTGGCGAGCGTTTAAGCGCTTAGCTGATCTGATATACTCTAGATTTCTGTGATCAGTGAGTACCGTAAAAGGCTGACGAGCTCCCTCCAGCCAGTGTCTCCACTCCTCAAAGGCGGTCTTCATGGCCAGAAGTTCACGATCACCCACGTCATAGTTGCGCTCTGCAGAGTTGAGTTTGCGAGAATAAAAGGCACACGGGAACATTTTCGCAGGCTTACCACACCGCTGTGACAGGACAGCCCCCACTCCTGTGTTAGACGCATCCACCTCTATGATAAACTCCCTCTCAGGATCCGGGTGACGGAGGATAGGAGCAGAAGTGAATCTCTCCTTGAGCTGAGCAAAGGCCGCGGTGCAATCCGCTGTCCACTTAAAGAATTTCCCCCCTCCTTGAAGCAGAGAGGTGAGCGGTGCTACAATTACGCTGAAATTGCGGATAAATCTGCGGTAAAAATTGGCAAAGCCCAAAAAGCGCTGCAACTCTTTAACAGAGGAAGGTTGGGGCCAATTCACCACTGCTCTGACCTTGCTGTCATCCATCAAGACTCCGTCCGCACTGATGACATAGCCCAGAAAGGAGATACGCGTCTGGTGAAACTCACATTTGGAGAGCTTGGCATAAAGCTGGTTCTCAATCAGGCGCGTGAGGACTGCTCGCACATCTTGGACATGCTCCTCAAGGGAATCAGAGAAAATCAAAATATCATCAATATAGACAATAACTCTCTGCTGTAACATGTCTCGGAACACCTCATTTACAAAAGCTTGAAAAACTGAAGGACTGTTAGAAAGGCCGAATGGCATTACCCGATATTCGTAGTGCCCGGATGTAGTAGAGAACGCAGTTTTCCACTCGTCACCCCTCCGTATGCGAATTAGGTTGTATGCGTTCCTCAAATCCAGTTTGGTAAAGTAGCGGGCGGTACGGAGCATCTCCAGGGCGGCTGGAACTAACGGGAGAGGATAGCGATATTTCACTGTCACTTCATTAAGACCACGATAATCAATACACGGCCGAAGACCCCCATCCTTCTTCTTGACAAAAAAGAATCCGGCGGAAGCCGGAGATGTAGAGGTAGTGATGAAACCTTTCGCCAGTTGTTCGTCAATGTACGCCCTCATGGTCTCTGTTTCAGGTTGTGACAACGGGTAAACTCTTCCACGTGGAGGTACAGCTCCAGGCAAAAGCTCAATAGCACAGTCGCCAGCACGGTGAGCGGGAAGATGAGAAGCCTCAGCTTCACTGAAAGCCAGAGCTTGGTCGTGATAATCTGGGGGAATTCTCTGAAAATCCACTCCCTTGAGGGAAGCGCTGTGGTGTTCAGTACCTTGGATAGCGACCATGCAGTTGCTCTGACAGAATGCGGACCACCGGGATATCCTCCCTTCAGACCAGGAAATTTGGGGGTTATGTTTCTCCAGCCACGGAAGCCCCAAAATTATGGGATACATAGGCGAATGAATCGTGAATAACTGGATGGTCTCAGAATGCTGTGTCCCGATGCTGAGCGTTAGAGGTTGTGTGGTGTATTGCACCTCTCCTGACCCCAGGGGGCGCCCATCAAGCGCTTCCACTGTTACACCAGGCTCACATGCGAGGAGAGAAACACAAAGAGTTTTGGCGAATGCAAGATCGATGAAGTTTCCAGCAGCACCAGAATCAATCAAGGTTTTTACATTTAGAGTCTGTCCATTAAACTTCAAAGAACAATCCACATGAAATAACTTAGAAGAGGGATTCGAACTCACCGCAGTAGACCTCTTGAGCACTGGGTTAACCGGACATGTGGCCCTCAGATGTCCCGCCTCTCCGCAATACATGCAGAGATGATCTCGGCGTCTCCTCTCCCGCTCCGCCGTAGAGAGGCGTGTGTAACCAATCTGCATGGGCTCCGACTCCGCGTTAGAGGAAGCATACTCAAAGAAGCTGGTCCTGAGAGGTGTGCGTCGGGATAGCGAGCTCCATGATTTGATTCAAGGATTTACCGTCGTCGCGGCATGCCAGCTCTCCCTGGAGATCCGGGTTCAATCCCTTGCGATACAGGAGCTTTAGAGGTTCCTCCTCCCATCCAGTTTGGGCTGCCAGGGTCCGAAAAGAGAGTGTGTAGTCTGCTGCGGTAGACCTTCCCTGCCGTAACGTAAGCAAAAGTTCTCCTGGATCCTCTCCTCCTGCTGAGTGTTCAAATACTTCTCGAAATTGGGTCAAAAACTCATTATAAGAGGGAAAAGAGAGCTGACCTCCAGACCAGAGCGCAGTAGCCCATTCCAGAGCCCGACCAGTGAGTAGGGAACATATGAAGGAAACTCGGCTCGCATCAGTGGAATAGGACTGTGTCTGCTGGTTGAAATACAAGCTGCACTGCAACAGAAATCCCTTACAGGCAGAAGGTGAGCCATCAAATTTCTCGGGAAGGGATAATTTTGGATGGTTTGAATTGTTACTCACGGCGGGGGGAACGGCTGCAGGTGCAGATGGATTCTCAGCCGCGCTCGGCGGGGTAAGGGCTCGGACCGATCTCACAAGCTCCTCGGTGAGAGCTGTTAATTTCACCAGCTGTTGTTGATGAGTGAGCAGCACCTCAGCTTGAGAGGATACCTCGGAGGCCAGTCGATGAAAATCTGCTGGATCCTGTTTTGGTGAAGTCTTCTGTGACGAAGAGGCTGAAGCGTTCGGATCCATTTGCAAGACTTTATTCACACAGGTAAGCCAACAGAGATAGGCAGTCATAAAGTTCAAACACAAGGAATAAGCCAGAGGCAGAGTAAGGGTAAATCAAGACTTCACAAATGAACAATGAGCAGAGCAGTCCAGATAAAGGTGAGCTGAGGGTCCACAGGTGATAATAATGAACTAATAATTAGCAGAGGAGCAAGGAAGGGAAATGCAGTCTTAATACGCAGGAGAGAGAGATCTGGTGAAACCAGGAGGAGGCGTGGTTGAGCGTTCCGTGACAATGATATTACACTGTACCCACATTGGACCAGTGGTTTGGAAAATGAATGGATGGATGATTCAGCTGTGGGTGCAGGAATTAACTCGACACGAACCTCAGTGCATTATGGGTATTCTCTAGTTGTTGAGCGTACATCGGTTGTACATTCGTTATTGTGGTGCATTATGGGATTGAATGAGTGCACTCAATAACGTCCACTATGGTTTTGGACACTACTATAAATGGCTGTCCCCTCAAATAGTGCCCTATTTAAGGGTATAGGGGGCGATTTCGGACACATTTCAGTTTGAATTAAAGGTGAAGTATGTAGTTTCTACGCGCCTAGTGGAATTACAAAAATAAAGCATACACTCTAAAAAAATGCTGGGTTAAAAACAACCCCAGTTGGGTTGAAAAGGGACTAACCCAGCAATTGGGTTGTTTTAACCCAGTATTTTTTAGAGTGTATTTTTAAACAACTTTGGAAACGGGGCTTTCACGCGTCACATCTTGCCTCGCCTCCCTCAACTCAAACATCACAAACATCTCTTACGGGTGCTTGTGAAAACATCTCGACAGATAAAAGTTGGCTACTTTTAAGAAAAGCTCCAACAATACTTTTAGCTGTGTTGCTATGTGTCATGAGCAAGGGGAGTAGGCGAACACTGTCTAGCTCGCACAAACACATGACGCGCCACAACTGTTTGAGTCTGTCTACACTGGGCAGATCAAAGTAAACCTGGAGCGTTTGTCTTTCTGAATGGGTGCCTGATGATGCTGTTTTGAAGCATCCATTGTAGTGTGTTGCTTCACAATACCCCGTTTGCTTTGGCTGTTCATGACCTGCTTAATCTTTGAAGGTCGAATTGTGTCTTGCACTTACCAAAGCTGCATTTCTTTTCCCTTGTAACTCATCTGTCATGGTCCCTCACTGGCTAAACACCCTCTGGCTCCGCCTGCTACAGTAGCCACGCCTCCAAACTCTCGCTATATGTTGAGCTGGAAAGAGATTGACAGATCTGAGCAGACCACTTTCCAGTTTTGATGGCTGAGAATGTTTTGTATTAGTGGCAGTGCCAAACCAAGTTCAAGTGGAAATATAATGATCACGATTCCTTACCATTCTTAAAAACGTTTGGCCCGATGGTGGAAAAGCAGCTGATGTTTAAACTTTTGCGGGAGATCAACCCATGAATGCCCTACTAATAGTAGTCAATGAACAATAAACTGGGTTTTGAGAATGTATTTTAATGGGTGGAATTATATACTTCAACTTTAAATTCATTTTTCTGACCCCACTGGCAGATATTTTTTTCCATTTTAATACATTTTATTTGAAAACAACACTTAATACCTTTAATTTCGCTATAATATAAAAATAAAAATATAAAACTAAGCAGCATCTGCAAGAAATAATGTTTGCACGTCTCTTGCTGTGGATGCGTGCATCTCTCTGGATTCCTACTGTAACACGCTTTTCTGGGGTTTTGTCATCCGTCATTAAAATGCAGGCCAGATGCTCCTCCTTGTAATTTCTATGAACCATATGCATATATACACTCCTGGGCCAAGCCTAAAATGGCTAAACACTAAGCTTTTAATTGTCTTAACCACAAATTAGCTAAATTTAAGCATATGCACTACTTTGCTGTCTCGGAAAAGCATCAATCATCAATGCCAGAATATGGGAAGTTGTGTGTGGAGTGATGAATCACAATGAAAAACGAGTTGCATGGTGAAGCTCCAGAGCTTTGTCTTCGAAAATCTGCTGAGAAATATTGCTGAGCTAATATTGGTGAGCTATGTCACTGTGAAAAGGCATTTCATGCTTTGGCGTTCAGGAGAATATTGCAGAATGGCTTGCTGCATACAAATGAAAGATTGTTATCTTGTTTTCAACAAGACAATGCTCCTGCCCAAAAAGACAACCAAGAGGAGTCCATCTGGCTCATGTTTTGGCCTCAGTCAGAGTCCAGATCTTAACCCTATAGTGAATATGTGTTCTCATATTAAACTCAAACTAACTGGGAGTCAGTTTTCAGCTACTCGTGAACTGTTTGAAGACATTAGCAGTGAGTGGAACAACACTGACTCTTCTTCCTGTAAAAAGCTGTCTGCATGTTGGGGAAGACTATTCCATGCTAAGTTACTTTATCTACAGTATTTGTGCAATTCTTGCTCATTTCCTTTCCAGTGAATATTTTGCCATTTTTGGTTTGGCCCATATTTTGCCTAGGAGTGTATTTAGCTTTTAAAACATTAATAAAGAGTGAGAAACTTATGTCTGGTGCCTTCTAACAACAACTAAATCTGAACAAATAATTTTAATATTTTTCACAGAGTAAGAGAGTACGTTATATAATCAAAATCAAATATAGGCTATGTTCAGGGCTCGACATTAACATCCACCAACACATCTAATGTGTGTGTATTTCAGCAGTGGCGTGTAACGCAGTCTCTCCTACTTGCCACTTTGGCAGGTTGAAATTTATCAATTAAAGCTTTTTAAAAAAGGCATCTGAAATAATAAACTAAGTGCTAGCAGTGTTGTCAAATATAGTGATTTTTCAATACATATCGATACTGAAATCTGAACCACTTCCAATACTCATTTCCTGCAGAATAGAGACACGATACCAGCTGCTCTTTCTTTCTCTCTCTCATCTCTTCGCATAATCATACTAATTCCCACCGATTTTGTGTGTGTGCACTTTGCCTCCTCTCAGTACTAAATTGAATTTTATACCCTGCTTATTGCACTTAAAATATAAAATACACACAAAATTATGTCAAAATGCTGGTCTTGGCGAGTATTCAGGTAAACAGTCAGTTCTGTTTTAAGTGAACATAAAGAGTTGAGAAAGAAAACGCATGTGTAACAGTGTAATGGATTCATGCGTCAGCTCTTAAAGTGACAGCAGCCTAATATTCCTGCTGCCAAATTATGAGAATATTAAAAATATTTTTCCCCATAGTTCTTCCCCATGGTATCGATGTCAAAATTGTGGCTATTGAGCAAAAAAGGTAATGTCAAGCCCTGGCTATGTTGCAGGTTTCTGCACAAAGTAATACAAGTACCTAGACTGGGTAAACCCAGCCTGATCTGCCGGCGATTTGATTTCGCCGGCAGCTCAGTCTGGAAACCTGTACATTAATATATCCTGCGCCTGTCACACATTTGCTGGAATCAATCACAGACTGGCTTATCCACCTGGCGCGCTATGCCGGGTTTAACACGATGACGGATAGAGAAGCAATGGGTCGTTGCCCGTTGATCACACTGATTGGTTGAAGGACTATCCAATTGCATACAGAGTCATTTTTGATCACGCCTCTTATGCAGGAGAAAATACATAGCAGACTCCCCGGACCAATGTTCAGTCTTAAAAGGTTGAGCTTGGTCTGGTGATAGCCAGACAAACAAGTACCCATAAGAAAATAAAAAACACAAATGAGGTGTCTTTTTATTATAAATCAGTTGTTTCTCACACTTATGCTGGTCCAAAGACATAATACTTTCATTCATTTTCAAAACACAAATTAAGATATTTGTAATGAAACCTGAGAGACTTCTTTCCAAAGCGACAGTTTTGGTCGAATGGATTTTCATTGGAGGGACTGAAATCTCTCAGCTTTTATTGAAAATATTTTTGTCTTATGCGGTTGGAACAACATGAGAATGAGTAATTAATGACAAAATTTTCATTTTCGTGTAAGCTAACCATTTATGCCTTTATGTCTGTGTCACCTACAGAGTTCTCAACCTCTTAGATTTTGCTCAGATTAAGACAGCAAAGTCTGTAATTAAAATGCAAAGATCTCAATATGAACTCAAACGTCTTATTAAAAACTACAAGACTGAAATATCTGAGCTGCTATCTAAATTGCTTATAGCTATACTCGTCTCATTTATGTCTTTTTGTGTTGGATGGAGATCAAATTCTTTACTTTCAGTTAAACAAAACTAAGAACTCCATTAGGCGTCCTGAGCTATTAAAGAGTAATCTCGTTTTCTCAGTTCATATTGAATGTTCAAGTTATCTCTGTTCTGGACAGACTGACTCCTCTGCTGTCTGACCTTTCAATCCATCTCCACCACACCCAATCCCAGAATACATTGCTGCTCTCTACAGTGTGTCCTCCTCCCATGTCCTCCCATAATCTTGTCTCCTGCCGTCTGACAGCGCCTGCTATTACTAATACATGCACTTCTTTCCATCTTTAATACAGTTTAACACTCCTCATACTGCTTGCACATTGTCTTTAATGAATCATTATCATCTCATGCCTTTTCCAACTCCTTTTTCCCACTCCTAATAAGACGGATAGATCTCCGACTGGGCATCTAGACGTGCAGTTTTCGCTGAGAGAATCAGCGAAAAGCTCACAGGTGCTGAGCAACATTTGTTCCTGAGACGTTTGCAAATATAATATAGAGTGCATTATAGTGGCCGCCCACTTTTTCAGCAGCACTTTTTTAGCATGTGGTTTTTACATTCAGAAACATCATAATGAATAAGTAATAGGCTATTTTCTACCCTGGTTTTGAGGCTCTCTCAAGAAACGCTCAGTTTTTATGGGCGTGCCGCACTGAAGACTTGGAAGTAAACGCCCACAGCTAGGTTTGAATAAGATTTGCATATTTAATGAGCTTCAGCTCCCCTCAGTACATGTGGGAATTGTTTTGAAAGCGTGTGGGGAAACGTCAAATGGAATGAATCGCCCACGGGCCTCGCAAAATGTCTTTATCAAACAAACACAATGATTTATCTCTCATCCACCCGCGATTGATTGGAATGTTATTTTTTTATTACTTGGCCCACCCAATCGGTGGATATAACCGCGAACCGTATACACTCTCACAGGTGCGCGCCCTTCAAATATCAAGTCAAGAGAGTGAACAACGCACATCAAGAAAGGAATGTTATTTCACTATTTAAGATAGCCCGTCATCAGGCCGGGCTTACGTTTTGGTAGCCCGTCTGGAAAACACAATGCCCCGTTTGCGAGCACTGGCCCATACATGTCCGAGTCTGATCCCGAATCGCAATGAACCGACAACACCACAAATAAAAGATTCTTCAGCCTGTGACAGCGTGCTATGGTATGTTCAGTTAGACACGTACACATAATCAATACGATCTGTAACAGTGCAATACTATCACAGATAAAAACATGTTTTACTCACATTAATGTGTTGCTTCATTCATTCATGTAATCTCATCCTGTCTGCAAATCCAGTCTCTTGTTTACAAACGAATCCGTGGTGAAATGAAGGAACAAACGCGCAATATCTTCCCCACGTGAGCTGGATATTCATTAAAAGTAAAGTTCATCCATACATTCATAATATTGGAATCCGAATTAAGCTTATGTGGTATGTTTGCTGCTTAGAAATTCGATGCGGTTTAGCTCTATGTAGGCCTATATCATGTCAGGCACGAGTCGGTGGGTGGGGCTACAGAATTAGGCGTTGTTCTTCTTCTGTTGAGGCGGTGCTTCGCTACACTCAGATGTCATAGCCTGGCACATTCTGAAATCGATCGTTTGCTGGGCCTGGTGTCAATAAAAGCTTTTCTTTGACTAACAAGGACGTTTTCAGCTCTGAAACTTACAGGATATTCTTATATATCAAAAGCTCAAGGGAAAGTTCATGACCCCTTTAAAGTCTGCTAAATTGGAACAACTAATTTTGTACTTAATGCACTTAAGTTATCCGGAAATAGTGTCTAACTAAAGATATACTTAAGTATATTTAATTGTGCTAAAGTGGAACTATCGCAAGTATACTTTAGGTACACTTTAAATATCTTTCATTTAAAGACTGACATTATACAGTGATCATACTTTCCTTACTAATAGTGATATTAAAACACAGTTTAGGCTTAATATAAAAAAATATGCATTGTGCAATAAAGAAGTACTCCAGATAAAGTTTAATTATAATATTTATACCATTAAGTCTCAAGTGATATGTCAGTAAATATGTTAATGGATTGTAGTGGATATGAAATTCTGCTACTAATTCAAATTGCTCTCTCTCTTTCTCTCTCTCTTCATTACTTTTGTCTCCCACAATGCACTGCTACTTCCTGTCCTCGTCCTCTCATTTCCTCCTGTCCCTCTCAGCAGGTAATGGTGCATGCAATCTTTTACACACTGTCCCAGTCTGCTCAGTCTAATTCTTTCCTTTTCTCCTCTTCCATCGGCATCCATTTGGTTAAGACGTCTAGACCCAAACAGTTACATGTGCAGCATTTTAAACAGGAGATACAGGGAGAAACAGTGAGTGCGTCCCATCTGGTGAGTGTTTCCTCATCGCTCAGCTAAGTTAGAATATATAATTACAGTAGAGAGAGATTTACCACGAGTGTTTTGACATCTGGCATTCTGGAGGTAACCAATCTTCTGATTAATTGTAGGTTAGATATCATTATTGTGTGCAGCTTTATGACATTGAATGGGCTTTAATTTGTGGTTACAGTTAAGCAGTCGCAGAACGTCTCATTTAAGCCATCGGAATGAAACAGAGATCCGCCAGTCAAAGGAAAACAGAAACTTTAAAGTCCTCGATAAGGTATCATGGCACCATCTAAACTTCCTGTTCTAGGAACATGAAACACATTTGGAAAGCTTAAAGGGATAGTTCACCCAAATCTGACATTTTTGTCATTTACTGTTCCAAACCTGTATTTGTTTCTTTCTTCTGTTGAACACAAAGAAGATATTTTGAAGAATGTTGGTTTCCTACTATGAAGGTCAATGGCTACCGTCAACTGTTTGACTACCAACATCCAATATATTAACATAAAAATATCTTATTTTGTGTTCAACAAAATAAAAAACCTAATACAGGTTTTGAACAACATGAGGGTAAATAAATGACAGAATTTTCGGTTTTGGGTCAACTATCCATTTAACCAACATCTGCGATCTGACAATTTGACATCATGATTGATTTTGGAAGATGTCCACTTTGCAAGCGAATGAGACTGTGATCTTTTATGTCCTCATAATAATTTTAAAATACAGCAATGACTGCAGACTGACTGAATTATATCACGTGTCTTTCATGCACACTGACGCATTTGAAAAACAATTCAACAGCTGTAAGGCTGTGCGATGAGTCAAATTTTGGTTTCAGTTTCGATTTTGGCTTCCAATGATTAAAAAAATGTGATAATCAAGATAAAGGCATGTCATTCCTTTCCTTTAAAGCAATGTGCTTTTGCCACTCCTTAAAAACTTAAAGGTATAGTTCAGCCAAAAATTTAAATTAACCCATGCCTATGAATTAGACCACTCACCCTCATTTTCAGATGAATACAATCAGTTATATTAACAAATGCCCTGGCTCTTCCAAGCTTTATAGTTGCAGTGAATGGCTGTTCCTGTTTTGAAGTCCATAAAAAAAGTTTAAAGTGCTCCACGCAGCTCCAGGGGGTTAATAAGGGCCTTCTGAAGCGGAGCAATGCATTTGTGTAAAGGCCCTTTCACACTAGACGCGTAACGAAAAAGCGAATATTTGCGAATAGTTTGTGTCAAAACCATTCACATCAGCCGCGACACGAATTTGCAACGACTGTGACGTTTCAGAGCTCCAACATTCCAAAACATTGGTGGCGACAGCTGAGAAAACACAGACACTTCATCATCCAGTGAAGACGAGCTTTTCATTTTCTTTAAAAAAACGAAAAGAAGGTTTTAGGTGCACCCAGTGTTAAAGAACAGAGAGTCTAAAGGGGATTATGCTAATCTTTGTACAGGAGCTAAAATTTGATCATGGCCAGTTCCCTCCGGAGACAGTAGCACCGCATCTGACGAGACAAACCACAAACTTCAGGGAACCAATCCATCCGGAGCAGCTTGAGTCACAATGTAAACATTTAAGTGCCAAAGTCGTACTGACGGAAAGTCATTCACTTTCTATAGTCGCGGACACAGTTAGGTTTAGAAATAAATTAACAAGTTTTAACTCAAAAGGTTGTGTTATCGTTGTCTGTAGTCTACAGCGACTTGCATGTACTCCACAGGAGCTGTAATCTCATGAGAAATGTGATACCTGGCAAAGGTTAATGTTAATTGAATAGCTAGTGACATTTACTGGACATTTCGTGACCTTCGTTTCCTTGTATATGATTGGTTTAAGCCAGGGGTCTCCAAACTCGGTCCTGGAGGGCCACTGTCCTGCAGAGTTTAGTTTCAGCCCCAAATAAACACACCTGAACCAGCTTACTAGGCCCAAGTAAGACACTGATTAGCTGGTTCCGGTGTTTTAATTGGGGTTGGAGCTAAACTCTGCAGGACCGAGTTTGGAGACCCCTGGTTTCGAGAGTAAAACAAATCGGCATTGAAGCAAAAAAAAAATAAACGTTGTGTTCGGTGTGTAAGCATTCATTACACAAACAGCTGATCAAAAAATACAACCATCGCGTGAATCATTTGCGTGTCAAAATCGCGAAAAAATGTCCAGTGTGAAAGGATCTTAAGAAAAATATCCAAATTTAAAACTTTACAAACTGTAATCTCTAACATCCGCTAACTATCGTCCACGCATTCACAAGAGACTGTATTCCAGCATATGACGTAGGATGCAGGCGTAGCGTAAGTTCCGGTGACGAACGTGGAAACGCAGAGGATAGAGCAAAACCATTATAATGGCAATTCACTGCCATTATAAAGCTTGCAAGAGCCAGGACATTTTAAATATAACTCAGATTTTATTCGTCTGAAAGAAGAATATCAAATACACCTAGGATGACTTGAGGGTGAGTAAATCATGGGCTAATTTTCATTTTTGGGTGAACTATACCTTTAAATTCCATATCAGTCAACGTGACTGTAACGTGACTGTTGTGAATTGCAGTCTACTGTGGGACATGCTTTATTTTAAAAAGAGTCATTAAAAGTGCATTAAACTGGGAAAAAGAACGATATCTAAGAGCGTCTAATCGGCCAAATATACACCACAAGTTGTCAAAATGTCCGTCTTGGCGAGTATTTACATAAAGACAGTCAGTTATGTCTTAAGTGAATAAACAGTTGGGAAAGAAATCTGATGCGTGTCATTATATTAGATCCATGCATTCAATCTTAAAGCCTAATGCAAATTCCTGCTGCAATCTGTCATTAATGTCGTTAAGACAGACAAAATCACTCACTGCTCTTGACTGAATATCTTTAGTAGTTTTAATAAGAATCAGTGTATATTTAATTCATACAATAAAAACTGTGCAGAGTTTAATGATTAATTTGACAGCTGATTGTTTAATGCAATACCGTGTTTTAAAATGTACAAATATGTTGTTCCAGTCTGGATATCCTCGATAAAACAGTTTTTGTGTTTGTTATAAGATCATGATATTAAATTTTGGGAAGGTCGCACACTCCTATTTGCATGTTATATAGACAGTGCAATATAGACAGTCTCTTATTTCTTTAAACCTAAAGAAATGATTAGTACTTTTGAAAAATATGCAGTTTAAAATACTTAATTGGTGGTATAAGGAAGTAGTTCTACACATTATTGAATTCTAGAAATAAAAAGTTCTGTCATGAAACGCTTAAGTCTTTAACTCAGTCAGCTTGCAATCACATCATTCTCTATAGGGCACAGCTGATTGGTTCCTGCTGTATCAGTAGCCAATGAGCAGTGAGCTCGATACTTACACAAAGTGGTAAATCTGCTATACCTCAAGTGTTTATAGTGGCATTACCACTTTGTGTAAGCATTAATGTCCAATAATTCTACAGTCTGTTATCAGTTATTTCTAACTTATCATATCCCATATAAATTAATCTTAATAAACTAATGTGACTGAATTGCCTGTGTCAATGTCAGTATAAAGTCTAAGACCAGTGAGCAAAAATGATTCTTTAATAATATTAGAGCGCTTTGAAAAGTCTCCAGCTTTAAAATGCAATTTAATGCTGTTCTGTCTAACATTCAATCAAAGGCATCATATTTCCCTGTCATCTCATCTGTGTCTCTATCTCTGCTCTGAACAGACCAGTTCTTCCGCTGTCCATCCTCTTCATTCTAACTCCATAATATTTCACGCCATCCCAGAATGCTCTGCTCCTCTCCATCTTTCCTTTAACCTCTCCTCTGCTTTCTCGTTAAGGTAAAGAAGTGATTTCACCTTCAACACTCTTCCTCTACGTCCTCAATGTTTCTAATGCCTTTCAGAGTCATTTCTTATTAACATACTATTTCATTGTGCTTTTTAAAGCTGTAAATCAAAACCAGAAATACTTTATGGCATAAACACGCAAGGAGAAGCAAAGAGTTACTCACAAACGGTGAGTGTTTGTCAAGATAATTGTTCCAGTAATGGATTGAAAGTGAAATATTCACCCAAAAATGAAAATGCAATCTTTATTTACTCATCCTCTTGTTGATTCAAACTTTTTTATCGTCTTTCTTCCATAGAGAAAATATCTTGTGTCTACTAAATGTGGATGTTCAAATTAGAATTTCAGTGAAGATTGACTTTAGTTTCTACACTGAAAGGTGCACTATGTAACTTTTCCGTCCACTAGAGGTCGCCTGTTCAAAACAAAGGCGTAATTTGATGACGCCACGTTTGAGCGCAGAATCTTGGGACATGTGGTCTTCACCTCACAGCTGGTGGAATGTAATCGGGATAGGACTTTATGTTCAATAATGTGATTATTAACGTTACTGAAGATGAAGCGGAGCAGGACCGAGTGTTGTGGAGCTGAGCAAGGCCGCTGGAGCGATTGTTAATGAGAAGAGCGGCGGGACTTTTATTATGACACAGTCGCCGGCGCCACTTCCGCTTCTCCTGTCATGAGTATGAGATAACAGCTCTGTTTATCATATTATACACATCTGAGTGTGTTGAAAATTGTTATGACGTTAATCTGTGCGTTCTCTCTGCGGCTGCTATGACACTTGTCACACACTGCAGTGAGAGTAAAGCGTTTCAGTTTCTGGAAACTGAGGGTAACGCAGATATGATGCAATCGACAGGCGACTCCCTCACACGTCCCAGTCCCTTGGTTAAAAAAGCAATTTCTCACAATTTACAAATAGTTGGAAACGTTTGGGATTTTGTAAGTACTCAACTGAACAAAATATATAACACTTGCCTAGTGGTTTTTGGATATTTTACAAAAATGTTTTTACATAGTGCACCTTTAAGTGATTTTGAAACCAATTTCTCTCAGATATCGCTGTTAACACAAATAATTAGGGCTGCGCAATATATCGATATATCGCAAATGTACATATCACAATATGCATATCGCGCAATATCTGAATGATTCAACATTGTGAAAAGTGTACATTTTAGGTTGATGCATATATCAGAGAATAGACTGGGCACACAACTGTTACTTATGTGACTCTTACTTATGTGTGAAAGAGTTATTAAACGCAATGACTTTCGAAAAACAACTCCTTGCAGTCTCGCGCTGTCTGACACACACACCGAAACGTGCGCACAAGCCGTTCTTTTTTTTCGTGTCTTGTTACACACTCGAACTGTCAAATAAACACACAGTTGTGTCAAAATGGCTGTCTTGATGAGTATTCATGCAAACACAGTCGGTTATGCTTTAAGTGAAAGATATCAGTTGGGGAAAGAAATTGATTTTACACACTTAAAGCAATATCGTATCGAAAATCGCATTATTTAACAAGGATATCGCATATCGCATTTTTTTTCAATATCGCACAGCCCTACAAATAATTACTAAGAAACATCAAGTAACCAATTGAATTAAATGCAATTTTGAAGTAGAAAGACTGAAGTAGTAATTTATAGTAAAACATATTCACAAATTTTGGTATTTTGGTATAATTTTTGGAGCTTGAAAGCCCAAATAAACCAAGAATGCTTTCTTGGAAAAGAGTAACTTGGGCATTCTGCTAAATTTTTACCCTTTGTGTTCCTTGGCAAAAAGTAAATGTCATACAAGTTTGGATCGGCATGAGGAGTAAATAAGGGCCTAATTGTAATTTTTGGGTGAACTATTCCTTTAACTTAACCAAAGATGACCACAACATTTGCTTCAATAAACTCTCAAATCTAAATTTTCAGTCCGACACCTACAGAAGCACAACATCCTTTACTGTAAGAAAACAAACAGACATTCCTCACTCAAATGGAGACTCATATGCTCCCAAACAGGTATATGACCAGTGGAATGATGCTTATCCACAATCTACCAGGATTCGCATGTTCTGGCTGGATTGAGAGTCTTCCGTGAGATTGTTGGCATGTTGTAGGCAGGACTGGAGAGCGCTGATCAGTGCGGCAGCTCTCTTTGATGGACTGTCTCTCTTCACATGGTTGGTTTTGTAATGAGAACGTGCCAATATGACACACACACACTTGGCTGTAAGCATCCTTACATTCCAGCTGGGAGAGAGAGATTCCAAAAGTCCCCTCTTCCATTGCCAGATGCTTGACCTGAAACTCTAGCTCCACCCACTGAGCAGTTCAAAGTTACTGGATCATGGGAGTTTGTCGAGTTTTACAGAATGCCTTTAGAAGTCTCAAGATTGACTGAAAACCCTCATTTTGAGCTAAAAGACACGGGTTCTGTTCCAAAACATGGTGAGGCGCCTACATACTATAGACCCAACCCAGGCTTAAAGGGATAATTCACCCAAAAATGGAAATAATTTACTCACCCTCATGTTGTTCCAAACCTGTATAAAATTCATTGTTCTGCTGAACACAAGGGATTTGTAACCAAACAATTGACTTCCATAGTATCATACTATGGATGTCAATGGTGCTCCACAACTCTTTGGTTACCCATATTCTTCAAAATATCTACAGGTTTGGAACAGCTTGACGGTGAATAAATGATGACAAAATGTTCATTTTTGGGTGAACTAAAAGTAAAAAAAATCTACATTGCTGCAAAACTGCAAAAATGTACCTATACATGTATTTCACTGCAGTTTTCAGCTGAAACTAACTGTAAACGCAGTTAAACATCAAAAACTTGTGTTCCTTTTCACACATATTATGATTTCATGGGAAGATTATGACACAATGGCACAATACTGTCATGACCTTACCATAGTGCATGATTTTGTAAACTAATACATTTTGACATTTGCATCACATAACCAGCTCCAATTGAATGGCTTTTCTGACATAGTACACCGGCTCATCTGGCACAGCACTGCACATGTGATCTGGGCGCTTGGGTATGAGTTCAACACGAGTCATGACACTCCACAAAAGAGCTCAAAGCTTCGTAGAAGGAAGCTAAAATGGCATGGTTTTTTCAGCAAATGCATTTAAATCTCACATTTGTTTTTGCTTACATTATCAGTGGGGTTTAGGGTAGAGTTTAGTAAAGGGGGGGTTCATTTTAAACACAACTTTAAAGCCAGGGACAGCACAAGCCGACGATCGACCGTCGTGCAATGTCTGGCCGTTTTTGAGCCGTCTGGGTTTTTTTGGCCGATTCAACATGTAGAATCTGCGTCGGGCTGTCGGTGAGAGAGAGAACTCTGATTGGCTGTTCAGTTTAGCAAACAAGTCAACAATGCACAAGAATAAGAGCAAAAGTGATGAAATCAAGCAATGAAATCATGTCGGCACAGACAGAAGGCTGTTCTAATTTTACATCATCTTACCACATTACACTGTGTGAATATTTTCATAATGGAATAAAGAACATAATCAGCATGATTGATATTCAAAACGCTGCTTTGTTTATGGTTTGTATACATGCAGTCTTAGTTTCACTTTCCCTTTTTGAATGACGAATATAGACTTACTTAAATAAACAGTCAGTTAATCCCCTTACGTGATTCATTTAAATACTCTCCTCTCATAAATTTTGTGTCTGAAAGTGAAACTCCTACAAATGCATATGCAATAAGATCAGCCGCAATAATAACCCTGTCCACGCCTTTTCAGAGCTAATTTATCACTGCGTGTCTTTAGTAAATCCTGTAATTTTGTAACGCCAAAAGAGGGTTTGCCCTGGAGCAAGCTGTTAGTAAATCTGGCTTTAAAAGTTAATGTGAGCATTGACTTTAGTGCCACTTACTAATTATTTCATTTCTGAACTGTGTGATGCATGTATTAAACAACATAATAAAATATTGCATAAGTCATGTTTAACTGTTTTGGACAAATTTGAACATGCTATTAAGGACGTCACTTTGAAACTGCAGTGAAAGGTGTTTCAAGCAACGCAATGTTTCAAAAAGGCTGCCTTTAAAGGTTTTATGTACTACATTGCCTGTTTTATAACACGTGTCTGTGATGCTTTAAGATGCTGCCTACTGAGGACAAAACAATGCAGTCTGTGTTTTAGAGATCAGGAGCAATAAGAGTGTATCTAATCGATCAAACTCACTGTTTGACAGAAAGGTGTCAAATATATTCTGAATTCTTTTCTCTCAGATTTCCCTCAGCATGTCTGCTTTATCCTTCTGTTTCCTTCTCTTTTCTCCACTTTCTGTCCGTGCTGTCCCTTTGGCTGGTAGCGCACAGTAGGCAAAGTGTCTCTGGTAGTGGGCGCTAGAGCTGACGCTCTGGTTTCCCTCTATGAGAACGATCACAGGCCTCAGGCAAGCAGCTCAGGCACTCCGGTAAGCCACGGATCAACTGTTCAGTTCATTGTTTAAACTGAAAAACAAAAGGGATTTCATGAAATCAGGTGGTCGTCTTGTGCATTTCATCATTTACTTACATTCGTTTTATTCCAAACCTGTATGATATTCTTACTGTCCTGGAATACAGGAGATGTTAGGACAACATGTCCAAGATGCTTTTTTTCTATACAACGATAGTGAATGGGGACTGGGGTTATCAAGCTCCAAAAATGTTACATTGGTTGAAAAATGTCATAATGATTTGCATACGGCACATTAGATACTGTATACTGCCTATTACTTTCTAAAAATGGCAATAGTGAAGAAATAAGCAATGAAATGCAAAACCATGTCACATAAACTGCATTTTCCATTTATATTATATTTATAAATGTTATTTATATTTTGGCGATTGCAGTTGGTCATCCTTGGATGCATACTGTATACTGCAAAAAAACGATACTTTTTTCCTGGTATTTATCATAGTGATTGGTCATAAAAGAAGGCAACATTTTGTGAATGATTTGCACTTGTCAAGTATTTTTGTATTGTACTAGGGCTCTGTTTACACCTGGTATTAAGATGTGTTTTGGTCGATCGGATCACAAGTAGACGACACTGAATACAGGTCTAAAGGGCTTTGAGCTTGTCCACTTTCGACCACTTCCAGAGGTAGTGGAAAACACATTCGACCGGATTGCTTTCGTAGTGTAGACGCTCATGTGGTCGAATGTGTTCAAACAGCCACAAAAGACCGTCTTCTCTCCGCCTACTGACCTAACGCGTGAACATTATGGGAAGAGTGCTAGCCAGACGAGATTTAAACTTTGGCTGAAGACCCAAGTTTGGTTTGAACTATTCCTATTCACCATTCCTGATTTCTAACACACACTCACAGCGTTCAGAGCAGAAACGAAAGCTGATGCTCTCTGTGTTTTTCCATCGTCTCCTGTTGTGTTCATATAAATTGCGTGAGCTTATTTCATCCATAGACTGAAAGATCCAAAAAAGCCCTTACATTTACAGGCCCATAGACCCTCCCCTCGAAGAAATCAGGACAGAAGTGGTCAAAAGTGGACAAAAGAGACGGATTAAAACACCAGGTGTAAACGGGAATGTGTCTCCCTCGTCTACTTGTGATCTGATTGACCAAAACGCATCTTAATACCAGGTGTAAACAGAGCATTTGTTTAATTCACACTATCTTGACCAGATTTGTTCTTTTTTTTTTCCTAGCCTTCCTTAAAAAGAGAATTTCAGAGTCTGGGTGATGTGTGTCATGCGTGTAAGAAGCGGGTGTTTGTAGTGGAGAGGCTGAGCGCCGACGGATTCCACTTCCACAGGGAATGTTTCCGCTGCGAAACCTGCAAAGCTCCACTGCGTCAGGGAGGACATTCCTTCGATTCGCTGGAAGGTACTGTGAAGGGCCTGTAATGCATTCTCACCGTTTCTCTTTAAAGCAGTGGTCACCAACCTTTTCAAGCCCAACATCCCTGACCTCAGCCTTGATGAAAGGCAAGATCTACCTATAGATTTTTCGTGGCCGATTCAGAGGGTTTTTCTTATTTACGAGACCATCGGTCGTTTATTTTTTATTTTTATTTAAGCACATTTATTTGTTGTTTATTTGCTCTATAACAGGCCAAACTGACCTTAAAAAATGCCATTTGAAATGTGAGGCAACCACTGCATTTTAATTACGATCCAAACTAATTTTTATTAAAATTATTGCATAATTTCAAGACTTAGAGAAAATGCAGAATGCTCTGACTTTAGCTTTGTGAAATTGTTACATAAGACACACCTGCACAAAACAAAAACAGATGGACTGAATAAAAATGCTAATTCACTCTCTGACAGTAGGAGGTGCTTATGGAAAACAAGCGTTTCTTTGGGTACTGCTGTAAAATGCCATAGAAACTCTTCTGAAGACAGTCAGTTTTGTTCAGGGATACATTCATGTAACCCCCCTCCCCAATTCAATATCTATATTTTTCTTCCTATATTTCATTTTTCTTCCTCCATATTCCCAAAGAGTGATCTTGCTGGGCCTATTAGGCTGGTCCACTTCATGTGTTTTTCCAGATCAGATATTTATCTGATTTATCAGAACCATTCCATTTACACTTGGCCACATAAATGTGTCTCCACAAAACGGATATAAATCCGATCTTCAATTACCACACTATATGCCTGTTCACATCACGTATATGAGTTCACATCACCGAAATTGTATTGATCAACAGTTAATTTCAAAATCAAGGACCGCAAAATGAGAGAGAGAGTGGCATAAGAACTGATCATTTAGTTTCTTTACCTTTAGTGATGATGATTGTGTATTGAGCGTCTGAAACTTTTACTTTAATTTTTTCAGTTTGCTGAAGAGATATTCAGCTGCTGTCTGTGGCGATACGTGCTGCAGTAGCGCTGTCATATCTAACTATAACATCAGTCGATTTGTGCGTTGCGAATTTTGAGGTTGCAGAGAATACATTTGGGAGCATATATAGCGATTTCGAGCCTTGATAATGTGTTTGTAACGCTTTACAAATAGAGGCCGGATTGCTGGCTGAATGGTTGTAGCCAAGTGTAAGCAAAACTCACGTATCTGATATTTCACAGGGGTTTATTACCAGCGTCGTCGATCCCACACACACATGGGGCAGTTTGCAAAAGACTCCACTAACAACTGTGATACTGAACAGAAAATAAACAGTGCAAAGAGAAACAGAAATATTACAAGCATACAAATGTTCACAGCTCGCGCTATTAAAGGAATAGTTCACCCTAAAATTGACATTAAATCATAATTTACTCACCCTCATGATGGTTTGCTTTTCTTCTGTGTAACAGAAGATGTTTAGCAGAATGTTCAGACAGCCTTTTTCTATATGATGAAAGAGAAGGGAACAAACTAACAAAAAAACATCACAAAAGTAGTTCAAATCACTTTATTCTAGAGCTGCACAATTAATCAATCGCAATCTCGATTCAAGCACCCACACGATCTTAATCCTAAATGACAATGATTCGCTTATGTCTATTAAACCTTTGATAAGTGCGATCACAGTGAACATTCAGATCTGTGTTGGCGCTGCCACTGAGAGAGCAGTTGTCATGCATCGGTATGAAACAGCTTCACAGACAGTCTTTTCAACCACAATAATTCAAATGATCACAGAAGTACTTAGATAAAAGTTTATAGTTCTGATATAAACACTGATGTCTACGGTAGTGATCAAAATAGAGCAAATCCCCTTTTGAACGTAACTTGACGCTTGACGAAGATTGTATTAATTACATCATTACACCAGTAGGTGGCGACAAGTGGCTGTTAAAAATATATTTGTCATTGATTTGTTCATATATGCTGACACAAGTGTAGTCTTTATGAGTAAGTCATTCATTCAAACATATTTAAAAAAATAATAATAATAAATTTCAAATTAATTCAATATTTTAAATAGACTGCAACAGTTAACATTTTGTCAGAACCTCTAGTAAATGACATGTTATTTTGTATTCAGAATCGTGGGATAAATCTGATCTATATTGTGAACAAAAAAAGTGAAACTCTACTATAAACCATTTGATATTTTTGTCTGACAAACAGACCAAGATATGCCATTTTTCCAGGTCATATTCCTCCATTCAGATCCATTTGAATAAATCTTGCATATCCAGCTCAGACACATTTATATACATTTTTATCACTTTAGCAGTGGTTTATGAAACTTCAAAGGGTTTCCTGTAAAATGACACCGAAATTTTGTATTTAGAGACTATAGTATTTAGAGGTAAAGGAAGCTTTTCAATTTTAGTGTAAATAAGTTCCTTTGTGTAAAACAAATGCCAAAGTGCTGCATGTCTCCAGAAAGTAGAGACTCTAAGCTTTCAAATGTTACAGAGCTCCTCCACAGACATTTACAATTTAAACTATATTAAATTATGGCAGTGATTATATATGTTAAAATAACCACAGCATTATGTTCGCCTCATGTAAATAAGAGGCTGTATTCGCTGTTTTTCTGCTCATTTCCATGTGGAATAAAATTACATTCTTTAATTTGAGATAAAATACAAGACAGAAAACCATTTTAACTATAATGTGCGTCTATATATCTTCCTATTTGTAAACAGATTTAAATAGTTAAATAATAATTAGGATATTATTTTCCTATTATTAAATCAAATATGCATTTATTCTTATTATACCAAGCATATGACATTTTATTTACAGCATACAATCCTGTTATTGACCACGTGAGCAGGTGAGCGGGATCACAAAACTCGCTCACCTCTATCTCTAGAGATCTGGCTGGTGAGGTGGCTGCACATTTATTTTTACGGACTTCCACGTGAGAAACAATTACTGTCCGAATAGGGCTTTAGACTGGATTTAGAATTTTAAAAATGTACTGTAAGTGAATACTAATATTTTTTATGTTTTAAAAGCTGTTACATGTTTTTGGTGAGTTTATAATGTAATACATTTCCCATAATGTAAAAATGATTACATTATGAACATTTTATTACAATAGTAATGTAATACTTATTACAGAATGTGTTTTTACATGATGTGCTTTTATTACATTATGAGTTGCTACACGTCTTAATGCAAAACTCCTGAACATGCAGAAATTACTCAAAAAGCAGTAACAGTACAAAATACCACCTTCACACGAATGGATTACATTAATGGTTTCTTTTCCTCCTCTAGGAAAGCTGTACTGCAAACTCCACTTTGCTCAACGGAAATCCTTAGTGACGAATGGGAGATCACAAAATCTACAAACGGTAAAATCACAATTCAGCCAGTCATTTATGCATCGTAATTCCTCAATAGTTGTCTTAGGGCGTGTTCACACTTGACATCTTTTTTTGAAGCTGCCAACATCTGTTTTACATTATAATCCTATAGAGTAAACCGTTTTTTCAAAAAAGTTGAGAGCTTTTTTAAACGCCAACGTCTTTTTCTGCAGCTCAGAGCATCTTTTCAAGTTGAAAAAAGTTAAACTTTTCTGATAAAAACGCCCTACGTCAAGTGCCTTTTTGACAGCTGACCAATGACAAGCGAGTAGCGAGACTCGTTTCCATAACAAGAAAAATGGAGAAGGTGCCGGTAAATCGACTAAACAGCAGTAGCAAGTCTTCAAACAGACTTTTGTTAAGTCTAAAATATGCCGCAAACCACGCATCATCCAACCGGAGCTCCTGGGCTAAATTATTGTAAGCACTAGGGGTGTAACGATATTCAAACCGAACCGAAAAAAACGTGATACTACCACCCACGGTTCGAACCACGATACTCTCATGTCGAACCGAACGTGCCCCGCCCCCTTCTGCCCCGGCCCAGCTCTCACTTCACCTTATGCCACAAAATATTGCTTTTCTTCCTTGACGTTAGATTAAATTGTAATTAGTACACTTTTAACAACTAATAAGAGCAGTATTTTTACTAAATACTATTATAATATTATTTACTAAGTATACATTAACTTTTGTCTTCCAAGTGCATATCACGTCACTTGGGCGATCGCTCAAGTTGCAGAATGGTGGAAGAGAGCCAGGTTCCCCAAAATGCTACCTTGGAGTCCCAGCAACATTGTCATTTTCATTGTTACAAAATAAAAAATCTCTCTCACCTCAGAAAACCACTTTCCTGTCCTATCAGCCGTTGTACTATGGTGGCCCAGTAGTGCTCAACACAACAAAATTACATAAGTTCACGACACAACAAAAATAAATCCACAACACAACGAAATCAAGCCACAACACAATGAAATCAAGCCACAACACAACGAAAAAGCCACAACACAACAAAATCAAGCCACAACACAACAAAATCAAGCCACAACACAACAAAATCAAGCCACAACACAAACGAAAAAGCCACAACACACCGATATCAAGCCACAACACAACGAAAAAGCCACAACACAACGAAAAAGCCACAACACAACGAAATCAAGCCACAACCCAACGAAAAAGCCACAACACAACGAAATCAAGCCACAACACAACAACATCAAGCCACAACACAACAAAATCAAGCCACAACACAACAAAATCAAGCCACAACCCAACGAAAAAGCCACAACCCAGCGAAAAAGCCACAACACAACGAAATCAAGCCACAACACAACAAAATCAAGCCACAACCCAAGCGAAAAAGCCACAACACAATGAAATCAAGCCACAACACAACAAAATCAAGCCACAACACAACGAAATCAAGCCACAACACAACAAAATCAAGCCACAACACAAGGAAAAAGCCACAACACAACAAAAAAGCCACAACACAACGAAATCAAGCCACAACACAACGAAATTAAGCCACAACACAACAAAATCAAGCCACAACACAATGAAAAATCCACAACACAACGGAAATGCTCCCGACCACTAGGGGGCTCTCAGAGTGCGATAAAGTTATTTTTCCTTCCTTCCTAGATTCGCCAGTCTTACAAATATTTAAACACTACGATCAGTTTTAAGTGTGCAATTGTATATCGACATGAAATATCAATTCAAAATCACCTATGTGCATTATAGCTGCATATTTATACTCGAGAGCGCTTTGACCCGCAGCCACGGCGCTAAGGGAACGTCTGCCAATTCCACCAAGTTGAAACATATAATTTGTATGAACTAAATTTACTTTTTTCCAATGTTGTGTTGTGCATTACTAAGTCAGTTTTACCAATGCTTTTTCGTTGTGTTGTGGCTTGATTTCTTTGTGTTGTGGCTTTTTCTTTCTGTTGTGGCTTGTTTTCGTTGTGTTGTGAACTTATGTTTGCTTTTTATATTGCGTTGTGTTGTGCACTACTGGGCCCCCGTATTATACTGCGCTCGTAGCACACACTCTTTAGTTACACACGTGTGCCCTATCACGCCATATATTATAAGTGCAAGAGAAACTGAGTATACAACATTACATTGTCAATTTGTAAGTCATGGAATAAAAGTAAAGTACCAATAAATTGCGTAACTGGCATGATGTGTGTGAGCTGGGAAGGCATTCAGGTATGATGTTCATTCCGTTCATCAGGAGCAGTTTTCATCTTTCATTAAAGGGGGGGTTGCAGGCGATTTCACTTTTTTAACTTTAGTTAGTGTGTAATGTTGATGTTTGAGCATAAACAGTATCTGCAAAGTTACAGCGCTGAAAGTTCAACTCAAACGGAGATATTGTCTTTTAAAGTTATGGCAGTTTATTGCCTACAAAAACAGCCGGTTTGGACTACAACAAGCTTCTTCCCGGGTTGGTGACATCATAAAACCTTGCTATTAACATTAACACTGCCCCCGCGAACACGCAACAAAGTGGGCGAGGCCACGTCGCAGTCATAACGAAAGAGAGAGAGAGCTGTTGCAGAACTACAAACTACATTTGGCCATCTAACCAATCTAAGAGCATTGCGTTTTTCAAAGGGATGGGCTTCACAGAAGCAGGAACCAAACGAGCCGTTCAAAGGACAGTGGAGACAGCGATGTGGAATAAAGGTCAAATATAAGAAAAATATGGCGTTTTAAAAAAAAAGAAGTATTAAGACATGTTATACTGCGCCCCATAAACACAACCAAGCCTAGAAAAAAAACACGGAACCACCCCTTTAACAGTTCATCAAGTATTGTGTATTCGCCATGGTAACTGTTGATTCCATAACCACAAAATGGCACTTTATTTTCACTTTGTTATTTTGTTTATTTTTAAATGAGTGTGGTGGCTACTTTATATTATTAACAAAAACTGCGATTTATTATCTTTAACTTATAGGCCTATTTATTCATCAGTGTTAGTCATATTCATACTATTAATGTGTTTAAGTAGGCTACGGTGGGACATTACTTGTGTGTGTCATCAATTTTTATGAAATAAATGTGCTTTTTTTTTTTTAAACATTATGGTAAATGGTTTAAATGAGTAGATTATTTCTGACTAGTCTACAGTGCAGACATTTATTTCATTTATTTCATTAACTTTATGTATAAAGTTAATAAGTTAAATTATTACTGTTGTTATTATTAAGTTAAAAGTGAATCTAGTGGTATTATTGCTGGTGAACCCTGACTCCTCCACAGCAAACCGAACCGAACCGTGGCTCCAAAACCGTGACGTGAACCGAACCGTGGCATAGGTGTATTGAGATGGTGGTCCAGTGGGTTAAACCATGGAACTGATACGCAGAAGGTTGCTGGTTCGATCCCAGCGGTCACCACCAGTGTCCTAGAGCAAGACACTTTACTCCATGTTGCTCTAGGGGGATTGTCCCTGTAATAAGGGCACTGTAAGTCGCTTTGGATAAAAGCATCTGCCAAATGCATAAATGTAAAATGTAAATGTTACACCCCTAGTAAGCACCATACTGTTTTCTTCCCCGTATAATGTCACGCACCCACAAACGCCGTTGTGAACCGTCATTCTCTTCCCCGTTAACTTCAAAAAGCCAACGCAAGAGCCAACTTTCTCTTTCTCAACGTTTTGTATCTGCACCACACAGCACTTTTGTTACAGCAACAAAAGATTTAGCTATTTGTCAACTTTTTCTTGTCAAAAAAGACGTCAAGTGTGAACACAGCCTTACAGTCCTTCTTTCCTCAGACATGTAGTAACGGATCCCACGACGGCTCTAGCTGGAGTCCGGAGGGACGTGAGGATCATCTTCAGGGCGAGTCTCCAGGTATCCTGACCTCTCTGAAGAGATGCCTGCGCTGGCCGCTGCACGTGAGCCAGTCTGTGTGTGCTGTGCCCCGTCGTGTGTTTAACTGGCTGCATGGTAAAGTGTGGGCCGCAGGTGTTCACCTGATGGATAACGCTGGGGATTACGCCTTCCTGTACGAGCTGCTCAGCGTGAGTCTGCCTCTGCTCGCGGTTCTCCACGAACAGCTCGTCCAAATGTACGCAGAGGTCGAGCCGCTCAATCTACAGCCTCTACAGCACTGGCTGGAGGAGCACATGGGCCACTTAGTGTGAGAGACACGGCATCAGGCCACGTCATGTCCCTTTAAAACGGTTATTATGTGGACATTTGTTCAGAACCGAAAAACACAGAACAACCTTGAGATGTTTTCATGAACAAAACATTCTGAACTCGAGATGTTGGCACATCAACATTCATTTCCTACTTATTCAGAGGGTAGAAATTAAACTGCTTGGTTTGGAGTGTGTGCAAATTACCAAAGGTTTGAGTAAAAAAGTGTCGAACACGGAGTGAACTTTAAGCACTTTAATGAGTGAGCTGCCTTCATATGCACGATTAAAAGAGACGTTGTGCTTTTAATTATTAATGGACTTTCTTTTGGCGAGACTGCAAGTTTACAAACCCTGACTGATCAAGCTGCAAACGCGTCTCGTCCACTCGGTTAACCATTCACAAACATTGATGTCACACTATTCTGGCATGTTTACACTTCTTATGAAAATCATACAGCATATCTGTAAAGGAATGCCTGGGTTCAACGCAAGCTAATCTATCGACAGCATCTGTGAAATGCTGTCGACTACCACTGAAAATAATTGTGATTCGTCCTTCAGATTGTCAAAACAAACAAGTATTACAGTGGAGGTCTATGGGACAAGACATTCCAGAGGGTTTAAAGCAGAAATGTGCACCTTATTTTTTTTCTTTGTCAAAGCACCTATAGCAATTCTTCAAAAGAAATGAGTGCTATTTGAGCTCTAAAGCAGTTTTAGCGCACTAGCCCGTGGAAAGTCTTGTTCTATATATTTCCATTGAAAGTACATTGCTTTAAATATGACATTTGTTAGTTTTTACAATTATTATCTCTGTTAAATAGTATTTCACAGATGTTGCCCATAGAGATTTGTCTATATACACGTGTTGTGTATATATAACTAGGGATGCATCGATATGAACATTTTAATGGATAGAAAATTATTTATATTTTTGGAAGCCGACAGATGTATTGGCTGATATTACATAATCAAACTACATTTTGTGAGATTGATTACAAAAAAAAAAAACAAGCACCTTAAAAATATAGATTTAACAGGTGCAACAACAGAACACTTTTTTGTTTTGAGAAATCTTTTAACAAATTGACCTACTATGATCCATTGGAGTAAAGAAATTATACATTCCTATATATATAACAAAATAATAATAATAAAAAAATACATAAATATTTTATTTTTAATGAGGTGTCCTAAGATCATTTTATGGAAGCTTGTTTTCGCCACTGAATAAAAACTTAAAATAAGTTTTTTCTCGCAATTGCGAGTTATATAGTCAGAATTGTGAGATATAGTCACAATTGTGAGAAAAAGTCAGAATTGCCAGATATAAAATTGCAGTTGCAAGAAAAAGAATTTCACAATTGCAAGATATAAAATCACAATTTCAAGATATAAAGTTACAATTGCAAGAAAAAGTCAGAATTGGCAGATATAAAAAAAGGCAGAATTGGGGGAAAAAAGTAAAAATTGGCAGATATAAAGTCGTAATTGCAAGAAAAAGTCAGAATTGCGAGATATAAAGTCAGAATTGCAAGAAAAAGTCAGAATTGGCTGAAATAAAGTCGCAATTGCAAGGAAAAAAAGTCAAAATTGCGAGATATAAAGTCACAATTGCAAGAAAAAGTCAGAATTGGCTGAAATAAAGTCGCAATTGCAAGGAAAAAAAAGTAAAAATTGTCAGATATAAAGTCACAATTGCAAGAAAAAGTCACATTGCTAAAACATTCTGAATTGGCAGACATAAAGTCGCAATTGCGAGGAAAAAAATGCAGAATTGGGGGAAAAAAGTAAAAATTGCAAGATATAAAGTCGCAATTGGAAGAAAAAGGCAGAATTGGCAGATATAAAATTGCAGTTGCAAGTGCCTCAGAATGCGCTGACCCCGTTCGGTGATTTTACGTGGCCTACCACTTCATGGCTGAGTTGTTGTTCCCAATTGCTTCCACTTTGTTATGATACCACTAACAGAAAAAAAGTCAAATTGGGAAAAAATTCTGAATTGCGAGATATAAAGTCGCAATTGCGAGAAAAAAAAATCAGAATTGGGGGGGGGGGGGAGTAAAAATTGCCAGATATAATGCAAGAAAAAAGTCAAATTGCGCAAAAATTCTGAATTGGCAGATATAAAGCCGCAATTGCGAGGAAAATAATGCAGAATTGGGGGGGAAAGTCCAAATTGCGAGATATAAAATCACAAATGTGAGAAAGTCAGAATTGCGACTTAATATCTTGCAATTTTTACTTTATATTTTCCAAATGTGACTAAAAAAGTCAGAATTGTGAGACAAAAAGTCACAATTATCTTTGAAATAGTTTTATTTTAATTCCATGGCAAGCTCCCATATCATTTGGCTATAATTGATCATTTAAATATGGAATATGCCTATTTTACCCAGACAAGATAACATTAAAGAGTCACATTTACTGACCAACATGACCACTGATATATTGTGCATCTGTGTATGTAACGAAGAGCAAATCTGTTTGCATTCTACTCAGTTCTCAGGCTTCGTTGTATAGTTCTCATGGAGAGCCACTGAACAGTTCCAAATGCACATGTATTGCTGTCTGTGTTTACCAGGATGTTAGTTAGTGCTCAATTTACACTGTGGAAAACCAGCCACAATCAAACCGAAAGATTTTGTCGTACTTTTGTCGTATCATGCAAATCACAGAAACACTACGTTTGCCCCGTCATCTGATTCACTGGACGACTGCTGTGGTTTCTTTTGGTGTCATTTGCTACCTATAATGTAATGTGTGAGGGTAATGCTGTACTTATATATTTTACAGTAACACATTTACGGTTCCTAAGTGCAATTAAAATGCACAATTTTTCCAGTCAGAAGTATTAACAATATGAAAAATACTTTTTTTTGTTGACACTGGAAGGTTGAAAGTGTGATGTTTATTGGTATGGATGGCGATTGCAGATCGATCATCAAATGCATGAAAATAAAGCATGGATGTTTAAGTTGAATCCATTTTTTGTGCATTATCAGCTTGTTTCAAAACACTGTTTACAGGCTGCGTTGTGACATGATTCACTTCTCGTTTATATTTCTCCTCCTGTAGTCCTTTTCGATCTCTCCACCGCGTCTGCTCCTGACTGACCGTGAGCAGTGCTGATCCAAAGGTGATCGTCTGCAAGGTCGCTTGTAGTGTCTTTGACCTTCTGTTATTATGGCTATCCTGAGCCACGTGTTTCACAGCTGTAGTGCATGACACTAACCGCCTGCCTCGGACTCTTTCATCTGCACGTCACGTCTGACATGTTTCTCTTTTCTGTCTTTCTTCAAGGCCTGCTAATTCCTTGCTTATGCAGTCTCTGTCTTTTCTTCGTTTCTTTCTGTTTCAGAGGTGGCTTTCGTTTCAGAAGCCTACACGCAGTGCCTATGAGAGCAGGTCATTAGTATCCTAAAACGTAGCACCTTTTATTGGACATGTTGTAAAACTGTTTGAAGAGTTGTTTTGCTGTATGTTTTCCACTTGAAACATTTGTTGTTGCCTTATTTATCTTAAGCCATACTCTTGCAATAAAAAAGATAAAAGGTCTTGTCATTTTTACATATTTTTACAGAGCCGTCTGTTATGCATATGATATCCTAAACATCTTCTCATTAGTGGTTATTAGTAATATTATTCATAATTTGTTCAAGCATCCAGAATTATAGCCACATTAATAACGTTGGTAAGAAACCAAACCATTTGTAAATCCGTCAAGAGTTCAGTGCGATATGAGTATTTGTGTTCATGCAGATCATCAGGTACCACAGAGCCCTGCCTGTGACAAGATGGCCGCCGGTGATGACGTTAGAGACTCTGCCGTAAGACATCTAGCGCTTATTATGGATATCTATGTGGACAGGGACCGACATGGTGGTGGGGAGGATGGGGGTGAATGCCGGCTTCAGTATCTGCACACGTAGTAATGGGTGGGAACATAACTTATATACTACAGAAGATGAATAACAATTGGCTAGATAGATAATTAGTGAATAATGTGACATTGGAGTCTTCGAGGTAGAACAACGCTAGAGCTTCCATTTCCTTTCGCTAGAACTAAGCGGTCAAGCCCAACACCTGAAAAACAACCCCACACCATAATCCCCCCTCCACCAAACTTTACACTTGGCACAATGCAGTCAAGCAAGTCCCGATATCCTGGCAACCGGCAAACCCAGACTCGTCCATCGGATTGCCAGACAGAGAAGCGTGATTGGTCACTCCAGAGAACACATCTCCTCTGCTCTAGAGTCCAGTGGTGGCACGCTTTACCCCACTGCATCCCACGCTTTGCATTGCACTTGGTGATGTAAGGCTTGGATGAGCTGCTCGGCCATGGAAACTCATTCCATGAAGCTCTACACACTGTTCTTGAGCTCATCTGAAGGCCACATGAAGTTTGGAGGTCTGTAGCGATTGACTCTGCAGAAAGTTGGCGACTTCTGTGACCCTCAGCATGCGCTGACCCGGCTTTGTGATTTTTATGTGGCCTACCACTTCATGGCTGAGTTGCTGTTGTTCCCAATTGCTTCCACTTTGTTATAACACCACTAACAGTTGAACGTGGAATATTTAGTAGTGAGGAAATTTCACGACTGGATTTATTGCACAGGTGGCAACCGATCACAGTACCACGCTTGAGTTCACTCGCGACCCTTTCTGTCACAAATGTTTGTAGAAGCGTCTGCATGCCTAGTGCTTGATTTATACACCTGTGGCCATGAAGTGATTGGAACGCCTGAATTCAATAATTTGGAGGGGTGTCCCAATACTTTTAGCAGTAGCTCCTTGAATGAAAAAAAAAACCCCAATGGTTTCCCAGACAGAACCATAGTGTCAGCCCACATTTGGTAGGTGTGGAATCCACATGTACAAGATGTGCTCTGTATCTGGGCCAACACTATGTTGCTGTCTGGGTTTGCCTGTAGTGTCTTAAAACATGATGAACATGATGGTCTCTGGGGGCATGCATTCACACTGCTTAATGATCATAAATAAATTCACATATTATATTCTCAGAACCCTTCTTAGTATGGTAAAACAATGTACATATTCCTGAGTCCTTCAACCCTAAATCCAGCTCCCGATTGAACTCTTAAATTCTTTCCATCAATAGATTCAAGTGGGTGAGGAAAAAAAAGCTTTCAAGACCCTGTAAGTGCTGATAAGTGTTGAGAGTGGCCCTGGACGAGACCTTCTCTCTAGCTGGACGTTACACAGATAAGGGTTTCGGGCTGAGGTCAAGGCCTACATGCGGCATCATCACAGAAGTATGGCGGTGTCCCTGCTTTAAAAGCCTTCAGTGCTGCAGTCCTCTGTGGTCTCTGACTCCAGAGTTACTCTGCATGGATACTAGGGGTGCTCCGATCGATCGGCAACCGATCATGATCGGTCGATAATCGCTTTGGGATGGTTGATCGGCGGTCTCCAAAAAGGCCGATCTCATGAACCGATCGCATGCTGACGACACATAAACCCCGCGCCTGCTGTGAGAGCTCGGGCATAATACGCAGCGACACCGTCTCATTCTCTTTCCAGTGCGGGTAAAATAATTATAATGCTGAAGGTGAGGTACAATTCATATTTCTATATTAGATAACTTTCGCAGTCATTTGAAAACGTTCTGTGGGACATAAGTTCACAAACAGCGCGCGTGAATCACAGCGTGCGCGCGCGCTCTCTCTCCCTTTCAAAATGCTCAAATGGCTTCACATCAGCGCATCGCATGTGCACTAAAATCGAGGTGCTCAGTTGACACAGGATTTGCCACTTTGCACAATCGAGGCAGTGTCGCATTGTCACTAAAGTTTATCATTTGCATTTATTTTTAAGTCTTGCCAGTGTTCAAACCGCACTCGCGCGCACGGTCTGGACACACACACACACACACACACACACACACACACACACACACACACACACACACACACACACAGGCCATCTCACAAAAAGCTTGCGAGTACAAATTGCGCTGAAATGGTCAGATACACACATATGTATGTACTAAATGACCGTCTTGACGAGTATGCACGTAAACCCCGTCGTGACTCGCGAGTGAACATTTGTGCAACTGCATGTAACCGTAACCGTGTTCACTCTTAAAGTGACAGCTGTCGAATAAACTGCTGCTGTCTCTGAGTTTCTCTTTGTCTTGTGTTGAACCTTTATGACACCCACTGCTCTTGAATGACTAACTTTTGCAACCTTAAGTGTAAGGATTAATCTAATTTAATTTATTCAGGGAAGACCAATATTAATTTACATTTGATTTCTTATTAAATGTCTTTAGTATTTCTTACCTCAATACTAATGTTAGACCTACCTGAAAAATTGTTTTTAAAAACAAAAATGCACTGCATGATCAAATATTTAGGTGAGAATTATATACATTTATTATATACATTTATTTGGGAAAGATGGCCTACAATAGTCTTAAGTTATCTCATTTTCTAAAATAAACACTTGGTGGTTCTTCAAGATCTTGACTCAGTTAATTTAGAGTTAGTTTCATTTCTACAAATGGTGCAAACTCTGCAAGATTATAGATAAAAGATTGCCATTCTGTGATCGGCAGTGATCGGCAATCGGCAGATCATGATCTTGGTGATCGGTAATCGGTGATCGGCCCCAAAAATGCTGATCGGAGCATCTCTAATGGATACCATCACACAAAACATAACTATACTTCATATTTTTGGTGTGTGTTTGTTCTTAAAAATGCAATAGGCCTACCTGCAAATAACACTAGAGTTCACATTCCATACATAATATCAACATACACAAAGAAAGGATGCTTGCATGAGGCAAGTTCAGTTGATTTAAAACATTTATTGATCCGGATGTGTATTAGTGTGTATAGCTGATGATCAGGGTCCTGTCCATGGCTGATGGCCAAGGGAAGGAACAATACTTCCTGTTGTGCTGAGACGTTCATTAGTAAAAAAAAAAAAAAAAAGCAATGAATACAAACAAAAACGAGCTAGTTTCAATCTTCACAGAAGCCTCGTGCTCTAGCGCTCCCAGCCAAAAACAGGAGAGAGAAAATATGGCCCATTATCGCCACCGAGTGGTTTAACAAGAGCACAACATCTGCAGAGCCAGCGCCAGGCCAGCCGCCTCAGACCGGAAGTTATGGTGGAGAAGGTGAGGTTATGTTTAGGCACTCGTTACTGTCAGATTAGGTTAGACATTCTGTTGCACAGATCCGTGTATATCTGAGCAGAGTTTAACCAGCATGCATTGTTTAGATTACATATTATTGGTATTAATATTAAATTGTAATTGTAAAAATTAGTGTACCTGGTGTTTTTCTTTTAAATTTGATATTTTTGACATTACATTTATTTATTCCCTTGTGAAAAAAGTACTGTAGCATACTTACTTTACTACATAAGTCATTTATTTCACAGGAATATATACTTAAGTGCAAACTGAATGTAATGTTTTGGACACTTGATTGAATGTTAATTATAATTCAATTAAAATGTACTAGAGTTAACATTTATTTTGACCCACTTAAAGCTGTTTAAGAAGACTTTAAGTAGAACTTAAAGGGACACAACACTGTTTTTGACACATTTTCCAACTCCCCTAGAGTTAAACAGTTGAGTTTGACCTTTTCTGAATCCATTCAGCCGATCTCCGGGTCTGGCGGTAGCACTTTTAGCATAGCTTAGCATAGATCATTGAATCTGATTAGACCATTAGCATCGCATCTCATTCCTCAATAAGCAAGGAACTTTGAGCCGTACCATGAGTGCAGCGGCACAATGATATTACACACAGCGCCTGAAAATAGGAAGCAGGAATGAGAGTGAGATGCTAACGGTCTAATCAGATTCAATGATCTATGCTAAGCTATGCTAAAAGTGCTACCGCCAGACCCGGAGTTCAGCTGAATGGATTTGAAAATGGTAAAACTCAACTGTTTAACTTTAGGGGAGCTGGAAAATTTGTTGGAGAGTGTTCCTATATATATATATATATAGTACATCTATATCAGGGGTCTCCACACTCGGTCCTGGAGGGCCGCTGTCCTGCAGAGTTTAGCTCCAACCCCAATTAAACACACCCAGCTTATCAATGTCTAACTAGGGCCTTGTAAGACACTGATTAGCAGGTTCAGGTGTGTTTATTTGAGGTTGGAGCTAAACACTGCAGGACAGCGGCCCTCCAGGACCGAGTGTGGAGACCCCTGATCTATATAGTCTATCTAATATATATAACTTCATAATTACTTCTATCGTCTCTTCCAATTTCTATTGAAACTTTTATGCCATGTGTTTAAATACACTCTAAAAAAAAAAAAGGTTCTATATTGCACCAAAAATGGTTCTTGGCTCGTAATCATAGGGGAACCTTTTTTAGTGCTATATAGCACCAATTTTGGTGCTTCAGCGGTTCTTCAGAGGTTCTTCACCGGTTCTTTGACTAAGGTGCTATATAGCACCTCTGAAGAACCACTGAAGCACCAAAATTGGTGCTATATAGCACTAAAAAAGGTTCCCCTATGATTACGAGCCTTTTTTTTTAGAGTGTACAGTGTATTTGTAATTACACATTTGTAATGATTAAGCTACAATTTAGTACATTTAAAGGGCTAGTTCACCCGAAAATGAAAATTAGACCATGATTTACTCACCCTCAAGTCCTCCTAGGTGTATATGACATTCTTCTTTCAGACGAATACAATCAGAGTTATATATAAAAAAGCTTTATAATGGCAGTGAATTGTTGTTTCGTTTATGAAGTCCATAAAAGTGCATCTGTCCGTCATATAACTGCTCCACACGCCTCCTCGGGTTAATAAAGGCCTTCTGAAGCAAAAATATCCATATTTAAAACTTGGACTGCCATTGTTCAGGAATATTCTGTATATACAATGGTGGTCAGAATTATTGGCACCCCTGGTAAATATGATCAAAGATGGCTGTAAAAATGTTTTTCTTTTGATCTATCATTAAAAAATGAGCAAAAACCTAACCTTCCATTGAAGTAAATGAATGGAAAGTCAGGGGGAAATCACATTATGAAAGAAATGCTTTTCTCCAAAACACGTCGGCCTCAATTATTGGCACCCCTAGAATTTTTTATGAGTAAAATATCTCTGAAGTATATTCCCATTAATATTACATTTTTTTTAGCACACCAGGGCGAATAGGAACATGAAATTGTTAAGCTATGATGTCTTGTTCCACAGGAGAACAAATATGAGGAAACACAAAGGCCAAATTCCCTTAATCATTCATCACAATGAGGAAAACCACAGAATGCAGTTCTGATGTGCAGCAGAAGATTGTTGAGCTTCACAAAACAGAAAGTGGCTGTATGATAGCTTAAGCATTAAGTCCCCATTTCCAGCATCAGGGCAATAATTAAGAAGCTCCAATCAGCTAAAGATCACGAATCTGTCTGGAAGAGGACATGTGTCTATATCGCCCTAATGCACGAGAGGAGGAGAGTTTGAGTAGATAAAGATCTTCAGTGTTCTTCTGTTCAGTGATACACGGTCACTAGCTAACCATGCAAGACCCACAGGATTTGATAATTATCGCCGTCATGGTCACACTTTAGTTTACTATTAACTATGACTTTTGCCACAATAAACTCCTAATTACAGCTTATTAATAGTTACACTCTAAAAAATGCTGGGTTAAAAACAACCCAAGTTGGGTTGAAAATGGACTAACCATTTTCAATTGGGTTGTTTTAAGCAAACATCTAACCCTGCAACCGCTGGGTTAAAACGACCCATTCACTGGGTAAAAACAACCCAATTGCTGGGTTAGTCCATTTTCAACCCAATTTGGGTGTTTTTAACCCAGCATTTTTTAGAGTGCAGGGTAGTTGTTAAGTTTAGGTATTGGGTATGATTAAGGGATGGAGAATGTGGTCATGCAGAATAAGGCTTTAATATGTGCTTTATTAGTGCTAATAAACAGCCACTAGTAATATGCATGATGATAACTAGTTAATAGTGAGAATTGGACCCTAAACTCTAAAAAATGCTGGGTTGAAAATGGACTAACCCAGCAATTGGGTTGTTTTAACCCAGTGAATGGGTCGTTTTAACCCAGTGGTTGGGTTAAATGTTTGCTTAAAACAACCCAATCGCTGGGTTAGTCCATTTTCAACCCAACTTGGGTTGTTTTCAACCCAGCATTTTTTAGAGTGTAAAGTGTTACCGGATTCTGTTATTTGTAGCCTATTATAAATCAAAATCTGTTTATTTTTTATATTTTACAATTGTTATTTATTTTAATTTTTTAATATTTTTGTTCACTGCCCCCAGTTTGAAAACCCCTGGTCTAGGTTACATGGTGATAATGAAAATAAAATCCACTTTGTTTCATAACAATAAAAACGTCTTAATTGAACATCCATCAGCGAGTGTCTGCAGACAGATATGACCACCAGAGGGCGATCTTGACCATCATAAACGGTAAATGTGACTGATATTAATGTGTGCACGGATGATTATGAAGTCTGCTTCAAAGATAGACCTGTTGTGTTAGCTTGCTTGTTTAATTTAAATTATATTTTACTTGTTTGTTTTGTTCTTGCTGCAGCTCAGCTTTGTAGCCTATGCCATGAAGAAACTTTATTGTGAGGCTGGTTTCTGCGTTATTAAAGATATACAGTAGTCAACATTTTTGAAACATTACGTTTTTTTTTTTTTTTTTTTTTTTTTACCAGGGCTGCATTTGGTTCATCAAAAATGCAGTAAAAACTATTAAATATTATTACAAATCAATTGGTTTCTGTTTTAATATATGTGAAAATGTAATTTATTCCTGTGATCAAAGCTGGATTTTCAGCATCATTACTCCAGCCAGCATTTATTATAAATAGACAATTTGTTATATTTATTCATTTCATAAATGTTTTTTTTTTTTTTTTTAAATCAATTTAATGTGCCTTTGCTAAATAAAAGTATTAATTTCTTTTGTTCTTCTTTTTTTAAATCTTACCCAAACTTTTGAATGGCCCCATACGGAAATGTAATATATGTACATATGTCCCTATATCTGAGTGATGTCATATATGTTTTATATAAGGCAATACATTATTAACACATATATACATCCTCACCATATGAAGATACAGGTTTATACCATGTATGAAATACCCATAGAAGAATTATTATATATACATGTATTCAAATTATTTATATGATGACTTTTTACTGTATGTTAATGCCATATATGTAAAGAATATATGTTTAATTTATATGCACGTTTATTTAAACAACATATATGCAAATATTCAGTATGCTTGTATAGGATTTTACATGGATGTATATAGTATATATAAAATACTAATTTATATATATGCATATATTACAGATATGTATATAATGAATTTCTACATGGCTTCTACTTTATTATTCTTAATGTTAAACACAGTTTTTGCAGATTAATATTTTTGTGGAAACTGTTTTTTTTTAAGGATTCTTTGATGAATAGAAAGTTCAAAAGAACAGCGTTTATGATAAATAGACAATTTGTTATATTTATTAATTTCATAAATCTCCTTACTGTCTTTTTTTGATCAATTGAATGTGCCTTTGCTATATAAAAGTTTTTCTTCTTCTTTTTTTTTACTTACCCAAACTTTTGAATGGCACTGTAGCATTTCCCCCCCAAAAAGCAGCTAAAACATTTTTTAAACATTAATAATAATAATAAAAATATATATATTAGAATGATTTCTGAAGGATCCTGTGACACTGAAGACTGGAGTAATGATGCTGAAAATTCAGCTTTGATCACAGGAATAAAATAAAATTTCAAATATATTAAAACAGAAACCAATTAATTTAAATTGAAATATTATTTCACTCTTTTAGTGCTATATATCTTTAAAGGTGCTCTACAGCACCTCTGTAGAACTCATAAGAGGTGCCATATCGCATTTTATTTCTTCAGCAAAAATGGAGCTAAACAGAACCTTTAAAGGGGCTTAACAGGTTATTTGTATTGGCAGTTGTGCTATATAACACCTTAACCACCCAAAGAACCACTGAAGAACCATACAGGGGCTAAACAGGTTCTGTATACGGTAACAGTGCTATATAGCACCTCAGGCATCCCAAAGAACCACCGAAGAATCGCTGAAGAACCATACAGGGGCTCAACAGGTTCTGTATATGGTAGCGGTGCTATATAGCACCTCAGTCATCCCAAAGAACCACTGAAGAACCATACAGGGGCTCAACAGGTTCTGTATACGGTAGCGGTGCTATATAGCACCTCAGTCATCCCAAAGAATCACTGAAGAACCATACAGGGGCTTAACAGGTTCTGTATACGGTAGCGGTGCTATATAGCACCTCAGTCATCCCAAAGAATCACTGAAGAACCATACAGGGGCTCAACAGGTTCTGTATACGGTAGCGGTGCTATATAGCACCTCAGTCATCCCAAAGAACCACTGAAGAACCATACAGGGGCCTATCAGGTTCTGTATATGGTAGCGGTGCTATATAGCACCTCAGTCATCCCAAAGAACCACTGAAGAACCATACAGGAGCTCAACAGGTTCTGGATGTGGTAGCGGTTCTATATAGCACCTCAGTCATCCCAAAGAACCACTGAAGAACCATACAGGAGCTCAACAGGTTCTGGATGTGGTAGCGGTGCTATATAGCACCTCAGTCATCCCAAAGAACCACTGAAGAACCATACAGGGACTAAACAGGTTCTGGATGTGGTAGCGGTTCTATATAGCACCTCAGTCATCCCAAAGAACCACTGAAGAACCATACAGGAGCTCAACAGGTTCTGGATGTGGTAGCGGTTCTATATAGCACCTCAGTCATCCCAAAGAATCACTGAAGAACCATACAGGGGCTCAACAGGTTCTGTATACGGTAGCGGTGCTATATAGCCACCCCAAAGAATCACTGAAGGACCAAGATTTGGTGCTATACAGCACTTATTCCCCTATGATTACGAGCCAACGAACCACTTTTAGTACTATATAGCACCATTTTTTTTAGAGTGTACTGTATTTTTGATCAAATAAATGCAGCCTTGGTGAGCATAAGAGACTTCTTTCAAAAACATAAAAAAACCTTAATGTTTCCAAACTTTTGACTGGTAATGTAATCAAGAAAAACGATGAGACACAAGATTACCTGTTACATTTTTGCAAATAAGAATTTGTCTGAACAAACCGAGCATCAAAGTCTAACTCATTTCTCCATATCACAAGCACTTTGTGTTCAGAAAAGTGCCACATGAAAGTGTGTAGAGAGGCCGATCTACAGCCCGTTGTGAAGTCAGCAGATAAGACGGAGAAGAAGCAGACGTTCCAGAGCAGAAGGTTATCTATCTCTTTCTGTCATCCACACAATGAAAAGGTTAACGTTGTTCGTGAACATCTCACCTCTGATGCCAGCATATGAATATACACATGTCAAAAGGTCAAAACTCAAATGTTTGTTTTGGTTGGGCTTTTACTCTTTCCTTCCCCCTCTTCTGCTTCTTTGTTTATCTAGTCTAATCTAATTTCTTTACTCTCCGACGCCTCCGTTTCTTATGTAATCTCGCCCGGGCTCAGTTCTGTGCAGCAGATTGCGTACGCTGAGGATTGGTTTCATGTCTTTCCACCAACATGTGCTCGTCAATTCAATTATGTGATACGGGGGCATACGTTACAGAAGCATTTAAAGCAGAACACTCTTTGCTTACGCAATCCCTGAAAATAGATATCCAGTCGAAAAGCATTTAGCCCAATAATGCCGGGCAGATGATCTCTTCTGCTCTGGATAAGTGGCGTGTGAGTCGTGCCGCATTACATGCCTGGAGACTGCAGGGAAAAAAGGTCAACCATACAGAATTATACGAGCTCTGGGAACTTTAAGGACTGTGTGTGTGTGTGTGTGTGTGTGTGTGGGCATGTTTTTGTGAAATATCAGGACACAAATGTGTATAATGACATGGGTATGACATAGGTATTACAAAAAGAGGGTGAAATATGAGGACGTTACCCATGTCCTCACTTTTCAAAATGCTTATAATTCATACAGAACAAGGTTTTTTTTCACAAAAAGTGAACTGCACAGTCTCCTGTGAGGGTTAGGTTTAGGGGCAGGGGCAGTGTAAGGGGATAGAAAATACGGTTTATACGGTATAAAAAGCATTACGCCTATGGAATTTCCTCACATTTCACAAAAACAAACATGTGTGTGTGTGTGTTTTTGAGCTGTCCTTCACATCCGGATCACCCGTTCACCTGAAAATGACAATTATTTTCCTCATCTTAATGTCGTTTCGAACGTTGATGACTTTCCTTCTTCAGTGAAACACAAAAATTGAGGATTGTTTTGTGGGAAAAATGCCTTTTCTGTACAATGAAAGCAAATGTGTATGGATGTCGCAGAACTTTAACCCTTCACGGTGTTGCCTCAAGGCAACATAGTCTATTTTAGTTTATTTTTAATAAACGAAACACCAATTTATTGGTCAAACCTACATTGTAAAAAATTAACGTGGTTTTAACGGTAAAATACTGTAAAAATGCTACAGTTAAAAAGAGTTAACTGGTTAACAGAAAGTTTCTGTATTATATACGGTGAATAACTGTAATGGATCTAACCTTACATTTAATTGAATTTAAACGGTAAAATACCGTTAAATTTACCGTTTTTGGAAGTGAAAAAGAACAAGTCATTGTGTAATTTACAGTGAAAAATCATAAATTGACAATCCCTGAATTCCGTGCGTGACACTTCGCATTTGATGTATTTTCATTGAAATAACCGTTTCTTATTTTTTTCTAATCAGCTATAGAGTTTTATGCAACATCTAATGTTGTTACATTAATGTTTATTGCATACAATTTCTTGATGATGGTGTTTAGTGTTCGTGTGAGCATTGTCCTCCTAAAGCTGCTGGTGATTAAAGCATTGATTCATCATGTGACTCTCATCTCCACTGTGATTGGTGGTTGTCAGCATCAAAGGTACATAACAGATATTATATTTCAATAGGTTGGTAATTTAATATTATTTCAGTTAATGAAATATGTTTTTTAACTGTAAATTTAATGTACATTTTTACAGTATACACATAATTATTACAATATAAACCTTTTAATTATACGGTTTTGAACTGTAAAATAGACAGTAAAGTCTGTCCTGTAAAACCTAAAATCCTGTGTTTTTTACGGTAAAGTTCTGGCAACCACAGCTGCCGTTTTCTTTACCGTAAATTTTATGTGGATTTTTTTTTTAGTGTATCTCAGGGAAGAAGAACTCAAATACTAACCAATGAAAGTGCAAAAAAGTGGTCACATGACCCACAGGGGTCCATTTTGTGTCCTGTTTCAGCACATGTGCACAGGTCATGAAAAGTGCATTTTTCACTCATTTGCATAATTAAGTCACCTTCACTGGTAAGTAAAGAAATATTTTCAAGAACTTTACATTATATATCATCAAATGTTTGAGAGTAAATAAGAAAAAAATGTGTTGCCTCAAGGTTACATTGTACCATAATGGAATCGCATGAGGCCATACCAGACACACTGGGTTGGATACAAATATAGTATATTTGTAAGAATTCTCTAAATATATTAGCATTTTTGCATGATTTTGTAATGCACTTAAGAATTATAAGAATAGTAATTCACATACTATAACTGCACATATTATGATCTGCACATTTTCAATAGCACTTAAAAAATGTATAAAACAACTGGCAGTTGATGAGGGTGAGGATGAGGTGTCATGTGATGAGGAAGATGAGGAATCCGGCAGGGTGAGATTGAAGATGGAGATGAGGATGAAGATGGATATGATAACTTGATTTGATGGTTTGGTGATACTTGTGTTCCACGATGGTACAATGTTGCCTGAGAGCAACAGCTGAATTTGAAATGTTACTTTTAATACATTAAAAACTGGATAGATGTGTTTGTTCAGGTGTCTGGTTAAAGAAATATAAATATATTCATAAATATATTTCTTTTTTTCTACATGAAAATGTCAAATGTTTCAATTTTTCCATTATGGTACAATGTTGCCTTGAGGCAACAAACTTTAAAAAAATAAATAAGTAAAAAAAAAAAATGTTTTTATTGATATTGTAATAATGTCCAAATTTAAGCAGGAAACCACCCACAAATATTATCAGTGATATCATATTGCGTACCATAGAGGGTTAAGAATAATCTTTTGTATGTTTTTGTCTTTTTTTAATAAGTCCAAATAGTTTTTATCAAATTTATTTCAGTTTGAGTTATTTTAATAAATCAAGATAAACTAAATGAAAATGAAAAAATGTTGCCTTGGTTTTTTTTTATTTTTAAACACATTTTAATATATTTTATTTCTGTTAACATTTCTTTTATTTAAAGGAACATTTAAAAAAAAATAGATTTTTTTTTTGGTGCATAGATCAGTGGAAATTGCAATACTTTCAAATAAAAGCGAAAGATCTGCTTGTGTCATAAGGAATTATTAGTTCCCTTTCGTTCAGTCACTACGACGTACGTTAGTGACTAACGAATGGGGGTTTCGCTTAGAAGCCAATCATCTTCATCGTATTCAACAGCGCCCAATGGCAGTGCCAATGCCATGGGCATGCGGAATTTGCATGCGTAACTCCGCCCCACCTCGTGGGTATATAAGGAAGTACGCTGCGAACATCGCATTATGTTTCTGCTTTGGAGCCAAGAGGATCTCTTCACTCCTACAAGCCTGAATTCTGAAGTCTTCTCTTCAGTCTTCGAGAGACCAGCGGTTCTCCAGGGTGTTGGTGTTACGGCGCGTTCCAGCGATCTCATGCTGCCTGCCTGCTGATCTGTGCAGTGATCTGCAACAGCTGTGTGTGTGTTTCCCTGGGCGCTTCGGCACTCTGCAGAGCTTTCCTCTCACAAAAAGAGCTTGCGCGTGGCACGTCTTTTTCAAGACGGTTCGCCCGTGCACTTCCGGGTGCGATCGATCTCCGTTGCTGTCTATGGGCACATTCACTGCTCGATGTGTTTGGGCTTCAGCACGTTCGGGCAGTGTTTGTGGATGCGTCATGTTCCCACTGCGGGAACGTGACCATCGCGATGTTGCGGTCGAGACTCAGTGATCTCCGTGAGGAGAGAGAGTCCCCTCTGCCACACCCCAATCTACCGTCTCCGAGTGAGGCGGTACTTTGGCTGGTGGCCAGGGTGACCTGAGTGCGGTGCCGTGGTATTAAGAACCCCGACGATCATTCCTCGGGCCACGCCCCCTCTTGCACATTGCTTAAACCCGCGAGTGTTGGACTGAAACAGCGGCCCGTCTCTGACGCCTCGTTCGTTTCGTTCACGCTCCAGATAGCAGTGAGATGTCGATCGCCGCATCCCAAGGTGGGCTGGAGTCCTTTGGGGATGACGATTAGGAGTTGTGCTCCGCCTCCGGGTGTGTCAGCGCTGCCTGATCCGACCTAAGGTTGACAGCCATGTTATCTCGGGCAGCCGCGAGTCTCGCGCTGGTGCGGAACTCCGCCCAGTCGCGAGTGCTCGTGGTTGCGCGATTGGTTTTTGGGGACGGCACCCGACAGCTGTTGGGCCCCGCCCCCAATGCCTTTCGCTCCCGAGGTGCATGAGGAGATCACGCGGTCCTGGAAGTCCCCGTGCTTCCCGCGATCGTTTGGTGGCCTCCTCCACCTTCTCTGCCCTTGATGGGGCCGCGGCCTAGGGTACACTGGGGCCCCCTCACCCCCACTGTTGAACTCTCTGTTGCGCACTACGGTGTCCACAGAGGGCTTGACGTGGCGTGGTGTGGCTGTCCTAAGCACCCTCCCAAAGCCTGTGGGCTCGTCTACTTCGGTGGCGTGGTCCTGCAGAGCTACGGGCAGGCTGCCGCCCCGTTGCACATGCACAAGGGTGGAGCCGACCCAGGGCTCTTCATTGAGCTGCGTGCCGCGACTGATCCCGCCCCCGGGCGGTGAAGGTGGCCACACGCTCCCTGGGTCGGGAGATGTCCACAGCTGTGGTCCGGGAGAACACCTGGCCTTACCTGGTGATTTGGAGGACGTTGAGTGGGCCCGCCCCCTCAACTCACCCATATCCCAGGCTGGCCTCTTCGGCGGCGCGGCTGGGAACTGCGCCCAACAGTTCTCGGCCGCCCCAGAGCAGACTGAGGCTGTAACACGTACTGCCCCGGCGGCCAGCTGCTGCACCAGCCGCCGGCTCAGTCGCCTCAGTCCGCTCGCCGCCGAGGGCACCCTCCCTCCTCCCGCCCGGCCCCAGCAGCAGCTTTCACCCGGGCCGCGCCGTGGAGGTGGTTGAGGATGACGCCCAGTCCGCTCCCCAGCCTGGTTAAACGCCACGCTGGAAGTGGACAACTCAGAGATGGGTTCCAGTTCTTCCCAGGGGATGGTAGCAGGGCCTCTCCTTCCCCCGGTGGAGGGCCGGGGGAAAATCCTTCCGCTGCTGGCCCCCGGGCTAGCAGCGCTTGGGAAGAACTCATGTTCCTGTCTCTGAGAACCCAGAGACCGGTGATGACAGTGCGCGCCACCCACGGGTCCCGCCACTCGCATCCCTCTCTGTCGCCAGCCTCCTGGCAGAGCAGACCCCAGTGGAACGCGCGTCCTTCCCTGGTCTCCTCTGTCAGGACGCAGCCGTTAACCGCACCCCCACACCGGGACGCCCAACAGCCTCCCTTGTCCGGGTCGGTAACGCTGCATCGCTGCCCCACTCCGGGTACACCTGTAGTCCGATTGACCCCGCTGGTGCAGTTCCTGGGAGCCTGGCTTCAGATTCCAGGGCTGTCCCGCTGGGTCGCGAAGACAGTCAGGTGCGGCTACGCGATTCAGTTCGCGCAGGTTCCTCCCCGCTTTCGGGGAGTCCGTTCCACTATGATCGGGGCTAATGCCCCCGTCATGCGAGCGGAGGTTGCCACCCTACTGGCGAAGGGTGCGATCGAACCTGTCCCTCCAGCCGAGGTGAATTCCGGGTGTTACAGCCCGTACTTCATTGTACCCATAAAGACCGGTGGGCTTGACCGATCCTGGACCTGCGCGTCTTGAACCGTTACCTCCACCGGTTTCCGTTCAAGATGTTGACAGCGAAACGCCTTTTCGAAAGCGTTCGTCCAGTCGATTGGTTGCAGCGATCGACCTGAAGGACGCCTACTTCCATGTCTCCATTCTACCTCGACACAGACCGTTCCTACGGTTTGCTTTCGAGGGGCGGGCATATCAGTACGCAGTTCTACCATTCGGGTTATCTCTGTCCCCTCGCGTCTTTACGAAGATTGCCGAGGCAGCCCTTGCGCCCCTTCGGCAGCACGGGGTTCGCATCCTGAATTACCTCGACGACTGGCTTACTGGGTCACTCTCGAGAGCAGGTTTGCGGACACAGAGATTTGGTGCTCCATCACCTAGCCCGTCTGGGCCTTCGGGTCAACTGGGAGAAGAGCAAACTTTGCCCCGCGCAGAGGATCTCTTTTCTCGGTATGGATCGACTCGGTCGCCATGTGCGCGCTGCTTTCGAGCGAGCGCGCGCAGTCTCTGCTGACTTCCCTTCGACAAGTCGAGGGCAAGAGTGCGGTTCCACTGAAACTGTTTCAGAGGCTCCTGGGGCATATGGCATCTGCAGCCGCGGTAACGCCGCTCGGATTGCTTCATATGAGACCGCTTCAGCACGGGCTACGCGATCGAGTCCCGAGATGGGCATGGCGGTCTGGCACGCTCCGGGTACAAGTGACTCGGGCCTGCTTACAGACTCTCTCCCCGTGGTCGAACCTCAGCTTTCTACGGACCCGAGTGTCCTTAGAACGAGTTTCCAGGCATCTTGTTGTATCAACAGATGCATCATCCACGGGCTGGGGTGCCATGTGCAATGGACAAGCAGCCACGGGCTCCTGGATAGGACCCCAGTGCCTTCTGCATGTCAATTGCCTCGAGTTGCTGGCAGTACGGTTCGCCCTGCACCGCTTCCGAGCGTTGCTGAAGGGTCAACATGTACTAGTCAGGACAGACGACACGGCCGGGCGGTCTACGCTCCCGCCGTATGTCTCAACTCGCCCGCCATCTCGTTTTATGGAGTCAGAAGCATCTGAGGTCCCTTCATGCTGTCCACATCCTGGGAGTCCTGAACCGTGCAGCCTCGAGCTCTCACGGCTTCAGCCACTTCCTGGAGAATGGAGACTCCATCCCCAGACGGCCCAGCTGATATGGGAACGGTTCGGTGACGCACAGGTAGTCCTGTTGCCTCCCAGGACTCTTCCCATTGCTCCCTGTATTATTCCCTGACCTATGGTCGGCACGGATGCACTGGCGCACAGCTGGTCGTCGGGGCTACGCTTTTATGCGTTTCCCCCAGTGAGCCTTCTCGCACAGGTACTGTGCAAGATCAGGGAGGACAAGGAGCAGGTCATGTTGGTCGCCCCGTTGGCACGGCCGGACCTGGTTCTCAGAACTGCTACTCCTTGCGACAGCCCCTCCCTGGCCTATTCCTCTGAGACTCCTCAGAGACGGGGCACCTTTTGGCACCCGCATCCAGCGTTCTGGAAGCTCCACGTGTGGCTTCTGGACGGGACGCGGCTGGTTTGAGTAGCCCTCCACCTGCGGTGGTCGCTACCATCACTTCCGCTAGGGCAGAGTCTACACGACACCTCTATGCGTTGAAGTGGGACCTCTTCGTCACATGGTGCTCTTCCCGCCAGGAAGACCCCTGGAAATGCCCGATCGGGTCTGTGCTTCGTTTCTCCAGGAGGGGGTGGGACGAAGGCTGTCTCCTTCCACCCTTAAGTGTACGTGGCCGCAATATCTGCCTACCACGATCTCCTGGGAGACAATAAGGTAAGTAGCAGCACGACCTGATCATCAGGTTCCTGAGGGGGGCGAGGAGACTGAATCTTCCTCGCTCTCCTCTCGTTCCCTCTTGGGACCTCTCAGTAGTCTTAAGTGCTCTGTAGAGGCCTCCCTTGAGCCTTTGCGGTCGGCCGAGATTAAGCTCTTGTCTATGAAGACGGCTCTGCTGACCGCATTGGCCTCGCTTAGAGGGTCGGGGACCTGCAAGCATTTTCGGTTGACGAAGCGTGCCATGAGTTCGGGCCGGCTAACTCTCACGTGATCCTGAGACCCCGGCCCGGATATGTGCCCAAGGTTCCCACCACTCCGTTCCAGAGATCAGGTGGTGAACCTGCAAGCGCTGCCTTTGGAGGAGGCAGACCCAGCCTTGGCATTGCTCTGTCCAGTACGCGCTCTCCGCGCCTACGTAGACATGACGCAGTGTTTCAGGACCTCAGACCAGCTCTTTGTCTGTTATGGTGGAGAGCGGAAGGGAAGTGCTCTCTCAAAGCAGAGGTTGTCTCACTGGATAGTGGACACCATTGTTTTGGCATACCAGCAGCAAGGCCGACCGTGTCCCCTTGGTGTGAGGGCACACTCCACCCGGAGTGTGGCCTCCTCTTGGGCTCTAGCGCATGGCGCCTCGCTAACAGACATCTGCAGAGCTGCAGGCTGGGCGACACCCAACACATTCGCCAGATTCTACAATCTCCGAGTGGAGCCAGTGTCCGACTATGTACTCGCCCCTACGGGTGGCCGGTAATGGGCCAGGCTCAGGTGTCTTCGCTTGCTCGCCATTCCACTCCAAGGACTGGATACGTGCGATATTTTCCTCAGGTGAGCTCCCCGAGAGCCCTGAGCTCCTCCAGCACTGCTTACGCCGACATCAGTTCAGTCTGCCCCTTCGAGCCCAGACCCTCATGTCCGGCCAGGTGCTCCGTGTGCATGGTTCCCCTCCGGCGACCCCCACACGAGTATTCCCACCGTAAGCCTCCTCAGTGAGCAGGTGTCTTTCCCTTGGCAAGTCCCTGCCACCCCTAGGGTTAAAAATCCACCTTCGGCTGGTACCCTAGAGATCTTCCATATGCAACCCTCAGCGGGTCATATGTGTATTCTCTAAGTCCTCCCTACGGTAGGCACCTTGGCATTCCCTCACTGGGATATGCTTCCCAGTGTACCTTGGTAATCCTGTGATAAGTGGGAGTCCTAGGGCCTTAAGTGGCGGGATCTCACACTTACGCAGGGCACTGGATGACAGCTGAGTGGCGCTGTTTTACAGGTTCCCCCATTCGTTAGTCACTAACGTACGTCGTAGTGACTGAACGAAAGGGAACGTCCGGTTACGTATGTAACCCTCGTTCCCTGAGGAGGGAACGGAGACGTACGTTTCCTTAGCCACGTCAGCTGTGCTGCCTGGAACGCGGAGTTCAGTCTTGGCTCCTGCAGCAGTAACATAATGCGATGTTCGCAGCGTACTTCCTTATATACCCACGAGGTGGGGCGGAGTTACGCATGCAAATTCCGCATGCCCATGGCATTGGCACTGCCATTGGGCGCTGTTGAATACGATGAAGATGATTGGCTTCTAAGCGAAACCCCCATTCGTTAGTCACTAACGTACGTCTCCGTTCCCTCCTCAGGGAACGAGGGTTACATACGTAACCGGACGTTTTTTATTATGCTACAAAGCACATACACATTTTGGCAATCTTCTTCAGTGAATCATACAAACAAAAGTAACTTTAAAAAAATGTTTTGAGCTATCTATAATAGCCCTGAACGTCTCGGTTACGTATGGTAACCCTCGTTCCCTGAAGGAGGGAACGGAGATGTACGTCGGTATTACCGACGAATTGGGATCACTTTAGAGAGCCCCTATCAGCTTCGAGATTTAGAGAACAGGCCAATGGGCCATTGGCGTGCGAGATTTGCATCTCGCGCTCCGCCCCGCGCCGCGGGTATAAACAGGAAGCGAGAGCATCGCACTGACGTTTTTCACTGAGGAGCCGAACTAGTGACTCGGCCATGCAGTGATGGTAAGGAACTGTGGCGACGGGACGTACGTCTCCGTTCCCTCCTTCAGGGAACGAGGGTTACCATACGTAACCGAGACGTTCCCTTTCAGTCGGTCACTACGACGTACGTCGGTATTACCGACGAATTGGGATCCCTATGGAAAACGCCACAGTTACTACCACTTCCAGCGCCCAGCGAGAGCCCCTCAGACCCCGTTCTGATGCGGGCGGGGAAATTCACGCAGGGAGAGTCACACTGCTGTTACGCAAGACCCAGTCAGCAGACTTATTGGATAACGCTGGGAAAGCGTGCCCGAAGGACGCTGCGGGAGCCACATCATGCCCGGAGGGAGTTACCATGTGGAGAGAACACGTATGGGCTGGCCGTGGGCAGCACAACATACCCAGAGGTGGCCCCGGCCTATACAGGCGGGGGACGACACCGAACTGAGACGGCAGAGGAACTCTGCCAAGGGAAAGACACGAGCTCAACCGTAGGGAGCTGTACCGTGGAGAATACACGTATGGGACCGCCGTAGGGGTCACGACATACGGACCCCAGTCCGACACAAGTTCCACCAATGCATACAAGTGCCAGACCTGGCGTCAGACTCTCCGCCACATCCGACTGCCGAGGGGTGATACTCTGGAGCATCTCTCTTGCAGATAGGCTTTCTTTTAGAAAAGCAGGCTTGCTTCATCAACGCCGTTCGGCTCCGAAGTGAATGACGTCAGTACGATGCTCTCGCTTCCTGTTTATACCCGCGGCGCGGGGCGGAGCGCGAGATGCAAATCTCGCAGGCCAATGGCCCATTGGCCTGTTCTCTAAATCTCGAAGCTGATAGGGGCTCTCTAAAGTGATCCCAATTTGTCGGTAATACCGACGTACGTCGTAGTGACGGACTGAAAGGGAAACCGAATTCACTGGGAATCTCGGCAATGGTTTTCAAATCTCTTCACATAAACATATTCAACATGAACAACACAAATAAGATTTGACAGGAAGGGATTTCAGCGAATAACCCGTGAAGTTTGCGTCTTTTCTTCACTCATAGACTTGGATTACGGTGCATGAGTCTATGGATTATGCTTTTCAACAGCATTTATTCCCTTTCGTTTTCCTTGCACAGAAAAAAAGCAGCATGAACATTCTGCCTATTATCTCCTGTTCCACAGTCCTGATGGTATAGGTGTATAAAAGATGGAGGAAATGTTACTTTCGAGTGAATTCTTTCTTAAAATCGGTTGTCAAAAATCTAATCTGAACACTTTACTCTCATTTCATGCTCCACACTGGGACACGCTGTTAGCTCAGACCAGCTCAGCTAGAGCGCAGCATTCAGGGATTTTGTCTGGGAACTCCGGAGTTGACCTTGAGGCCCAGTGGATATTTCCGCATAGAGCTTTTCCACAGCAGGCGTAGATGGCACAGACCCAAAGAGGGAGAGAGAGAGACTGTAGTGTGAGGAGGTAAAGGAGGGGGGTATTTTTCTGTTCCTGACCTGGGCCAGAGTGACCTCAGCGGGGATGCTGTGGCGGCCGGAAGCCAAACGGCAGGATGTGAGTGGAGGAGAGCAGAGCACTAACCCTCCTCTCTCTGGTGAGCCGCTCTGACTGCGCCGCTCTGCAGGATCCCACTGAAGTGGAGGGAGAAAATAGCAGATCAAACACGTCTACAAAGGCCTATGGAGGGCCAAAAATACAGTGTTTCAAACATACAATCATATCCTACAGCACTCTCAAAGACTGGACCTTTCAATGGGCTAACCTCGTTCTTTAAGGTGTGAAAAACTGCTATTCTTACAAATTATATACATTTATATGAACATTTATTATGACTTTTCTTTGGTGGTGTCGATCTACTCCATCTGTGTTTTGATCATCGTTCTGAATCCAATCCTGATGTAGTCTTTGACAAAAATTTGATTTTCTTGTTTAAAATGTTGCTTTTTTCAAATGAAACTAACCCACATTTAGGTGTTGATTAAAAAAAGGATGCATGAAGCTAGAATAAAATGTGTTTAACGGTGAACTATGTAAGATTTTTGCAGTAAAATATCCAAAAACCACTAGGCCAGTGTTATATATTTTGTTCAGTTGAGTATTTAGAATATCCCAAATGTTTCCAACTATTTATAAACCAATTGCTATTTTAACCAAGGGACTGGGACGTATGAGGGAGTCGCCTGTCGATTGCGTCATATCTGCGTCACCCTCGGTTTCCGGTTTTATTCAGTGAAACGCTTTACTCTCACTGCAGTGTGAACAAGTGTCATAGCAGCCGCTGAGCGAACGTCATAACTTCCTTTTCAACACACTCAGATATATCTAATACGATAAACAGAGTTGCGTTACCTCATACTCATGACTGGAAAAGAGAAAGTGGCGCCGGGAGCTGTGTCATAATAAGAGTCCCGCCGGCGACTATGCCATAATAACAGTCCCGCTCTTCAATCGCTCCTGCGGCCTTGCTCAGCTCCACAACACTCGGTCCTGCTCTGCTTCATACTACAGTAATGTAAATAATCGCATCCATGAACATGATTTCTGCCCGAGTCCTATCCTGACTCTTTTCCACCGGCTGTGAGGTGAAGACCACATGTCCCAAGATTCTGCGTTCAAACGAGCCGTCATTAAACTATGCCTTTGTTTTGAACAGGCGACCTCTAGAGGAGTGTACATCGTGTAGCTTTAAAATGGAAAGAGTTAGTTCACCCAAAAATTAAAATAATGTAATTTATTACTCACCCTCATGCCGTTCCACACCAGTAAGACCTCCGTTCATCTTCAGAACACAAATGAAGATATTTTTGTTGAAATCCGATGGCTCAGTGAGGCCTCCATAGGGAGCAAAGCAATTTACATTCTCAAGATCAATTAATGTACTAAAAACATATTTAAATCAGTCCATGTGAGTACAGTGGTTCAATATTAATATTATAAAGCGACGAGAATATTTTTGGTGCGCCAAAAAAAAACAAATAACGACTTATATAGTGATAACCGATTTCAAAACAAGCCTTGGAGCGTATCGAATCAGCGAGTCGAATTATGATTCGGATCGCGTGTCAAACCTCCAAACTGCTGAAATCACGTGACTTTGGCGCTCCGAACCGCTGAATCGACTCACTGATTCGATACGTTTCATGCAGCAGTGTTTTGAAATCGGTTATCACTATATAAGTCACGCCCTTACATAAGAACAGCGTGCACCATAGAAGAGGTTATCTTAAAGGCACATCAACATAAACATCATGAACAGTATTCAAGGTGGCCGTTACAAACGGCATGAGGGTGAGTAATAAATGACATAATTTTCATTTTTGGGCGAACTAACCCTTTTAAGTACAGTTAAAGGGATATTTCAAGTATAAAAAATGATACCCAAAAAGGAAGATTTATCGGGGTTCAAGCGGTTTTAAGGGTTAGTTCACCCCAAAATTAAAATTAGTCCATGATTTTCTCACCCTCAAGTCATCCTTCTTTCTGACGAATATAATCAGAGTCATATTAAAAATGTCCTGGCTCTTCCAAGCTTTATAATGGCAGTGAATGGCAGCCCAAAATTTGAAGCCCAAAAAAGTGCATACATCCATTATAAAAGTATTCCACGGTGCTAATAAAGGGTTAATAAAGTCCTTCTGAAGTGAAGCCATGGGTTTTTGTAAGACATATATCCATATTTAACACGTTATAAAGTAAAATATCTAGCTTCCGGTGGACCGGATTCAACTTACAGAAAAAGCGTAACTGGCGTGACGATGATGTCGGATGTAGTGTAAGCGTTTTGAACTGCAATATTTTACTTTATAACGTGTTAAATATGTATATTTTTCTTTAACAAACACACCTTGTCAAATACACCGTAATATGAGTTTGTGCTGAATACAGTGTAATTACACTTTTGCCATTAATATGTTTATAAGCAACTGAAAAAAACACAAATGTAAGAGCAAGTCAAAACTTCTAAAGGGCCCCAAAACGGCTCAGACTCCAGAGGCGTTTGGAGTACGTTTACAATTTTTAATATATCTCTGATTGTATTCGTCTGAAAGAAGAAAGTCATATACACCTAGGATGCCTTGAGGGTAAGTCAATTATGGGATAATATACATTTTTGGGTAAACAACCCCTTTAAGGCCTTTAAGCACATGCGAAAAAAAGATATTATGTTTTATTTAGCAAGCCTGTTATCTCAATATAGATGGAAATACAGCCAATACAGGAAATTTACCATAGAAAATATGTGGATTAAAGTTTTTTAGCCCGACAGTTATAGCCCCACCTATGGTCCGATTTCCATAAAAGTTTGCATGCTTGTGCATGTTTTTACCTATTTTTGTGAAGTTTCGAGTTTTCGTTCTGGAATGATAGGCTTTTGGGTGCACTTGGCCACGCCTATTTTCTAAATGACCCAGCTAAAGCTATCCAAAGGCCAAAGGTCAATATTTTTTTTATATAAATATTGACTCCTCCCACTTCGAACATTTTGGCAGCCCTGAACATTTTGGCCGTGAACTGAAATTTCAATTTTTTTGATGACTATTGACAATCAGACTCTAGAGAATCTTGCTGCGCTGGTTTGGTTCCAATTGGGCCAAAAACCTAGGACTAGTTCGCAAAAGTAGCTTTTTCAAAAATGGCTAGACGACTGGGTCAGAGTATCTTCAAAACTGCAGCTCTTGTGGGTCAAAAGTGGGACAGTGGTGAACCGGCGACAGGGTCATGGGCGGCCAAGGCTCATTGATGCACGTGGGGCATCAGAGCTGGACCACCAGGATGCACTATGGGAAGAAGGCAAGCCGGCGGAGGCAGTGATGCTTTGAGAAATGTTCTGCTGGGAAACCTTGGGTCCTGTCATCCATGTGGATGTTACTTTGACACGTACCACCTACCTAAGCATTGTTGCAGACCATGTACAGCCTTTCATGGAAACGGTATTCCCTGGTGGCTGTGGCTCTTTACGCAGGATAATGTGCCCTGCCACAAAGCAAAAAGGGTTCAGGAATGGTTTGAGGAGCACAACAACGAGTTTGAGGTGTAGACTTGGCCTCCAAATTCCCCAGATCTCAATCCAATCGAGCTTCTGTGGGATGTGCTGAACAAACAAGTCCGATCCATGGAGGCCCCACCTCACAACTTACAGGACTTAAAGGATCTGCTGCTAACATCTTGGTGTCAGATACCACAGCACACCTTCAGGGGTCAAGTGGAGTCCATGCCGCGACGGGTCAGGGCTGTTTTGGCAGCAAAAGGGTTACCAATCCAATATTAACATAATGTTATGCCTGATCAGTGTACTTCACAATAGGGAAGAAAAGACTATTGCAACATGTCGACTTTAAAAAACACAGCTGTCTGTCCAATCAGCCAGCTTATGTCTGGCTTATTTCATGATATCCCAATCCAGTTGGAGGATAAACCAGCGTTAAGACCTTCTTGGATGGAATTAGTGTTAAATGAGAATTACGGGTTATAAACTAAATCCTGACATCTGTGTTGTGTTTGTCCAGGTGTGGATTCTCTATGTACAGTTATTTCCTCCACAAGTTTGTCTGTGCAACAATATCTTCATCGTATCCCCAGAGACAAGTGTGACTCATGACATATGGAGTCGGTGTTCATACGGCCTCTCTCATACTCTTCACTACGGCAGAAAATGCGTGTGGAACAGTGAAGTATTGACCTCACAGTGAAGGTGTCAAGAGCACACAGTCTGACCTCATGCTATCATTCGCCCAACTGAAAATAGCGAGGGAGGCTTGTTGTGTAGCGTAAACTAGAAGCTGTTCCGGAGGTCAATAGTCCTGTTTGTTTCCTTGCTTTTGTCCTGTCTTGTATAGTACATTACATCTGAAGATGGATCTGGAGGGATTTTCATTTGAATAGTCTTAGGTGAAAATATATATATACCGACATGCACAGCGCAACTCTAAGCATTCAAAAATGAAATGAAGTGGAAATTGCATCATATGATGAGGTGCTCATAATAACTTAAAGATGGGGCAGAAAGAAACACACAATCATAATTTAAAGAGGATCTATTATACCCTTTTACAAAGTCTTGATTTTGTTTTTGGGCTCTACTAGAATAGGTTTTCATGCTTGTATGTTCAAAAAACATTATTTTTTCACATATTTGACCTTGTTACAGCCCCTTCCCAGTCTGTCAGTTAAGTTCTGTTTAGTCTACAGGCCCTTCCTTCCGAAAAGCGCAATGTGCTCTGATTGGTCGACTGAACCCGCGTGTTGTGATTGGTCAACCGCTTCGGGCGTGTTTGGGAAATGTCCCGCCCCCTACCATAACCTTGAGTTTGAACCATAGACTAAAAAAATATGGACGTAGTGTCAGTCAGTGTTGGGGAAACTTACTTTGAAAGGTAATGCGTTACAATATTGCGTTACTCCCTTAAAAAGTAACTATTTGAGTTACTTAGTTACTTTTTAAGAAAAGTAATGTGTTACGTTACTTTTGCATTACTTTTTCTCACCTGGGCTGGGCTTGTTTTTTTATTTTTTTGTTTTTTTTTATATTTTTGTGCAACGGTAAAGACCTCTTCATACCAAAATTGAAATAATAAGCCCCAGGCTGAGGTAAAAATGCAAATTCATGCATGAACAGTAGAGGGTGCAGCTCTGATGTGCTGCCATTCTGGATAATGGTAGAATAAGATGCAGGAGAAAAAAGTTTTACCTATAAAAACTAAAAATCTAGTCATTTTCATCATCAAAGGTCAGCAGCAAGACATTGGTAGATTAAATATAAAAATAGTTGTTTTATTTAACATTTAATTATTGGAGGTTTGCGTAGTACTCTGATTTTGCATTTGACTGATTTTATTAATTTTGAGGAGTACAGAATCTTTATTGTGCAAGTGAGATAAATAAATGCTCACATTTAGTCTAGAACTACAATAACCCTCATGTTCACACACACGCCTCTGCACTTATTTTTCTCAACATGGGGGCAGGAGAGCTGTCAGTCAAATTAATGTGAAAAAGTAACTTGCGTTACTTTTTTTTTGTTGATATTTTGTTGTAAATTTGAAAAGTAATGCGTTACTTTACTAGTTACTTGGAAAAAGTAATATTATTACGTAACTCAAGTTACTTGTAATGCATAAAGAGGCGGGACGTGGGTGGAGCTGAGGTGCTTGGATGACAAATGGCTAGTAGTGACAGCAGTGGCCATCCACCTGTCCCTCAAGTGGCCACGCCCTTAATTATGCAGAACTTTAAGCCTTAATATAATTTAAACGGAAGAGTTATTAAAAAATGGGGTCTTCTGCTGTTGTAGCCCATCCGCCTCAAGGTTGTGCGTGTTGTGGCTCCACACATGCTTTGCTGCATACTTCGGTTGTAACGAGTGGTTATTTCAGTCAAAGTTGCTCTTCTATCAGCTTGAATCAGTCGGCCCATTCTCCTCTGACCTCTAGCATCAACAAGGCATTTTCACCCACAGGACTGCCGCATACTGGATGTTTTTCCCTTTTCACACCATTCCTTGTAAACCCTAGAAATGGTTGTGCGTGAAAATCCCAGTAACTGAGCAGATTGTGAAATACTCAGACCGGCCCGTCTGGCACCAACAACCATGCCACGCCCAAAATTGTTTAAATCACCTTTCTTTCCCATTCTGACATTCAGTTTGGAGTTCAGGAGATTGTCCAGGACCACACCCCTAAATGCATTGAAGCAACTGCCATGTGATTGGTTGATTAGATAATTGCATTAATGAGAAATTGAACAGGTGTTCCTAATAATCCTTTAGGTGAGTGTAGTTCAAATATAAACACTGACGTCTATGGTAGCGATCAACATTTCTATCACTTTGAAAACAGCCCTACAAATAACAACGGTATAGTTAGCATTGTTTCGCCACATTAAAAAAACATGTTTGTCATTGAATAATTTATTCAAGAGAATGTTGCTCTGTAATGTGTGATGCTTCCGAAATCGAGATGATATGAATTGTTTTTGAAAATATGACTCATCTTATACATCATCAGTGTATAATAATAAGTGTGTATGATTCAACTTGTCCCCATGGTTTAGTGTTAGAACCCCCCCCCCCCCCCCCCCCTCTCTTAAGGATCGCAATACATATTGTATCGGCACCCAACTATCATGATAGTAGTGAATCGGGAGTGTATTGCCCTCAACCGGGCCTCGCCTCCTTTATTCTGCGTATGCCTTGGGCGGGAATTATTTAAATAAGGAATATTGTGCATGGCGTGTGCATTCCTGGAAGAAAACTTAAGACTGATATAGAGAATAACTCCCGTTGTGCATTGTAAAAAAGCATAACAGGTCCTCTTTAACATCTGGTAGTCTTTCAGCAAAGGTCGGCACAGAAAAAAACTCATTTCTGAGCAAGAACATTACATTCTCTCATCCTAGAAATCATTGGTAAACACAACACAACTCTACACAATTATTTTATTGTGCATTCATATTAGACTTTATTATCTATTCAAATTCATGTCTGTGCGCATGACTCATCTCGGCTCTGCGATAAAAGCTGTGTCCTAGGAAAAAAGGTCATGCTATGTGTCAAGGCAGAGCGGTGGCCTTGTTTTGCAGGGAACGATTTATACCCAACTCGGGCTCCTCCCAGTCTCCAAAAGGGCCGTGCATAAGATTTTAGAGCATAACTGCATGGAAAATCTGCTGTAATGACAGCCCAGGGCAAGGCTGTGTCCATTGTGCTTCTTGTTTACATGGCTTTGTGGAGATAATTGTATCAGAGGGAGGGAGAAAAGGCTTACGAACTGAATGGGGTCTTTGTTAGGCCAAGCTTCTCATTGTACTAAATGAGTTTTAGAGGAGTAAGTAGCTAGTCATGGCTAAATGATGAGTGAAAAGCATAATGATTACTTCCTCTAAGGTGGTATAGAACCACACTTGTAAAGAAACGATATCTGTATAGGTATAGAAAACTTTCAGAAATAAGTTCTGGTACATCTTTAGCTTTATGAATTATAACTTGATTATTGACAGCACACTCTTGATGAGTAAATCAGCAGGACGACTGCAGATCAGTGAAGATTCTGCTGTCATATTGAAATACAGTGAGGAAAATAAGTATTTGAACACCCTGCTATTTTGCAAGTTCTCCCACTTAGAAATCATGGAGGGGTCTGAAATTGTCATCATAGGTGCATGTCCACTGTGAGAGACATAATCTAAAAAAAAAAATCCAGAAATCACAATGCATGATTTTTTAACTATTTATTTGTATGATACAGCTGCAAATAAGTATTTGAACACCTGAGAAAATCAATGTTAATATTTGGTACAGTAGCCTTTCTTTGCAATTACAGAGGTCAAATGTTTCCTGTAGTTTTTCACCAGGTTTGCACACACTGCAGGAGGGATTTTGTCCCACTCCTCCACACAGATCTTCTCTAGATCAGTCAGGTTTCTGGCCTGTCGCTGAGAAACACGGAGTTTGAGCTCCCTCCAAAGATTCTCTATTGGGTTTATGTCTGGAGACTGGCTTGGTCACGCCAGAACCATGATATGCTTCTTACAAAGCCACTCCTTGGTTATCCTGGCTGTGTGCTTCGGGTCATTGTCATGTTGGAAGACCCAGCCTCGACCCATCTTCAATGCTCTAACTGAGGGAAGGAGGTTGTTCCCCAAAATCTCGCAATACATGGCCCCGGTCATCCTCTCCTTAATACAGTGCAATCGCCCTGTCCCATGTGCAGAAAAACACCCCCAAAGCATGATGCTACCACCCCCATGCTTCACAGTAGGGATGGTGTTCTTGGGATGGTGTTCATCATTCTTCTTCCTCCAAACACATTTAGTGGAATTATGACCAAAAAGTTATATTTTGGTCTCATCAGACCACATGACTTTCTCCCATGACTCCTCTGGATCATCCAAATGGTCATTGGCAAACTTAAGACGGGCCTGGACATGTGCTGGTTTAAGCAGGGGAACCTTCCGTGCCATGCATGATTTCAAACCATGACGTCTCAGTGTATTACCAACAGTAACCTTGGAAACGGTGGTCCCAGCTCTTTTCAGGTCATTGACCAGCTCCTCCCGTGTAGTTCTGCGCTGATTTCTCACCTTTCTTAGGATCATTGAGACCCGACGAGGTGAGATCTTGCATGGAGCCCCAGTCCGAGGGCAATTGACTGTCATGTTTAACTTCTTCCATTTTCTAATGATTTCTCTTTAATGCTTGAATTTAGTCAACATGCATCTTGATACTGCCCCCCACCCCCGCCAGAAAAAAAAAATGATATAATGAATAATTATCACCAGCCGCCACTGAAATTGAGATGTCCTACAAGATGGCTGAGCTTGATCGGTTTCCGGGTCATGGAGGATGGAGGAGCGAGAAAACGAGGAGGGATATTGAGAAGCACCCCTTGTTTTGAATAAGTGACCTCTAGTGGCGGAAGTTACATATTGTGCCTTTAAAGTGATTGTATTTTTTTTTTTTGGAGAAAGGAATTGACAAACAGATGGAATATTTCTTAATAAATAGCCAGTTTGTCATTTTACAAGTTATTGTAGCTAAACAGCCACTCAAACTTATTCATCCAGTGTTTGCTCAATTGTGATAGGGTAGAGTACCCCCTTGGAGTAACCCCCTTTTTGCTGTTTTTCCCAAAATAAGACAAGAGTGATTTACTGAGAAGCTTACACTGGCGATGTACCTGAGAGAAAACGGATTTCGTGGTAAATTATCTCATTTTCAGCAGTAAGAAAAGTGTTTTAGTTGTTTTGCAGAACATCACAGTTGTAGGCCTGTATGATATGAGAATAGTAAGGCCTGGAGTTATGAAGTAGCCTACATGGAAGGAAAATATAATTATATTTTTATAAATTATTAACTTTTTTTTTTTTCAAACCTCGTCTGTGGGGTAAAGGGCATCCCTTCCCATCATAATCACCATGGTTTGAACATCACATCCTTTATATTTTTATATATTTAAAAATGACCTTGTTAGCATGAGCTAGCTAGTTAGTTTGCTAGTCAGTTAGCATCAGCTAGCAATATTTTTCAAATACTCTGATTTTCAGGATGGTTCATTAATAAATATTATTTTTTCCCCTTTCTTTTTATCTATCTTGTATTTTTTAATTTTACCAACTATACCATACCAACTTTATTTGTTAAGCACTTTACAACAACCACAGTTGACCAAAGTGCTGCACAGAAAAAAACATATGTACAATTAATAACCACACAATAAAAGCATTCAAAGTAACAAATTAAATCAAGTAAATAAAGTCGACATCTTACTAGGTGTCAAAAGCCAAAAAGAAAAGATGGGTTTTAAGAAGGGTTTTAAAAACAGATAGAGAAGGCACTGCTTAACATGCAAATTTTAAGCTAAAACTGTTTACTCTGAATGTTTTTTGCTTTTTTTCCCCATAATGGGGGCATTTTGTCCCTCCCTTGGGGCAAGACGTCCCATCCCCTTGGTACAAATTTAATTTTAGTTAAAAATCTAATAGCATGAAATTGATTGCTTTATAATTTGTCATTGTCACTGAAAACTAGGATAGCTGGACACGTTTTTTTCACAGAAAGAATTACACAGTCCTTAGGGGGGCGTTTCCCCCACTCTACCCTGTAGAAAACTAACTTAAATGGGTTTTATATAATATGTTAGGACATATGAAGAGGATATGAAAATATAAAGCAAAAGAGACCTTGTAATGACGGTCAGTCTCTAAAGCGAAAGCGTCCCGTCAGTCAGTCAGTCAGGGCGGGACTGGGAAACGCGCGTGCAGAAGGGAAGCAAGAGTCATTACAGAAATGGTTGGAATTCCACTTCCGTTCAGTGGAACTCAAGAAGTCTCCACAACTTTAAACCCACACGTCTAGATAAGAGTCACATTAACTGTTTTGCTTATCGAATGGCTTCACCGCAGAAATCCCCGTCCTCGCCGAAAGCTCCCACTCCGAAGTCTCCATCCTCCAGGAAAAAAGATGATTCCTTTCTTGGAAAGCTTGGTGGAACTTTGGCAAGAAGAAAAAAGGCAAAAGAAGGTGTGAATTCAACTTTAACTGCATGGATAACAGATGTCTCTGATATTTGATGCTATGCATGTCAAATCAATCTCTCAGCTCTAAAGCGCACTGATGTTTAGGCATGATCTGTCATAGACTGCTGTAGCCTATTATGAACACCTGTAGGCTACTAGCTCTTTGTTTAATTTTTATAATGCAGTGCAGTATAGTGCAATATTATAAGGCCTATATCAATTATGCTATAATATATATATAGGCTACTAATTCAACAGTCTTCTTTCTTTCTTTCTTTCTTTCTTTCTTTCTTTCTTTCTTTCTTTCTTTCTTTCTTTCGTCTTGTTTTTGTTTAATTCTGACCATGTAAACTGTAAGTATTACACTGTTGATATAAACTGAACAATGTGAGTGTTTATAAAAGGCAGCACGTCTCTGCTGTGACCATATAAGGAGGAGAAGTGGCTGTTTTAAATACTCATTGTGAGATGCTGGGTAAATATGGAAATGATATGCAAGACAAAAATATAATTGCCTACACTATAAAAAATGCTGGGTTGTTTCAACTTATGTTTGGGTCATGGACAAACCCAACTGTTGATTTAAAAATGTAGCCTAATTCAAAATGTTCAATATGAACCAACACAGCAGTTGGGTTTAAAAATGTAATAAAAAAATAAATATGGACAAACCCAACTGTTGGGTTTAAACATCATTTAAAAAAAAAAAAAAATGTTTTATGGACAAACACAGCCATTGGGTTTAATGATTTAATTTAATTTAATATATATATATATATATATATATATATATATATATATATATATATATATATATATATATATATATATATATATATATATATATATATATATATATATATATATATATATATATATAGTGTACAAACCCAACCGTTGGGTTTAAAATTTTAATAAAACAATTAAATATGAAAAAAAAGACATATAAATGGCAAACCCAACTGTTGGGTGTAAAAAATGTTATTCAAACATTTAAAAATGGACAAACAACAAACACATTTTAAATATGGACAAACCCAACCGTTGGGTTAAAAAATGTATTCAAAATTTTAAATATGGACCAAGACAACCGTTGGGTTAAAATTTTAATAAAAAAAATTAAATATGGAGAAAAAAGGTCATTAAAAAATTTAAATATGAAAAAAAAGTCATTAAAAAAATAAATATGGAAAAAAAAAGTCATTAAAAAAATTAAATATGGAAAAAAAAAGTCATTAAAAAATTTAAATATGGCAACCCCAACTGTTGGGTGTAAAAATTTAATAAATTTTTTTAAATATTGACAAAACAAATTTATTCAGAATTTTAAATATGGACAAACCCAACAGTTGGGTGTAAAAATGTAATTCAAAATTTTTTATCAACAGTTGGGTTTGTCCATATTTGACCCAAACCTTGTTTAAGAGTGTATGTTTCACATTACATTCAAATATTTAAAGCAGCGATTAAACTTTAATACGTTGCCTTTTTTTTTTATTTTTACTGTGTATGTATTTATTTTTCCTAAAAATATCAAATCCAACCTTTCATTGTTAGACGTCCATTGCTCATTCAGAATGCTTTGACAGTATATATATATATATATATATATATATATATATATATATATATATATATATATATATCCAGCATAGGAGAGATGGAATTGTGTGTCTTGTTGTTTTGATCCCATGTGGCAGACACATATTTAGTTAGCTGGTATGTTTATTTAGGGGTTTAGATTTTCACTGAGAGAAAGAACCACATGCAAGCCACAACAGGAAGTACCATCTGGCACCCCGAGAGAAATGAAAAATCCTGTCAAAAGTTCATTTACAAGCTGTAAATCTGCTGTTATGGATGCGTCCTGAATCTGAGAGTTCACGGGGAAGCCGGAGGGGTGCTTCTCCTCGCCCTCAGCTGTTAGGAGCCGCTCTGGCAGGATTCGTGTTGATTAAAAACAGGATGTCGATATCTCTGGGGATCTGTACCGATTCTTCTTCTGCACTGCCTCTCACAGAGATGTGCTGCAGCATTGCTTTAGTGATTGGCCGGTATCGACGGGGCCGCTGGGCGGATGGAGACGGAGAGGGCGTTTAGAAGATCACATGTGCTGATTCACAGGATGGCAGACAGGGGCGATTAAATGAGACATTCAATGGAACAGCATGATTCACAGGCTTGATCTATAAGCATTAACTAGCACTAATATGTTAATAGGTTTGAGAGTTACATGTCCAGTGTCCACTACAACAACACTGAACACATTACATTCTGCTCTCACTTAAGAATCCTCTTTTTTGGTAATAAGTTCTCCATATAAAAGGAAATTATAACACTGCACATGGCTGTTGTCTCTGTGTATTGTGCATGGGTAGGTGTTTTAATTGAAGGATTAAGTATTTTAATGTATAATATAAAAATCACCTGATTTCAGAAAGTGCAACATGCTCCTGGATTAACATCTGTTGTTGATTTGAGGGAGGAGTTTAGGTGTTGAAGCATCAGAGGGTTAGTTCTTCTACATCAGTGTGTTTAGCTCCGCCCTTCAGAGGAGACGTTAAACTGAGGTCCTGACTCTCTGTGCTCATTGAAAACCCCATGGCACTTCTCATAGAGAGCAGGGGTGTAACCCCCAGTGTCCTGTCCTGACTCACTCCACTGACCTCCTAATATTCCCCATCCACTGTGTCTCTATCTCTCTCTCTCCTCTCCACCTATAGCTATAGCTCTCCACCTTCTCTCCACTCTCTCTCCTCTCCACCTACAGCTATAGCTCTCCACCTTCTCTCCACTCTCTCTCCTCTCCACCTATAGCTATAGCTCTCCACCTTCTCTCCACTCTCTCTCCTCTCCACCTACAGCTATAGCTCTCCACCTTCTCTCCACTCTCTCTCCTCTCCACCTATAGCTATAGCTCTCCACCTCCTCTCCACTCTCTCTCCTCTCCACCTATAGCTATAGCTCTCCACCTCCTCTCCACTCTCTCTCCTCTCCACCTATAGCTATAGCTCTCCACCTCCTCTCCACTCTCTCTCCTCTCCACCTATAGCTATAGCTCTCCACCTCCTCTCCACTCTCTCTCCTCTCCACCTATAGCTATAGCTCTCCACCTCCTCTCCACTCTCTCTCCTCTCCACCTACAGCTATAGCTCTCCACCTCCTCTCCACTCTCTCTCCTCTCCACCTATAGCTATAGCTCTCCACCTCCTCTCCACTCTTTCTCCTCTCCACCTATAGCTATAGCTATCCACCTCCTCTCCACTCTCTCTCCTCTCCACCTATAGCTATAGCTCTCCACCTCCTCTCCACTCTCTCTCCTCTCCACCTATAGCTATAGCTCTCCACCTCCTCTCCACTCTCTCTCCTCTCCACCTATAGCTATAGCTCTCCACCTCCTCTCCACTCTCTCTCCTCTCCACCTATAGCTATAGCTCTCCACCTCCTCTCCACTCTCTCTCCTCTCCACCTACAGCTATAGCTCTCCACCTCCTCTCCACTCTCTCTCCTCTCCACCTATAGCTATAGCTCTCCACCTCCTCTCCACTCTCTCTCCTATCCACCTACAGCTATAGCTCTCCACCTCCTCTCCACTCTCTCTCCTCTCCACCTACAGCTATAGCTCTCCACCTCCTCTCCACTCTCTCTCCTCTCCACCTACAGCTATAGCTCTCCACCTCCTCTCCACTCTCTCTCCTCTCCACCTATAGCTATAGCTCTCCACCTCCTCTCCACTCTCTCTCCTATCCACCTACAGCTGGTGTGTGATGAGCGCTCTGTTCGTTTGTTCATTCATTCATTCATTTGTTCGTTCATTTGTTCATTCATTTATTAATTAGTTTGTTTATTAATTTGTGCATTCATTCATTCAATCGTTCATTCGTTTGTTCATTAGTTCATTCATTTGTTCGTTCGTTCATTTGTTGATTAGTTCATTCATTAGTTCGTTCATTCATTCATTCATTAGTTTGTTCATTCATTCATTCATTCATTCATTCATTCATTCATTCATTCATTCATTCATTCATTCATTCATTTATTCATTCATTAGCTGGTGTGTGATGAGCGTTCTGTTCATTCATTCATTCATTCATTCATTCATTCATTCATTCATTCATTCATTCATTCATTCATTCATTCATTCATTCATTCATTCAATTGTTCATTCATTTGTTCATTCATTCATTCATTCATTCATTCATTCATTCATTCATTCATTCATTCATTCATTCATTCATTCATTCATTTGTTTGTTCATTCATTCATTCATTCATTCATTCATTCATTCATTCATTCATTCATTCATTCGTTCATTAGTTCATTCATTCGTTCGTTCATTAGTTCATTCATTAGTTTGTTCATTCGTTCATTTGTTGATTAATTCGTTCATTAGTTCATTCATTAGTTTGTTAATTCATTCATTCATTCATTCATTCATTCATTCATTCATTCATTTGTTCATTCATTTATTCGTTTGTTGATTCATTCGTTCATTCATTCAGTAATTTGTTCATTCACTCGTTCATTAGTTTGTTCATTCGTTCATTCAATCGTTCATTCATTCATTAATTCATTCAATCATTCATTCATTATTTAATTAATTTATTAGTTTGTTGATTCATTTGTTAATTTATTCGTTTGTTGATTAACGTGTTCATTCCATCATTCATTCATTCGTTCATTAGTTTGTTCATTCGTTTGTTCGTTCGGTTGTTCATTAATTAATTAATTAATTAATTCAGTTGTTTATTCGTTTATTTATGCATTCATTCATTCATTCAATTGTTTGTTGATTTGTTCATTCATCAATTCAGTTTGTTCGTTCATTAGTTTGTTCATTCATTTGTTCCTTCTTTCGTTTGTTCATTTGTTTCATTTGTTCATTCATTCATTAATTTGTTCATTCATTCATTCATTTGTGCATTAATTAATTAATTTGTTCGTTTGTTTATCTGTTCATTCATTTCATTTGTTCATTCATTCATTCATGGGTTTGTTGATTTGTTCATTCATCAATTCAGTTTGTTCGTTCATTAGTTTGTTCATTCATTTGTTCCTTCTTTCCTTTGTTCATTTGTTTCATTCATTCATTCATTCATTCATTCATTCGTTGATTAATTTGTTCATTCGTTCATTCATATTTGTTCATTCTTTTCATTTGTTCATTCATTCATTTGTTTGTTCATATGTCCGTTTATTAATTTGTTTGTTCATTAGTTTGTTCATTCATTTGTCTGTTCATATGTTCCTTCATTAATTTGTTTGTTCAATAATTCATGCCATCGTTCAAACATTTGTTTGTTCGTTTGTTCGTCCGTTCATTCATTTATTTGTTCATTAATTCATTGTATGGATAGGTATAGGGTTGCGATTGGGCAATTTTCAGACAGGAATATTGTTTTAGGATCAACAAAACATGCTGACCCAGGAATGCGTATAACTCAGCAAAATCAGGAAGTATAAGAAAATAATGATAGAAAAAGATATTTTAATGTTAAAAATATATATAATATTCAGTATAATAAAAAATACACTTTTCACCAGATATTTTGTACTGGTTTTTGAACATTCTTTATTTTGTCAAATATTGCTGTATTGATTGAAGGTCTGAATTGTAGTTCTTTTGTTAATGTGAACGTGTTCAGGGATAAATGCATAACATTAAATGAGAGCCTTGAGGAGCCCCTCCACGCTGAGGCTAACACTGCATAACTGACCTCCAATGAGGACAGGAACAGCTCAAAAAGAGCCGTGTGCCAGTTATTGCCAGAGAATTGCTGCTATAGATGATGCCACAATTAATGAGTTCATATCATACAATATATTATATATTTTTAATAATATAATAATATAATTTATTTGTCATTGTTAGTACAACGAGATTACATAAGTACATCAATCGACAGTGCATTTTCATAAAGTGCCAGAGATAAACAGTAACACATGTCACTACATAACAGGGCAATTGACATACAGTAGACCGAGAGTGGGGAATATGAAAAAAAAGTGTGTGTGAATATGTATACTGCAGCGATGCAAAGTCCAGTTCTCAGGTATTGCAATTGGTGGATAGTGTGCATCCTAAATGGGTTAAGTTAGAGGGGAACAGTGTTCATTCAGCAGTCTGACTGCCTGGGGATAAAGACTATTAGCCATTCTGGTGGTCCGGGCTTGAAGAGACCTGTACCTCCTCCCTGATGGTAGCAGACCGAACAAGCTGTTTGCTGGATGGAACCTGTCTCTCATGATGTTAGACAGCGGGAGGTGAACACTGTTGAAATCTCCGGGAGGACAGTCCCAATGATTTTGCCAGCAGTTTTTACCACCCTCTGAATCCTTTGCCGTTCAGCTGTAGTGCAGCTGGAGAACCAAACTAACAGCCCATAAGTCAGTACACTTTGGATTGCACAGTTGTAAAAGTTTGTCATGAGCCTCTGTGGCAGTTTCACTCTTTTTTCTTTAATAATATTATAATAGATTGAGTGAAAATATTAAGGTTTCTTGGATCAAAATAACTAATATATTACAATAAAAATACATTTTGCTTCTCAAGTAAATTTATGATTTAAGAATGTTTGTGCTGGAAAACGAGACATTTGCAAAGCATATCTTTCCTTTATTTCTTTTTACTGGCTGTGATTAAATGGACCAAGTTTATGAACATAGGCAAGGTTTGGCTGACATATAAAGAGTTTTTCAGTTCAGTTTTTATGACATGAAGCATAAAGCGGTTCAAGAGAAAATCTTGTTGTGATGCATATCTTTTCGTAGTGTCTGAGCTCCAGGAGGAGGGAATGAATGCGATTAACCTGCCCCTCAGCCCCACACCCTTTGAGCTGGACCCTGAAGACACCATGCTAGGTAAAATTGATCAACATAACTGATCATTCAGAGTTGAACTGCACAACTTCTGTCATACTAAAAGCTGCTGTATTTCCCATTTGTCTCAAAAGAAGAGAATGAAGTCCGTACCATGGTTGATCCCAACTCAAGGAATGATCCCAAACTCCAAGAGCTGATGAAGGTAAAGCAACTGTTCTCTGAGAGCTTTGGCCTTTTTCTGTCACTCTCTTGACTTGCAACTTTCAAGTGAGACAAGTTAGTCTAGTGGTACAGTTGTTTTCTATCATGCAAAGAGACTCATATTCAAATCCTGATCCAATTTTACACTCTTAAAATAAAGGTTCCAAATAGGGGGTTACGCAGCAATGCCATAAAAGAATGATGTATGGTTCCCCAAAGAACCAAACCAATTTTGCTTAGGGTGTTTTCGCACTTGGCAGGTTTGGTTGGATTAAAATGAACCCTGGTGCGATTGCTCTGTTAGTGCGGTTCATTAGAATAAGTGTGAACACTGCCATCTGAACCCTGGTGTGCACCAAACAAGAGGACCGAGACCGCTCAAAAGATGCCAGTGTGAAGAAATTTTCCACTGTAAAGAATTCTGTGGAATGGAAAGTTTCCATGGACGTTTAAGGTTCTTCATGGAACCATTGATGCCAATAAATAATTTTTAAGAATGTACATATTCAAAGTGAAATACATAAATGATAAATAAAAAATAACGCAAATTACAGTATGTATATTTATAATTGTATATCATCCTTTGAAGACATTCACTAACTAATAATAGAACCACAAGCTACTTTAGGAAGCATTGATGATTGACTAGTTTTGTGCTACGGTAGTCTTTCAACGTGCATATTCAACAAACAATTTTTCCCACAAAATATCCCACTTCTCTGGTGTTTTATGACAGGTGCTCATTGATTGGATCAATGATGTGTTGGTGGGAGAGAGAATCATTGTTAAGGATCTAGCTGAAGACCTCTATGATGGGCAGGTTCTTCAAAAGCTCTTTGGTGAGGAATCTGGAAAAGAGAGTATATTATTGTTTCATTAAGACCCTTATATCGTGTAACCTATAAATTGTGTATTTATTCCCAGAGAAGCTGGAGGGAGAGCAGCTGAATGTGGCTGAGGTGACTCAGTGTGAGATCGCTCAGAAACAGAAGTTGCAGACTGTTCTGGAAAAGATCAATGACACCCTCAAAGTTTCCTCCAGGAACATTAAATGGAAAGTTGACTGTATGTACTGTAGCTTTGGCCTCTTTTCCCATTGGTATAATCATTACTGTTCATCACTCAGCTGTCTCTCCTTTTTTGCAACTAGGGCTCTGTTTACACCTGGTATTAAAGGGGTGGTAAACCACGATTTCACTATTCTAACTTAAGCTAGCGTGTAATGTTGCTGCTTTAGCATAAACAACATCTGCAAAGTTACAACGTTCAAAGTTTAAAGCAAAGGGAGATATTTGCTTTTAAAGAAATCCATTTCTAAGAACTACAGCAAACGGCCAGTAGGCGACGACACACATTCCTCCAGGGTTGGTGACATCACCAGGCTCAATATTTACATAAACCCCTCCTCCGAGAATATTAAATAAGGGGGGGTGAGGCCATTTTGTATCGCGGCGCTGTTGTGGTATAGTTAGGCTGGAGTGTTGTTGCCGCGATGCCGAGGAAACGCTGTTATATTCATCCGGATTGCAGGTCTGGGGTACTTGCTTTGTTCAGCCTTCATAGGGACGGGGGTGCGTTGCAGAGCGTTTAACATACAACATGTTATATGCACGTGTGTATGAGACAGAAGGGAACAGGCACGTGCGGGGGCTCCCGCAGCACATCTCACGGAGGGAAACTTTCACAATGTTCGCGAGTTCAACACCGGATTTGCACAACGTCAGCTGCATAAGACAAACACTGCCAGTGTGTGGATGCACGATGCGCGCGGGGCTCCCTCCCGCAGCACATTTCACGGAGGAAAACTTTCACAATGTTCGCGAGTTCAATGCAGGATATGCACAACGGCTTGACCTGAAAGCTGGATTTACAAACAGAAGCTGTTTACGGGCCACAACCTGTAAGTCTGATTTATTTTTCATCTATGTGTTTTCCTGTAATAGGTTGTAGCAAGGAAGTAAACAGATGACAACTCTGTTCTGCAAACCAGTCTGTTAAATGCTTATTCATACTTAACGTTATCCGACGAACACCTATCGTTACAAACACTAACGTTAAAATCTCAACAGCGAACTTGGCATTAGTGTAAATGATTCTTTGATTAGAGCTTTCATGTATTATTTATCTACAGGCATGCCAAACATGGTTCTGTGTGTGATTTGGCTACTATAGTAAAGCCAGTGTTTAGTGTTTTGGGTTAATAGTTCTTGCGACAGATATTTGGCCATAATCGTTCTAAAAATACAAAAGTAACAGTGCCATTCAGTAGCGATCACTAATGATCCGCAGTCTTTACTCATTAGGACTGAACAGGTTCTGCTCGATCATCTTCACTAAAATGTTCTGGGTCTGATTCGGGCTCAGATTGGTGTGGTTTTATTGACGCCATCGTTTCTAATACTAACCAAAGCACAGTCTACCGGTAAGGTAAGGGGCGTGATGTTTCCGACAAACGTACACTGCGGTTAGCGAATCACAACACACTGGGCCAGCTAACCAATCTGAGCCCATTGCGTATTTTTGAGGGACTGGCTTCATACAACCCGGAAAGCATCAGACCGTTTTACAAGGAGGGACAGAGCAGTGTAGAATAAATGTCAAATATATGAAAAATAATGATTTTTTTAAAAAAACGAAGCATCAACACGTTACAGTGCACCCCACAAACACAATCAAGCCTTCAAAACAATGTGTTTTACCACCCCTTTAAAGGATTAGTTCACTTTTAAATAAACTTTTGCTGATAATTTACTCACCCCCCATGTCATCCAAGATGTCCATGTCTTTCTTTCTGCAGTCGAAAAGAAATTAAGGTTTTGGATGAAAACAGTTTTTCTCCATATAATGGACTTCAATGGGCTCCAAACGGTTCAAGGTCCAAATTACAGTTTCAGTGCAGCTTCAAAGGGCTTTAAATGATACCAAACGATGAATAAGGGTCTTATCTAGCGAAACAATCAGTTTCTGCGAGAAACCGAGCAGTATTTATGCTATTATTTTACCTCTTTTCAGACAAACGTGATCATCTCTGAGCTCTGCCATAACTTCCGCTAAGTGAGGTCAAAATACGAGCGTGGTCATAGATGTATACATAGATACTTCATTAGCACTTGTACGGATCAATAGAATTAGGCATCTACGATCAATATATCTATGACCAGGCTGGTATTTTGACCTTACTTAGCGGAAGTTATTGCACTCTGTTCGTCTGAAAAGAGGTAAAATAATAGCATAAATACTGCTCGGTTTCCCACAGAAACTGATCGTTTCGCTAGATAAGACCCTTATTCATCGTCTGGTATCGTTTAAAGCCCTTTGAAGCTGTACTGAAACTGTAATTTGCACCTTGAACCGTTTGGAGCCCATTGAAGTCCATTATATGGAGAAAACCCTGGATGTTTTCATCCAAAACCTTAATTTCTTATCGACTGCAGAAAGAAAGACATGGACATCTTGGATGACATGGGGATGAGTAAATTATCAGCAAAAGTTTATTTAAAAGTTAACTAATCCTTTAAGATGCATTTTGGTCGATCGGATCATCACAAGTGGACGACACTAAATACAGGTGTAAACGGGTCTAAAACGGTTTGAGCTTGTCCACTTTCGACCACTTCCAGAGGTAGCGGAGAACACATTAAACCGGGTTGCTTTCGTAGTGTAGACGCTCATGTGGTCGAATGTGTTTAAACAGCCACAAAAGACGTCTTCTCTCCGTCTACTGACCTAATGTGTGAACATTATGGGAAGCGCGCTAGCCAGAAAGGATTTAAACTTTGATGGCTGAAGAGCTAAATGTGGTTTGAAGATGAAAAACGTACCAAGCACAATGTTCTCTCACCATTCCTGATTTCCTTAACACACTCACAGCGTTCGGCTGGTCTTGTGGCTGTCAGAGCAGAAACGAAAGCTGATGCTCCTGTGTGTTTTTCTTTTTTCTCCGGACGTGTTCAAATGTAAATTGCGTGATCATACATTTAAAAAAACATACATTTACCCACCCATAGACCCTCCCCTTGAAGAAATCAGGACAGAAGTGGTCAAAAGTGGACAAAAGAACGGACTGATGCTGCTTTTACGTGCTATCGGAAATTTCATAATTCACACTTCAGAAGTTGTGATTACGAGTTTATTGCACTTAAATGCTTTGTTGTTGGAATGAACAGGAATTGTAGAGGACACCAGGTTTATTCATGCCTATTTATTGAGAAACTCTTATTAAAACCAACATCATATGCACATGCACGGACAACCATATAAGCATTTACGATGCTATACAGATTTCTAATGCTATTTTCACTGTGTATAAAACATACATTACGCTTCAAATGATTACTCGTGTATGTAAATATGCACTACATTAATGACAAGACAAGACGATGTAGCTGTTTTGGGGAAAAAACGAAAAAATCATACCTGTCACAGCAGCAGTTCCCTTTCGAAAGGGAACTCGCGCTGCGTCAGCTGACGCTACGGGGAACGCCTCCAGCGTGACAGGTGTCTGAACTACTATCGAATCACGGCAATCCTATTGACCGGCGACAGCCTATGATGTCATCAAGGTGCGACCAGGAAGTATATAAGGGCACCTTGCCAACATGACACCGCTTTTTCGTCTTCAGGGACTGTTTTGTTTGAATGCCGGGGGTCAAGAGCATGCTCATTCAGCTCTTATGGAGCTGTTCGTTTGTTTGTGTATGTGAGCGTTTGTCAATCCGAGATCGCTCCGTTCTCGTCTGATTCTCTTCCTGAGGGAAGAGGGTTTTGGCATCCGAGACTGATGATGCGGTCCTGCTCATGCCGAGGCTGAGCGCGGACGCGTGTCACAGGTTTCATGGATAGAGGAGCTCGCTGAGGCGGCTGACGAGACTTATCTGCAAGTGCTCTAGGGATGCTGTGTATGCTGTGCCTTTGAATGTATATAAAACAACACTGCAGGCGGGCTGCGGCTGCCATGTTGGTGCATGTTCGGCTTGCTCACTGACATTGATGGAAAGGGTAAGAGAATATGGGTATGTGTCATCGGTGGACGAGGACACTGAGAGCTCCAACCCTGCCATTTAAGTCTTCAAAATGATGTTTTGCAAATCTATCGGCAGGGCATACACAGCAGCAGGTCAGCCCAGTGCTACTTCTCTCACCATGGCGGTGTTGCAAAGATGCGCACCAGGCAGATCTGCTGAGGATCTCAATCAGGGGTTGTTTTTCTGATGTGGGGTGCACCAGCCGGAGACTGGGTCTGAGGACCAGCATCGCTGAAGTGCATTCGGCAGCGTCTGAGGACCTGCATACCATTGAGATCCGGTTCCCTAGCAGGCGGGAGGCGTCACGGTCCAAGGACCGAAGACGGGGCCCAAGGGCCAGCATCGCCTCTCTGGGACCCCCTCAGTCGAGGGTGGGGCACACAGAGGCGGACTCCCGGGGGAAGTAGGAGTTCTATATCACAATCGCAGTAAAAAAAAAAAAAAAAGGCGTTGATGATGGGTCTCCTTATCGAAGTAAGAATAAAAAAGTTGACCCTCACCCCTCTACTTCATCTCCTCCCCTTGCGCTTCTTACGTCCTGCCTGGGGTAGGCCCGTGATGATTATATTCTAGGCCCGCCGGGTTGGTCTGTAAGAGCGCCCCCTCAGGATGGTGGTCGTATACTAGCTTGATGGCTGGTTCTTCAAGGTTTGAAGCACCCGAGGAGCGAGTGGTGAGTCCCCCTCGAGAAGGGTGAAACATTTCTTACTATGTTTTTCAGGACCCTCTTTTGATCTCCTAAGAGGGTTTGGGGAATTATGGAACATCGCTGGACATCGCAGGGCCTGCAGCTCCCCATGAGTAAGCTAAGAACAATCTTCTTTGCAACAGTATATGTTTGTGCATAATGCTATACTTTAGCTAGTAGAGATCTACCGCCTCTCCGTGTTATCTCTCTCACTTATGTGAGTGTTTGTATTTGCCGCTCTTGCTCGCGGGCTTGTGGCGTGCGGGGGCGAGTTGTTTGTTTTCTTAGCTTTAAGTATAAAGTAGCATTACGACCGGGTTAAGCACTAATGCGTGAGCTGTAGTGAGATCTGCGCCCAGCTCTGTTGGGCTTTTAAATGGGTTTCAGGGCCCCGTTGTTTATGTAAGGGGTGATAATATTTCTTTCCCGAGCCCTGGGTAGATCTAGTGCAGGTTTAGCACCGCACCACTTGGCCTAGGCTTTGCTAAGGATGGGGGGCGCTTCCTTTAAAAGCAGGTAAGGTCGCCCCAGGCCTGTCTTTAAGTATAAGAACGGTGCTTGTTTTTCTGCATCCTTGATTCAGCCTCCTCTTATTACAGAGTAGTCCGGCCAAGGCCCGCCCCCTTCTCTGTGTTCTGGGGTTATTTAGTAATGCAGTGTAGGTGTTGCAGCAGGGATAGCGACCTTGCCAGTGGTCGTGGGGCCGGGTTGAGCGTCTTTCGCTGTGTGCGTCTAAGACTTTAGTTTTGCTGTGCCCCGCCTTTCAGAGCTGGTGTGGCCGCCACCTCCTGGCGGCCCCCGGCCTCATCCTGGAGGATGGTACGGCCGGTGGGTTACATATTTGTATGAAGTTTTTTACCCTCTGCTCTATGTCCTCTGCTCCACCTTCTTTAGGGCTCGGGTCGAGCTGAACATCGCAACCTTCTGCATGGCGGTTTGATCGAATGCTCCCCTGAGGCCCGAGCATTACCAATGGCTGACGTCCTTGCCCCTAAGGGCCTGCTGTGGGGTAAGCAGGCTCACTGGACCTCCTCTGAGGGGTTGGTCCCGGGCTCCAGTCACTGGATGGCTAGCACGAGCTGCTAGTAGGTAGTAGGCCTCACCCGGGCCTCCCTGAGGGCGAGTTACCGGTTCCCAGTCTCTCTGGCGGTGAGCGTGGAGTGCTAGCAGGTAGTAGGCCTCACTAGGCCTCCCTGGAGGACTAGCACGTTCTGCTATCAGGTGGTAGGCGGCGAGCCTCCCTGAGATCGTTCCCCGGTCCCCAGTTCCGGTACCACATGGTAGCATGGGTTGCTAACAGGTAGCAAGCTGCACGGGGCTTCCCTGTGGTATTCGACATTGGGTAGTAGCCTGAGGGCACGTTCCTGGTCTTCAGTCACTGGACACCTAGCAGAAGATTGCTGTCAGGTAGTAGGCGTCACCAGGCCTCCCTGAAAACTCGTTTCTGGGTGGTGGGCCCCAGCGGGCCTCCCTAACGGCGAGCTCTGGGACCTCAGTCATCTCTGATTGCACGAATGGCTAGAACAGGTGGTAGGCCTCACCAGGCCTCCCTGAGGGTGAGCCCCCGAGCTTGGACGCTCAGTTAGCTGGCTTAACATGCTATCAGATTGTAGGCCCCCACTAGGCCTCCCTGAGGGGGTTCCGGTTCCAGTCACTGTGACAGACTAGCATGGACCGTTAACAGGTCTTCCTACCAGGTGGTAGGCCTCACTAGGCCTCCCTGTCGGAGCGAGTCCCATCTTCCAGCTACCTCGAGGGCCAGCTCGACTGCTATTGGGTAGTAGGCCTCATTAGGCCTCCCTGAGGGCGAACTCCGCTGTTTGGACGCGCGAGCAGTCAGCACAGGTTACCAGGTGGAGGCCCCTTCTGGCCTCCCTGGGGAACGAGTTCCCTAGGAGGGAACACATAACTGGCTTTACGCTGACAGCTGATGGTCACCTGCTATGAGGAGCCGGTTTCTAGCCGGTAGCACCTGAAGGCGGTGTTCATACCCTAGCATGACGAGACGACGCTGCTACTATGCGGTCCCTACAGGAAGGGACTCTCATAGATCGCCTACAGCATGGTTACCTACCAGGCAGGCTTGGGAGCTCCTCTCAAGTGAGAGTCTTCTGTGAGCTGATAGCCGCTTGGCACTGATCCGTCAGTTGTAGGCCCCTCGACGCCTCCCAGCAAGGATCAGCCTGTAGGCCTGTTCGGCCTCCTGAGCACGTTTTAAAATAAGTGCTTGGTAGATCGTAGGATCGAGCGGCTAAACTCCCCTCGCTAGCAAGGGTTAGAAAGCACTTGGCTGAGCGCTGCTCTCCAGGATAACCCATCTCTGAAGTCCGGCTGGTGGAGGACACTGCCTTTTTTGCAGTACCCTAGCAGGATGTCTCTCCAGAGGCAAGTACCAGAGGCTCTGTACTTAAGCAGACAGGGGTTGGCCGAACTGACGTGTCCCACATAGAGGTCGCTAGGTCAGGCCTCCCTGGTGGCATTTGGTGAATTCTTCCCGAATAGTGACTGGCACGGGTTGCCTCGGGTCCCCTTGCCACGTTCCCTTAAAGGAACCCCTTCTGTCGAATGGGCTGGTTCCAGGCCTTCGAGCGGCCAGGGTAGGACTTCATATGGTCTGCGAAGGTTCCTTCTCAGGTTCATAGCTTGGGCTTTGACCGTAGGGAACGCTGTCACTGACAGCCTAATGTGACCAGAAGGGGAGTGGTTCAGGCATTTCAGTTGAATTTGCTTGTCCTGACAGTTGTCACTGCCAGTGGGCATGCACTCCTTTCGGCATGGCGGCGTTGGTATATCGTTCCCCGTAGCGTCAGCTGACACAGCGCGAGTTCCCTTTCGAAAGGGAACGTCTCTGGTTACGTATGTAACCTATGTTCCCTGAGAACAGGGAACGAGACGCTGCGTCGCTTTGCCATGCCTCAAGGCTTGCCTGCCAAACAGTCCCTTCAGACGAAGAGCGGTGTCATGTTGGCAAGGTGCCCTTATATACTTCCTGGTCGCACCTTGATGACATCATAGGCTGTCGCCGGTCAATAGGATTGCCGTGATTCGATAGTAGTTCAGACACCTGTCACGCTGGAGGCGTTTCCCGTAGCGTCAGCTGACGCAGCGTCTCGTTCCCTGTTCTCAGGGAACATAGGTTACATACGTAACCAGAGGCGTTCTCCCCACCACCATGTTTAAAGTTTTTGGCACGCCCTTCTCTGGAATTTGGGTATCAAAATTATTTCAGAACTCTCCAGTGGTAAACACGACACACGTTCATGTGCAATTTTTACCCAGGAAACTCGTATTTACAATCATTCCGTTGAAGGCAGCATAAAACACCAGGTGTAAACGGGAATGTGTCTACCTCGTCTGACCAAAACGCATCTTAATAACAGGTGTAAACAGGGCCTAGGGTTGTTTTTTTTCTTTTTAACACCAATTGTGGTCACTGGGTATTTCACTGATTCTGCTTAAAGGTAGGGAAGGCAATTTCAGAGCGGCTAGCAATCGTAAGCTAGCTTTGAAAGCATTAGATCCCACCCTCCTTTCAGATCACTCTCTAAAGCCACGCCTCCTCCAAAACACATGAACGCGCAGGTCGCGCAGAGCCAGAGCAGAGTCTGCAAAGCATCACAAGAGATGGTGTAAAAGTACCTCATGTCTCAAAGCTCATAACTTTACAATAATAATGAACGTAAATAACTTACAGAGCATAAATCTGAGAATGTGAACAGCTCCGGGTATAATGTCACGGGTTGCTATCCCATAATTACGGTTACGACAGAGCGTGAACGCAGCATAAGCTCGTTGTTTTGGTTCAGGAGGAACTGTAAAGGGTGGCTGCTGTTTGTTTGTGGCGCTCGGTGAATGTCTGTCTATGACTCTGCATAGCCTCTTTAAAAGGTGCTGATGACATGTGATGTCTGGCTGCACGGAGGTATGGAAATACATACACTGACAGACAGTTAGGACATCGGACCATTGCATTCGGACCAAAACATTTTTGGTCCTGAGACTTCCACAGATGATATATATGCACTTTTTTTTTTATTTAGACCACTTCGATTACTGATTGCTATCAGGGTGTGAAGGGAGTTTCAACCAGAAAAACAAAAAGTGTTTATGAAAAACATTGCCTACCCTACCTTTAAGGACCTAGATTTACATTAGAAATGAAGAACCAATACAGTTTATTATACAAATGTCTATACAAATCATTATTTAATATTTTCATCAATTGCGTATGTAAAATATGCAATGAATAGGTTAATAATATGCAAAATTTGTCATTGACAATAAAAAAAATTGCAACGACAATATCATAACCATTTTTATAGTTTATTTTATTTTATTCATGTTTGTTTTTTTAAATTGAATTTAGCAGTTCTGTCATTTTCGGGTTGCAACCCACCAGCGTAGAACCACTGATGAATTAGGATGTTTCATTGCTGACCTTTCTTTTCATTATTATGAATATTTTTAACATAATGTAGACATTAAGAAGGCATTTCTGCTGTTTATTCTGTTGTGTTTTTCTCAGCTGTTCATGCTAAGAACATTGTGGCCATTCTTCACCTGCTGGTGGCTCTTTCTCAGCATTTCCGTGCCCCCATCAGACTGCCAGACCATGTGATCATTCAAGTAGTCGTGGTCCAGGTGCTTTTATTTTCTGTGCATAATGTATAGCTTAATGATTTTCTTTAAGTTTCTCAGTTGCTAAATTGTTCTACACACATTTAAAGGGATAGTTCACCCAAAAATGAAAATTAGCCCATGATTTACTCACCCTCAAGTCATCTTAGGTATATATGACATTCTTCTTTCAGACGAATGCAGTTGGAGTTATATTAAAAATGTCCTGGCTCTTCCAAGCTTTATAATGGCAGTGAATTGTTGTCTCATTTATGAAGTCCATAAAAGTGCATCTATCCATCATATAACTGCTACACACGGCTCCGGGGGTTAATAAAGGCCTTCTGAAGCAAAGAGATGTGTTTGTGTAAGAAAAATATCCATATTTAAAACTTTATAGACTAAAATAACTAGCGGAAAGCCATACGCAATTCAACTTAAGGCGAAAGAGTAACCCCTGATGCGATGTATAGGAGCATTGTAAGCTTTGACGCGTCTCGTGGATAGTGCTGAGCAACAAACTCAAGCCCCTCTTCTCTTATATCGAAATCCTCCGCATTTCTCTTTAAAAGAGTGTTTTGTTTTGCTCTATCCTCTGCACTTCTGCGTTCTTCAATACGCATGCGTCAACTGTTCAAGGGTCAATTACTCTTTCACCGTGAATCGATGCGGCAATCGGCCGGAAGTTAGTTATTTTAGTCTATAAAGTTTTAAATATGGATATTTTTCTTACACAAATGCGCCACTTCACTTCAGAAGGCCTTTATTAATAATCAGTTATATGATGAATAGATGCACTTTTATGGATTTCATAAACGAGACAACAAATCACTCCCATTATAATGCTTGGATTAGCCAGGACTTTTTCAATATTAACTCGTCTGAAAGAAGAATGTCATATACACCTATAGGATGACTTGATTTTATTCATGAGACATGGGCAGCGATCTTTGTAAACGTTCTGTGTAAATGTTCATAAATCCATATTGTCGCAATATGATTGACTTAAGAATGATTTTACGTTTACACAGATATTCATTCTGTTTGGTGTTTCATGAATGAGGTTTGTAAATAACAATAACCACACCGTAGCTATGTTTACTAGTAATACTCTTTTAACTTGGTATCTTGTTTTATAGTAATGTTACAGTAATCACAATAGCAGGTTTTCTTTTTTCTTTTTTTGCCATGGTAAATTTTTTGATAACTTTTCCTTGCTATTTACATTATTTTGTGAAATTTTTCTTTGTCCCAACAGAAACGAGAGGGAATACTTCAGTCTCGGCAGATTCAGGAGGAAATTACAGGCAACATAGAGTATGATTTTATATTTTTTATTCATTACAGGCCTTGAAAATAAAAGAGTAGCACTTTATAGTACGACATGATAACATTAACACAATAGTAAGCATTAGTAAATGCACTGAACTAGAAATGACCAACAATATATTTTATAAATTTACATGAACCAAGGTTAATAAATTATACTATATTATAAAACAGTTAGTTCCCGTCCTTGATTCTGATTGGTCAATAGCTGTGTTTTTTTCACGATTCACCTGACAGCGCTAGCTAAAGCATTTGTCAGTTGTGTCTTGCTCTGTGTTCACAACAGGTTATAGTCCTTTCAATATAAAAGTCTTCGCTACTGACTGACTCACTCCTATTAAAGACAGTCTTCGCCATCTAATGCCGTAATAATATAACTTCCATTGCTGTACATGGTCAGGGACAATTTATTCCAGAGGAAGGAAGTCTTTTAGTGAATTTACTTCATGAAAGTTGCATTGATACATATTTTTGGCTTTAATATTTCTATTGTGTGGTAACTGTTTTATAAAAGCAATAAAGTCCTTGAGGCTAGTGCTGTATCGTGAATAAGTCACAGCTGAAGGGAACTCATTTACCCATAGACCCTCCCCTCGAAGAAATCAGGACAGAAGTGGTCAAAAGTGGACAAAAGAAACGGATTGATGCTGCCTTCACGTGCTATCGGAAATTTCATAATTTGGATAATTTTCATAAGTTGTGATTATGAGCTTGTTGCACTCAAGTGCTTTGTTGTTGGAATGAACAGGAATCGTAGAGGACACCAGGTTTATTCTTGCCTATTTATTGAGAAACTCTTATTAAAACCAACAACATATGTACATGCACTGACAACCATATAAGCATTTACGATGCTATACAGATTTCTGCCGATTCTGTAATTTTGGTCAAATACTGGCTATTTTCGCTGTGTATAAAACATACAGTATGCTTCAAATGATTACTTGTGTATGTAAATAAGCACTGCATTAATGACAAGACGATCTAGCTGTTTTGGGGGAAAAAAACTAATAAATAAAAGGGAACTCCGCTTCATGTCGTGCCTAACAACGCCCTTCTACCTTCTACCCTACCTTATTGCTTAAAAAATATGCTACTCTCTATTCTTAGTTTATGATAATGTACTAATGTTGATCTATAAAACCCTTCTATGCTATAAATGCATTCATAATAGGCCCCGATTCACTTCAAGCTAAATCGCAGAACGAACTTTTGTGTCATCACTTTGAACAAAATCAGGTCAAAAACTAAGTTTGTTTGGTGTTCGTATCAAAAGTTTGATACCAAAATGAACTTTCTAGAAAAATTTGCTCTAGTTGGAAAACACCTTCAAACTACCATTGGCCCGTGGTGATGATGTAATAGGTGGGTGTGGCTATAAGGCTCCGGAAACCTTCTCCAATTGATCTTTTCTGTTCAGACCGTTGAGGTCAGTGTAATTCTAATTCAAAAGTCACTAACCCTGTTTTTTCATGTTTAATACCGTAAAGCTGCTGCTTTATAGCAATCTACTGTATGATGTGCTATATAAACAAACCTGACGTGACTTTACTTGAGTGCAAACATCCACATTGCTATGATCAGATGCTTTCTTAACTGCTGTTTTCTCACCACCGCTGTCATTTTTGTTGTGTGTTTGTTTTGTTATTGAGAGGAAAGCGCGCAGGCGGAGCACATATTTACATTTTCATGTGCGCATCGCTCTCAGTAGTGTGGGCGGCGTTGGGATTAGCTAGCAGTATTCAGATTTCTTTTTACCCCTGAGCAAAGAGTGAAAAAGAACTTCCCCGTGAGTATATTATATGAGTATATTATAGCCTTAAAGGGTTAGTTCACCCAAAAATGTTGTAACTTACACTATTGAGGTGTTGTTGTCCAGAAAGAAAACAAAAGTGTGGTGTCGGAGGCAGGGGCGCCGCTAACAATTGTGGGCCCTATGAGAGAATATGATGTTGGGCCCTCTACCACACCAACCTAGCTATCAAAAATCTTTGTCTGCAATTTAAAGGTCCCGTTTTTCCTGTTTTTTTTGAAGCTTTGATTGTGTTTACAGTGTGCAATATAACATGTGTTCATGTTTCGCATGTAAAAAAACACAATTTACTGATCTGTATACTGCTGTTTTCACTGTCCTAAAAACGGCTCGAAGATTTCCTTATTCTATGAAGTCCCTCCTTCAGAAATACGTAACGAGTTCTGATTGTGCCAGCGGTTCCCGTGTTGTGATTCGACAGCAGCTACGCACGTTGCCCGGAAAGGTCACGTCTCTTACCATAACGGGGAGATGCATGCGCTCAAACTACAGCGTCCCTGAAGCCCAAACAAAGGTGATTTGACTCCGGGATGAAAATAACAGCGTCTTGACGACATGGCGACAAACACACTCTACAAACGCAACCGAACGCAACACTTCCTCTTCTCCACGTGGGAGAGCAACAAGACCACGCCCCCTTTTTTGCGTATTCTTGTGGGCGGAGGTTAGTCAACAAACTGATCTACTGACGTCATTAAAGCAGGATGTACAGGGATGTAGTCCAAACCGGCCGTTCGCTGTAGGCTTTGAAAGGGAACTTCTGTTAAATAAAATATCTCGCTTGGCATTGAACTTTGAGCTTTATAATTTTACAGGTATTATATATGCTCTAACAGCAACATTACACACTAACTAAAGTTTGAAAAATGGGATCACGAAGAACAGGACCTTTAATAATACTGACCAGTAAGCTCCGCTCGCTCAACCCAGAATGCCCCAATTCGCTGATGAAACATTGATTCAAATTTAGATACAATTTATACAAAATGAAATGTACTTTAAATAAAGGCTTTCTACAAAACAAAACTTAATGAAGTGGTCAAAATCATGTCTGACTCACTCCCACTCTCCTGGCATTGCGCATCTTATGCTGTTCACTTTTCATAATCAACATAGATAGACATAAAAAATAACATTGTAATATTTAAACATAAATATAAAACGAAATACCTTTTCTTAATGGCTACAACAAGTATAGTAGCGTAGAGTACAGAGAAATTTCATGTTGGAGTGGGTTTGAGCAAATGTTTCACCCATGAGCGTGAACGGTTCATGAGTGGAGCGTTTTGCTGGATTTAGCCGGAAATAAGCCGTCATTTTGTTATATTTGTAACTCTTTGGTAGATTATTCATTTGTAATTTCTATTACATTAGTACTAGTACTGTTACTACTAATAAAACCAATCTCTGGGGGCCGCAAAAGAGCGGGGGCCCTTAGAATCGTCCTAACTTTTCTCCCCTTAGCGGCGCCCCTGGTCGGAGGAAGGCAAGAGCTGGCATATTTTCCCCAGGTTTAATATGACACATCACCGTCATCCGCATACGTTGGGATTGAGTGAGGAAAAAGTATACAAATATACTTTCAATGTAGGTCACAGATAAAAAAAGGGAAATATGTCTGTCGTATTGTTTAACGTGTATATGCTTGGCTTACTTGTTAAAATATGACCAGTCATCCAGTGTCTTTGACATGCAGTGACATGCCAGTCCCGGGCAGTGGTGTACAGGGTGTGTGTGTGTCCGTTGTGAGCTGTATCCTCCTGCTTCTCAGCAGATTTGCAGTGGTTCTAGAGGTTGAGCAGCAGGGCTGTTGCTCTGCCAGCTCTCCACTGCTGCTGCTGATTAACAGCGGTCCAGCGGGCTCCAGTCAGCTCGGGAGATAAGGCAGAGAGCAGCAGCTGATGAGACATGCCTCTGCCGGGGCAGAATCGACTGTGGAGACGAGCCTCTGCTGGGCAGACGTCCACTAGGCCAATATCCTGGAACCCAGTTCTGTTTGATCGGCCCGCTCCTGGGACCGGAGCATCCCCTTCCCCCCTAATCTTTTTGTTTGCCTTTCATCCTGGCGCTCTTGATTTGACCCTCTGAATTTGGTTATTATTTTGCCATTTAGTAAAACCCTTTCATTCAAACATAAATAGATTGTTGGACTCAAATTGTTATTGAAATAATAATCCTTTTTTTCCTTCCCCATAGGGCATTGTTTGGAAGATATGGTGTGTATTATTATGTTTGCATTTATTTACAGTGGCCTGAATAACATTTAGAAAATTAATGCATTAGATATTTAGATATTTAGATGATTTATTTTCCCTAATAAAATGAATAGATATGAGAACAGCAAAATGATTCAATGTGTAAACAAAAATGTTAATGTAACATTAAATATGTAGTATGCTAATATGTTATATACTGAATTATAATCCTTAATCAATTATTCAATTAAAATATGTCAGGATTATTCAATTTGATGGAATTTTACGGGAATATGGGTTTTATATGACGAACCTGTAAAAAGTATTTGGACGCTTTATTGTTGTGAAACGTTTATAACATGACATAACTACCTTCATACATCTACTAAAATCACCTTGAGATCAGTTCAGTTCTGAGAAAACCTGGTTTGATATCTAATACTTTCTGACATTTCTCATAGATTTTGTGTCCAAATACGATCTGGAGCCACACTTGTAAAGTGATTAAAATACAATTTGACTCTGTATACGTTTTCTAATGCCTCCTTGCATATGAGCAATCATGTCATATTTTACTCTAACAGAGCGAGACGCCTTTGATACCCTTTTTGACCATGCGCCAGATAAGCTGAATGTGGTGAAAAAGGCAAGCGGAGATCACACACTATTTCTTGAGAGGTTTTACACACCGAGAGGTTTGACTTTTGACTCTGATCTCTTGGTATATCTTTTTTTTTCCCCCCAGACTCTTATTACATTTGTAAACAAGCACTTAAACAAGTTGAATCTGGAGGTGTTGGAGCTGGAAACTCAGGTAACATGATCTTGACTCAGTCGTGTATGACTCATGTGCATATCCAAAAACTGAAATCTTAATGTTTTGCAATTCCTTCCAGTTTGCAGATGGCGTGTACCTGGTCTTACTGATGGGACTCTTAGAGGGATACTTTGTGCCCCTCTATAACTTCTTCCTCATCCCTGAAAATTTTGATCATAAGGTAAATTACTGTGACACAATGGTTAATAATTAAAAGATTAAAATGGGCATTAAATAGAAATTACTACTGACCCTGTTTATATACATATTTCTGAGTAAAAATGGTACAAGAAAACAATGTTGGGAGGCACTGTATTTTAATAATCCACCAAAATGTTCAAGCTTCAAAAGGTTCTTAAAGGCATTGTAAGAGTAATTCATACAAATTGTGCGGATTAATCCAAGTCTTCTATAAATGTACATGAATAGAGCACATCAAATAGGGCGTGTGTCCGAATCCACGACGGAAAAAACAGTTGGCGCTCCAGGCGCATGGTCTAAAAGGGTTGTACCTAGTCTCTTAATGAGTCATGGGTTTTGTTTTGTGCGTAACGTGCAATAAACTAACCAGAGTCTCATCTCCCATTCCCTTTAAAAGCCAGTTGCGCTTGCACCATGGCGGATTCGCTATTTACATGGCGGAATTTGCGAGCGGAATGACTGAACGCTTCTCCAGGGAGGAATCCTTTTATTTTAAATATTTAAAAATGTGTGTGCTGCGGCGCGTCCCTGTGTGTGTAATAAGCAGAGTGTACGTGCATTGTGTACCCGCAATTTTTTTTTTAGAGTGTACTGTTGACTTTAGACCAGGTTTTTGTTGGTCAATGGCACAGTCGTTTTCAGGTCCTCAAAATAGCAATGCCCCAACAATGTGCCTGAACACACCTGGTTTTCAGACCAGACGCCCATGGGTGAACAAATGTGCGCGAGTGCATTTGCTATTTAAACAACGTGGCGCTGGATGTGAAAATGATAACGGCGTTGGGCTGAAATTAGCAAAAAACACTTTGTCGCGCCTGGCGTCACATTGTGCTGGGTGTATGATAGAGCCTAAAGTCTCTTCTGAAGACATTCATATGGATTATTTTTTACAATAACTTTATGAACTTTTTGAAGCTTGAAAGTTTGGGTGGAAATGACTTTCAATGGAGGGACAGTATTATTAAAGCTACAATATGTAACTTCTTTTTGTTCAAAATTAACTAAATTTTCATGTCAAAACATCATCAATCCTTCTTTCAAAATGTGTTTTTGTCTTACCAGGATTCACTATGGTAAGCCTATTATAAGTGTTTATATTTTAGACCTTTCGGGATGGTTTTCACAGGAAATTGCGTACTTGAATCGTCTCGTCATGTCCGTAAATAGAGAAAAGTTGCCACTTTGATGCTGTCAAGAACAACTCCGCGACTTGGATGAAATCCCAAATGCAGTGTTTATTGGCAGAAGGCAGATGGTCTGTCAGGGTGCGGTACAATGAAAAGGGGGCAAGGACTCAACAAAACAAATAAACAAACAAACAAAACACCCACGAGGGGAAAAACCAGAACATACCACACACAAGGAAGCAAGGACAGAAATCAATGACAACGAACCAACACAGGACTGCGACCACAAGGAGACTAAATAGGGAGCAAACAAGGCAGTTAATGAGGGAAGACAGGTGGGGCAAATCAACCAATTATCAGCTAACAAGAGAGGAGGGGACAAGACAAAAGACAGGTGCACACATGACACAAACAAGACAAGACAGAGATGTGACAGGGTCAAAACCAAGGCAAACAATACAAACAATAACAGAATCCAAAACACAGGCAAACAGGGATATCCAGAAGATCAAAACTATAGAAAGGGAAACGAGAGCGAGTGCTCAGAAATGCAGTGTGACACTGACAAGAGAATGACTGAATAAACAGGGCTTAAATAGGCAGCGTTAACCAGGTAATGAGTCAGCTGAAAGTAATGAAGCATAATGAGTCCGGGCAATGGGTTATGGGAAATGTAGTCCATGAAGGGAAAACAAGGAAGTCGGGAGGAGTGCCCTTTAGTGGAGATCAAGGGCACTCCAGCTGGGGGATGCAACAGATGCGTGTATAGGCCGGGACACACCAACCCTACGCCAAAGAACTAGCAGTGGCGAAAGCCGGCGGTGTTGTCGCCTCTCGTCGGCCACGTCTGGCCCAAAAAGCTGCACTTGAACACACAGAGAGAACTACAGCCGATTGTCAGCTAGTATGCGCGTTCTGCGCCTGCGTGTAAATGAGACAACTGTCTATTTCTGCAGATATATTCATCTATATTCGTCATTCAAAAGGGAAACCAGCGCTCCAGGCTGCAGATACACAAACCGTGAACAAATCAATCCTGCTGATCACGTTCTTTATTCCACTCCACTCATGTTAACATTCATATTTTCGCCCAGGAACACTCTGTAAGATGACGTTAAATTAGAACAGCCTTCTATCTGTACCGTTTTGATTCTTTGCTTGCTGTTTTGCTTGCTGACTAGCTAAGCTGAACAGCCAATCAGAGTTCTCTCTCACCGACGGCCCAACGCCGATTATACATGTTGAATCGGCCCAAAAAAAGATGGTATCTGACTAGAGCCAACGGTGCGGAACACACCGAACAAAACTAAGTCGGCCGATGCTCAAAAACGGCCCAATGTTGCCCGGTGGCCGATCGACGGCTTGGTGTGTCCAAGGCTTGAGGTGTAGGAGTTTCATAGGTCAGTGGTCACATTCAGTGTTAATTTTGACTGCAAATATGTATTTAGTTTTAGTCATAGTCTTTTGACTGAAATGCCATTTCGTTTTAGTCATATTTTAGTCACCTGAATTGTTTTTAGTTTTATTCTAGTTTTAGTTAACTAAATATCATAAGATTGTAGTCGACTAAATCTACAGTAGATTTAGTCTCCTAAAATCTAATGAGTTTAGTTAAATTGTAATACATTAAGCATTTAAGCATTACAGAACCTCAATTCACTTTTTTGTTTGTTTTTAAAAAAAAAACATCTATATAGTTTTTATAACTTTGTATTTCTGTTTTAGTTAGTAGGCCATATCAGGTTAAGCTAAAGCTTCAAATAAGTTTAAGTTTATTTATTCTTTTAATTTCAGTTAACATTTATTTAATTTCAAGTAATTAAGTTTTTTTTAATGGCTTTAGTGAACTATTATAACCCTGACACTTTATTGAATATGGGCCCTATCTTGCACCCAGCGCAATTGACTTTGTACACCGACGCATGTGTCATTCCTATTTTGCACCCGCGCAAAGCGCGCTTTTCCCTCCACAGAAGCACGTCGCTAAACTAGTGCATGAACTTGCGCTACCTGGGCGGTTCAGCGCAAAAAAGGAGGCGTGTTCCGGCGCAAACAATCCCTGGTGCTATTTTGCTGTTCCATTAAACAATTGCGCCACTGACCAGAAAAAACCTAGTCTAAAGTCAGTGGCGCATTGCGCGTTGTTCATTATGCTATTTTAAGGGCGCATGCTTGACCATAATGTATAGCGTGCACAACGCGCATACACTTTGCTCATGTAATCTACACAGATGCAACAGTTATTTTTGCAAATCATAAATTGTTACACTAAAAAATATTAACACATGAGATGACGGAAATCATTGTGGTGTGCCACGAAGATGTGAAAAAATAGGCATAAATCTAGCTTACAAATTATTCAGGCTAATTGTAGTCTAATAATTAAGGAGACCTGTTTGCCCAATAGTGGCAACTTCTGGCAAGACATATGCATATAAGGACATCTAACAAATTGGTTTGTCCGTCAAGAACCAGGAAAAAAAATCGGTGAGGGTGGACGCAGCGATGTCCTCTGCTGGCGTCAGGTCCTGAGTAGAGGCAGATCCACCTCCCGTTACACGGCGTGCCCGATTGATGCTGGCAAGCTTGGACTTTCCCCGTCTTCTGATGTCATTGTAGCGCTTGCGGCACTGGTGCAACGTCCTGGGGATGCCAGCTGATGAAACAATTGTGGCTATTTCCTCCCACGCCTGTTTAACCGACGCTATATTGGGTGGGTTTCTCCCATCCCCATACAACACAACTTCTCTGTCTTTCACTGCTCTTACAAGAACATCAGTCTCCTTGGCTGTGAACCGCTCCTGGCGTGCGCCTGGTAAATACGCCATAATAATAGCAATCCATAATGGAACTTGCGCACCTGCTTTTACAGGGAATGTTGGATGACGCTCTGATTGGTTTGTTCACGTTACGCCCAAACCACACCTATGAATAATGAAGCTACTTCAGACCAACCCATTTTAGATTTGCGCCGGGCGCAAGAGCCATTTATCCCGCCGGGAAAAAAGCAACAGCGCCGAGACCCGCCCACAAAGTTACTTGCGCTTCGCGCTTTGACACTTGCGTTTCAGATCGTTAAAATAGGGCCCTATGTGTCAAATACTGGTCTTTCCTCCTGACTATGAATTAAATGGGAATGAAATGAAATACAGTTTATTGTGTAACCAAAAACGAATATATAATGCGTGACTTTTAATTATAAACAAGCTCGAAAAATACACATTGACTCTTATTTTGAAATGTCTGCGCCTTACCATTGCAGTTGCAGAATGCTTCAAGTTCAGATGAGGGAGATACAATATGCATTGTAATAACCGTCTAAAACATATTACTATATAAACATTGTAAACATTGTCTTTATACGTCAGCATTAGTTCATAAACAATTGCCTGGCATAAATGTGCGCTATTCATTGATTGTGAGCCGCTCTGGAGCGCTGGATTGGGGATGCGTGAGCCTGTAGAAGCGCCGTGTAACAGCGGTGTTTTCCAGCGGTTAGATCAGCTCAAATCAAATGTACGCATCTGTTACACAGGACATCAGTTCTGACTGGATCTCTTCCCCAATCGACCCTCCCTAACATTTTCGTGTCGTTTTTATTTGTTGACGAAAATGACAGTAGGTTTTCGTCATAGTTTTTGTCATCCAACACTAGTTTTTATTTAGTTATCGTCTCGTTTTCGTCAGTGAAAAAAGGTTGTTGACGAAAATTATGACACAAATTATTCGTCAACGAAATTAACACTGGTCACATTGAGTGAGAAAGGTTGACTTGGAGCCACCAAATCCTACTGTGAATCACACGTTTTAAACAAACGCCAAACAGAGGACCGTCTGCTAGCAAAAAGAGAACGTGACGGAGCTCGTCATAAAACAAGAATAAACATTGGCTTGGCTTTTCGGAGATGGCTTTTGAAATGTTGTAAAAGCAACATGGAAATTGCGTTTTTATTACTCGACAGATGAGTAAGGTATTTTATTGAAGAGATGGATTGCCATATGTAGCTCTAAGACAGAGTTCATTATAGCATTATGGTTTATGAAGGGTCGTATTCATCCGCACATTCACACAGAGCTAAAGCACAACCAAAACAATGTTCTTCTGTAAAATGCATGCAGTTAGAGGGCCAAAAGTTACATAATGTACCTTTAAATATTACAAGGTCAAAAAACAAAAGAAAAAAATACATATGTATACAAATGAATTGTTCACAATAAGGCCAGTAAAATGCAATGACACAATAAGGTTAATTTGGCATTTTAGTGCCGCTATTTGTTTTAAAATGGTTGATTTCTCTTTGTCACTTAATCACAGCTTTGTTTCTCATTTTATGTATTAGGTACACAATGTTTCATTTTCCTTTGAACTGATGCAAGATGGCGATTTGGAGAAGCCAAAGCCCAGGCCAGAAGGTGAGATTAAACTTTCCTCTCAGCGTCTTGCTCTACTTGCACTACTGTAGAGATAATCTGGAGATCCTTGTAATGAATAATGTGCTTCTGGCTTCACGCTGCTTGATTTCTAAGGAACAGTCATGGCATGTTGCCTGATTGCTGTAGTTTATTGTAGTTAAGAAGAGTTGCCATGTGTATCAGTTGAATTGATCTCCTATACCGTTGCCGTTGAACTACTTGAATGAGAAGCTAATCAACAGATGGGGCTGGAGTTGCTTTACTCAAAGGGTTTGTTGAATGCCTCCATTGCATGGCGCATTTACAATTGCATTTTCATTTCGCTTCAACGGAGTTCCTCTGTGTAATCACAAGGCTTAAACAACATCTGGTTAATGCGGCGCAGATGATCTAACTGAGGATATGCCTTAGGGGCGGTTGTTACTAAATGAGGTTTGATGCAAAATGATAGCATAAAATGAGTTGCTGTTAATTATTAGAGGTGAATGCTAAACAAAGCATTGCTATTATTGCTTATTGCAGAGACTAGCTAGAGACCAGGGCCCTCATTTATCAACAGTGAAGGTTCTATATTTTGTCCTACGAATTAAATTTAGAATGTGCCTAAGGACATGAAAATCCATATTTATCAAACATGCGCGCACAGTTCTTATGCACATAAGTAAGCAATCATTGTTGATAAATCCAACATGTGCGTAAAGTACCATGCTCGTTTTCGTTCACGGTCATTAGCATTCGGAAACGCCTCCAATAAACCATATATGGTGACAATACTTCCCTTTAAAAATCACGTGATTGTGTTTTTTCCTTACCTCAATAATGGCAAAGAAGAGGAACTTTGCAAACACAATGAGTCGTGCAATGACGTTTTAACAACAACAAATTTGCATCACAAATGATTTGCATGTTAACAGAATGAAACCCTTTTCTATTTACATCATTAAATGCGTTGGTTGACGGTGCTTTTATGGCGATGTGGGTGCAGTCTATGGCTCCAATTATGTTTGGGAATCTGGCGATAGCATAAAAGCCTCATTTTATTTCGGCTTGTTGAGGACTTCAGTAAGGGGCCAAGGAAATAATTGCATCCAACATTTGTCACAGCTGTCTTTTATAGGGTTTGACACCAATTACGAATCGTGTTTAAAACTACAAAAATTATCAATTGAGTGTTTTGTAATTAAAGGAAACACAGGACATATGTGATTTGCTTAAAGGGTTAGTTCACCCAAAAATGAAAATTCTGTCATTAATTACTTACCCTCATGTCGTTCGACACCCGTAAGACCTTCGTTCATCTTCGGAACACAAATTAAGATATTTTTCGAAATATTGTCAGAACGCCGGCTCTACGTCATATTTTCGCGCATGCCTTGTGGTGCTTTGTGAGTTTACATCAAAGGCCCAGGCGGAAGACAAGAACCTGTTGAATAAAGTTCAACAGGTTCTTGTCGTTAATTTGTTTGTTTTTTTTGCACAAAAACTATTCTCGTCGCTTCATAAAATGATCGTAGAACCGCTGTAGTGAGATGGACTTTGTAATGACGTCTTTAGTACCTTTTATGGGTCTTGAGAGAGGAAATGTGGTTGCTGGCAATGGAGGCCTTTCTGAGCCATCGGATTTCAACAAAAATATCTTCATCTGTGTTGCGAACAGTGTTAATTTAGTTAACGAATAATTTTCATCAACAACCTTTTTTCACTGATGAAAATGAGACGATAACTATAAGTAAAAACTAGTGTTGGATGACAAAAAATATGACACAAACTTGACAAATATGACAAAAAAATATGAAAATCAAATTTCATTTTCGTCAACAAATAAAAACTTTACGAAAATGTTAGGGAGGGACGATTAAGGAAGAGATCCAGTCAGAACTGATATCCTGTGTAACAGATGCGCACATTTGATTTGAACGTGCGGATCTATCCGCTGGAAAACACGGCCTACAGGCTCACGCATCCCCAATACAGCGCTCCAGAGCGGCTCACAATCAATGAATAGCGCACATTTATGCCAGGCAATTGTTTATGAACTAATGCTGATGAATAATGACAATGTTTACTTTATGATGTTTATATAGTAATATGTTTTAGATGGTTGTAACCATAGATATCCATAATAAAGGCTAGATGTTTCGTCCGCGCTGCTGGCCAATGGAGGTTGACGTCCCCACCTGGCGGCCATCTTGTCACAGTCAGCTCGGTCACTCATTACATTGTGTTTTAATGGTGCATGTACTTTTTAAGTAAGCATAACTTGCTCAATTTTCTACCGATTTTCAAACAGTTTGGTTTGTTATAAACGTCAGAGATGTAGTTATGACACTGCATACTTATGAATAATTATTCATAATTTGTTCAAGCATCCAGAATTATAGCCACATTAATAACGTTTGTAAGAAACCAAACCATTTGTAAATCCGTCAAGATTTCAGTGAGATATGAGTATTTATGTTCGTGTAGATCACTCACCTTACATTAGGTACCACAGAGCCCGCCAGAGACAAGATGGCCTGTGACAAGATGGCCGCCGGTGATGACGTTAGAAACTCCGCCGTAAGACATCTAGCCTTTATTATGTATATCTATGGTTGTAACAATGCATATTGTATCTCCCTCATCTGAACTTGAATAAGCATTCTGCCACTGCAATAGTAAGGTGCAGACATTTCAAAATAAGAGTCCCGGTGTATTTTCAGCTTGTTTATAATTAAAAGTCAAGCATAATATATTAGTTTTTGGTTACACAATAAACTGTATTTAATTTCATTCCCATTTAATTCATAGTCAGGAGGAAAGACCAGTATTTGACACATATTCAATAAAGTATTAGGGTTATAATAGTTAACTAAAACCATAATAAAAAACTTCATTACTTGAAATTAAACAAATGTTAACTGAAATAAAAAAATAAAAAAATAAACTTATTTGAAGCTTTAGCTTAACCTGATATGGCCTACTAACTAAAACAGAAATACAAAGTTATAAAAACTTTATAAATGTTTTTAAAAAACAAACAAAAAAGTGAATTGAGCTCCCTTTCGTGTATTTTTAATGTCAAAAACAAAATGATGTCAAAATGTCAGTTCAAGTGACAGTCGGTTATGTAATGCTTAAATGCTTAATTATTACAATTATTACTAAAATCTTATGTATCTTATCTAAAACTAGACTAAAACTAAAAACCATTCAGGTGACTAAAATATGACTAAAACTAAATGGCATTTTAGTCAAAAGACTATGACTCAAACTAAATCAAAATTTGCTGTCAAAATTAACACTGGTTCCGAAGATGAACAAAGGGGTGTCGAACGACATGAGGGTAAGTAATTAATGACAGAATTTTCAATTTTAGGAGGAACTAACCCTTTAATGCATACTAACTGTCTTAAATGCTGTTTATGTGTAGTGTCGCAATTCTACCACTAGATTCTCTGCGTCAGCATGTTCTGATGTGTGCTTATATTTACACACATTTCTACGTATAAGTACAAGTTGGTAGATCCCACACTTTGTGTGAAACTGTTCTTACGTCCTTATTACGCACAAATCTGTGCGTACACACCGTTGATAAATGAGGGCCCAGAACTTGATATTGATGTGCATTTGTGCTCTTTTTGCTCGGACCAGTGAGAAAATACCCATGCAGCAACACCCTTAGAATCCCTTGTGAACAAGAAGTGTGCTTAATTGTATTGAATGTGCACATGTAGTGTACTTCAAATCATAAAAGTATATTTTACAAAAACATTACTTGCAGATAATATAATATTAATGAAATATAAGGCCCCTGTAGTGTACTTAAAGAGAGTGCACTTTCATGACCATGTTACTTAAGTACACTTTTAAAAAGTTTAAAAGTTTTATGGTAACAATTTAGTTAGAGTCGTTATGTATAATGCATTATAAAAGTATTTTTAATGCATTAATTATGCCTTGTAATGCAGTTTACAATGCATTGTGTGATCTCATGAATAATTGTAATACATTATAACACACTTTTAGATAGTATAATGCATTAAAACACAAATTTTTTTCTAGGCATACTGAAGCATTCCTCACATTCCATTCATTCCTATGGAGGTCAAATTGGCCCGTGAGGGAAGGATTTGTTACGTTTTTTATTACAACCACATAAACTTCTTGAATCCAGTCAAATTGTGTGTGTATTAGTGGTTCAAGTGCGACAAAAGTTCACTCCAATGAACCTTTTTTTTTTTATGCCTTTTTAAAATTACCCAAGGGACGGATGAGACTTGGAACTACTGTTTTATTGCACATCTTCCAGCAAATCAGAATCGAGTATTCAGACAGACCATGGTATAAAGATGATTTAAGTACATAAAGATGTATTTAAATAGGTCAAAAGCACTCTAAAGTTCAGCATTTAATATAAATTTTATCTATTTCTCTGTAAATAACATGCAGTTAAGTGTAAGAAACATTCTGATCACACTTAAGATCTTGTAAAGTATATTATTTCTGTTATAAATACTCTTTTTAAAAGTATGTTATTATAATTATATATTATTATAAAGTGTATTTCTTTTTCACAGGGCATTCCTTAGCAATCACCCAGAACACTTTAGCAATGGCTTAGCGAATTAGACACCACACATGATTTAAAAAAAAAATCTACATAAAGAGTTTATGTTAATATTTATATGAATGTATAAGTGTATATCTTAGGCCTTGTAGTTAGTCACCACAAACACTTCGTTTAGATCAGGTTGCCTTTTTGCTCTTACTAAGGCTCTGTTTACATTCAGATGCGTTTTGGTTGATCGGATCTCAAGTAGACGAGGGAGACACATTCCCGTTTACACCTGGTGTTTTAATCTCTTTAATCTCTTTAGACTCTTTTGTCCACTTTTGACCACTTCTGTCCTGATTTCTTCAAAAGGAGGTTTTTCGATCTAATGGACAAAATAAGCTCACGCAATTTACATATGAATGCACTCGGAGACATCGGGGGAAAAAAACACGGAGAGCAGCAGTTTTAGTTTCTGCTCTGACAGCCACAAGACGACGGCAAATGCTGGGAGTGTGTGTTAGAAATCAGGAATGACAGGACATTGTGCTTTACATTTTTCGCTTTCAAACCAAACTTTGGTCTCCAGCCAACAAAGTTTAAATCCCGTCTGGGTAGTGCGCTTCCCATAATGTTCACGCATTAGGTCAGTAGACCGAGAGAAGACGGTCTTTTGTGGCTGTTTGAACACATGAGCGTCTACACTACAAAAGCAATCCGGTTGAATGTGTTTCCACTACCTCTGGAAGTGGTCGAAAGTGGACAAGCTCAAAACGCTTTAGACCCGTTTACACCTGTATTTTGCGTCATCCACTTGTGACCAAAACGCATCTTAATACCAGGTATAAACAGGGCAGATATGACACATTTAAATTATGTCCACTTTACTTAAAAATATCAAATTTTTGTCACAACTTAATTAGTTCAATCAACCTAATATATTTAACACTGAGGTTAATTTGTGTTAAAACTACATGAAATATTTGTGTTGACATAACTAACTGGGCAGTGGATCTGTAGTTCCCAGAATGCTTTACAAGGGACTCCATTAGGAGAGTAAATTTAGGGATTAAAGTGTTATTTTATCAGTTTTTCTGTAAAGGGATAGTTAGTTAATGTTAGTGTTTAAAGGGGGACACACTCAGTTTCAGTCAATCTCATGTCAATCTTGACTGCCTATAGAGTAGTATTGCATCTTTCATATCTCCGAAAAAGTCTTTTAGTTTTATTATATTTATAAAAGAAAGATACGCTGTAACGAGTCTTTGCGAAAAACAACGAGCGGCTGGAGGCGTATCGTCAGGGCGAAACTAAAGAATCACGAGCGTGCGCGGCTATTGCGTTGAGAGTGTCTGAAAGCTGTGACATCCTTAAATGTGGAGAAAAAAAACGTTCTCCTATATAAACCATGACTATCAATCAGATTTAACCACACATATATGATCCAGAATAATATCTAGAGGCTGAAATTGAACCGGAGAAGCAGCATCGACGACTACAGCAGGACGTCTCTATGGTACGTACTGTAACAGTAACATTTTGAAGCAGTTTTACTCACCGCCTGCTTCCAACGCATGACCGTAAACCTTAAAGGGTTTGTTCACCCAAAAATGAAAATTCTGTCATTAATTACTTACCCTCATGTCGTTCGACACCCGTAAGACCTCCGTTCATCTTCGGAACACAAAGGAAGATATTTTAGTTGAAATCTGATGGCTCTGAAAGGCCTCCATTGGCACAATGCACGATTCACTCTTAAGACCCATAAAAGGTACTAAAGACGTTGTTACAAAGTCCATCTCACTACAGTGGTTCTACAATAACTTTATAAAGCGACGAGAATAGTTTTTGTGCGCAAAAAAAACCTAAATAACGACTTATATAGTGATGACCGATTTCAAAATAATGCATCATGAAGCTTCAAAGCTTTATGAATCAGCGAGTCGAATCATGATTCGGATCGCGTGTCAAACCGCCAAACTGCTGAAATCACGCGACTTTGGCGATTCAAACCGCTGAATCGACTCACTGGTTCATAACACTTCGAAGCTTAATGATGCCTTGTTTTGGAATCAGTCATCACTATATAAGTCATTATTTAGGGGTTTTTTTGCGCACAAAAACTATTCTCGTCACTTTATAAAGTTATTTTAGAACCACTGTAATGAGATGGACTTTGTAACGACGTCTTTAGTGTCTTTTAAGGGTCTTGAGAGTGTAAAGTGCATTGTGCCAATGGAGGCGTTTCTGAGCGATCGGATTTCAACTAAAATATCTTCATTTGTGTTCCGAAGATGAACGGAGGTCTGACGGGTGTCGAACGACATGAGGGTAAGTAATTACTGACATAATTTTCATTTTTGGGTGAACTAACCCTTTAATCGCTGGGACTGCTCCATCTTTCAGCATTAGACGAGCTACAAATCCGGAGTTGAACTGTACGTTGTTTATAATCCATCGTCGCCAAAATTCAGTGAACAAACAAAAACCAAACTCCATCCACTGTCCCAGTAACGCTGGGTTCTTTGGGAAGCTGTACAGGGTTGTCTTGCCCTGACAAGCAAAAACACACTTCTTTGGTGACATTGTTGATTTTGTGAAGTCCTGTGACTGCAGCGTAGCCGGCTTCCCTAAAGCGGTTGCTCTCTCGCTCTAATCGCGCGCGCCCTTCTATGAGAAGAGCCCGTACGGCCCGTACAAGGACATTCCGCCCCATCTAACCTCACATAGACCCATACTCGAAAAAAACTTTCCGAAACTTGTGAGAAACCAGAAGGAGTATTTTTGGCACAGAAATACTCCATCAAACGTCCAACTTTTTTTTTTTTTTTTTTTACTTTGTCCATGTTTAGCATGGGAATCCAAGTCTTTAACAGTGTAAAAAGGTCAGTATGCATGAAACAGCATTTCACCCCCCCCCCCCCCCTTTAATGTTCAGTTATGTTGGACATTTGTATGTTGGAGTTTCGATGATGTTTTTGAATTTATGCTGAAGAGTGGCGCCTGTGTTTAGGCTGTGGGCAATCAGTGATCTATAATGTCTGGAGTGACACCTCTTTTCTTTTATTTTCATTATATTCATTGTGTATGGTGATGAATAAAACTGCTTATAATTAATTTTCCAATTAAATGGTTTAATTGAAGTTTGACAAGTATAAAAAAGGAATGTTATAAGTATATAAATATCATTTAAAAACTGTATTTGATCAAATTGAGTTGGACCAACTCAATTACATTTCATTGCATGAAAGAGTTGGGCTACACATATTTATTGGATGGAAAACCTGCCCACTGTCTAAAAAAAAAGAAGAAAAAAAAGCTGTATGCACAAAAGTGCTGTTTAGTTTCAGATTCAGCATAACTTGTCACACTGCAGGACACTTTCAACTTTCTAAAAGTATTTTTTGTCAACTGTTGGAAAACTGGGAAAGTTGGTCCAACATAGTGACAGTGAGTTCTCTTACGAGAGGTTCTCTCGTATTGCGTAAGTTCCTTACGCTACGGGAAAGTATTCTTTCTTCGAGATTTCTGAAAAAATTTTTTGTAACATTGTCAACGCAGTGCGGCAGCCTGGCAGACCATAGCAGGCTATTCCAGCATGCTATTGGCTGCTCTGCTGGCAACTGCAGCAGCCTATCGGTGAGCCCGCGTGACGTGGCGACCAATGAGGGCGCTTCGCGCCCACCTGGCTTCATTTGCCTACAGGTGGGGCGTGGCCACGTGTATATAAGCAGGGCTCACGGGCTGCATATTCGATTTTCTTTTCTTCAGCGAAGCCCTTCGCATCGCTGGATCTGGAACCCGCCGCCGTGATCGTGCAGACGAGCAAGCAGAGGACAGCGCCTGAAGAAGCCGGCAGCATCGCGCCAGCATCGCGCCGGATAGCCTGCTCTGCTATCCGGCAGCATTATATCCTTTCATTGCACGTGTTCTCGCCGTTGCGTCACACGTTTCATAAAAGAGCACGAGCGTTTTTATCAAAACGCCTCGTTCCACCTGCGGCTCGTGCCACGTGCAGCTCAGCACCAGAGACCGCCATGTGTCTGCGCTCTCTGTCTGGGCCGTGACCACGCCGCCGCCGCACTCCTCGCGGGCGATTACCCAGAGTGCGAGGAACTCTCTATGTCGACCCTGCGGGCTCGACTCGAGCAGTTTTATGATGACATCACTCCGCTGTTCCCCCCCTCTGTTCAAGCCGCGCCACCGCGCCGCTTATAAGGGATGGTTGAAATGAACGGTCTCGGAGCGAGCCTCCTCCCCCTCTGTTCAAGCCGCGCCGCTTACAAGGGATGGTAGGAATGAACGGTCTCGGAGCGAGCCTCCTCCCCCTCTGTTCAAGCCGCGCCACTGCGCCGCTTGCGAGGGATGGTAGAAATGAACGGTCTCGGAGCGAGCCTCCTCCCCCTCTGTTCAAGCCGCGCCACCGCGCCGCTTGCAAGGGATGGTAGAAATGAACGGTCTCGGAGCGAGCCTCCTCCCCCTCTGTTCAAGCCGCGCCACCGCGCCGCTTGCAAGGGATGGTAGAAATGAACGGTCTCGGAGCGAGCCTCCTCCCCCTCTGTTCAAGCCGCGCCACCGCGCCGCTTGCCAGGGATGGTAGAAATGAACGGTCTCGGAGCGAGCCTCCTCCCCCCCTCTGTTCATGCCGCGCTAATGCGCCGCTTACATACAAGGGATGGCAGAAATGGACGGTCCTGCAGCTCTCTTTACGTTACAAGAGAGCTGTTCCACCCTCGCGCACACTTCTCAGTCCCCTCATGAGTTCAGGCGACTGGAATTGTTCATATTTTGCTGTACACGAGCCTGTTTAGACACGCACCCCAGCGAACAAACGCCGTCATGAGACATGACGCTGACATATGCTCTCCAACGAACCCGCACTCCCCCCTGTTGGACCGCGCAGATTGCGCCGTTCACAAGGAATGAGAGTGCCGCGCGCGCCGCACTCACCGGGAAATTAACAGAGGGTGTTTTCGTCCCGCTGTGGCCGGACGAACCGCCTTTCTCTAGCATTTCTCAGCCCCCTCTCCAGTTCAGGCGGCTGGAAATATTACTATTGCAGTAACGAGCCTGTCTTTTATGCACGCACGACTGCCAACAAGCACGAGGACGTACTGCCGTATGCTCGCGCTAACTGAATGCTATTGTGTCCCTCCCGGTAGCACAGTGGCAAAATCAGCGGCTGAAACGCCGGAGACCCGAGTTCGAGCCCAGCTCTCGCGGCAGATAAAAATGTTTTACTGTCCGCTTCCCCGGGCTCGCGGCCAGCTTTTCTTAAATACAGAAAGCTAACTTGCACCACGTGGCGCTCGAGTATTTTTGGGCGTCTATACATAAGGAGAGAATAGACGGTTAAGTCCCGCTGCGGCCGGACCACCGTTAAAACTCTGTTTTCCTGTCAGTCCCCACTCCTGTGGCTACTGCAGATGTTTTCCACGCAGCCTACGAGCCGACGGACTCGCCCTCTCGCCTGTTTCCAACTGAAGCCCCTCCAAAGTCCTCCTAGCAGAAGGGGGAAGTGACGGTTAAGTCCCGCCGTGGCCGGACCACCGTCAAAACTCTTCTTCCTGTCAGCCCCCACTCCTGTGGTTGCTGCAGATGGCTCTCACGCAGCCAACGAGCCGGCAAAACTGCCCTCTCGCCTGTCTACAACCGCCGTTTTATGACGAACCAGAGAAATCACGAAGTTGCTTTATTTCTGGTTGCACGGCTCACGCCGTATGTGTTTTCAAATGCAGTAAACGTGCCCACTTTTGTGTTCACCCCTGCACCCAAGCACCACGAATCCCGTGTCTCTCACTCACATAAAGCGGCCACCGGCCGCTCGAGTGCTAGAGTTAGGTCACGTGTCCGCTTATTTGCGCCCACGCCTAATCACCACACGCGCTGTCACACAGCCACTCTTAACCGGTCATGTTCCACGCGTAAGAGTTGTGCCCGCTCAAACGCGCTCACACATTTTCGCGAACATTTTGCCCCCGGCGCCATGCGCCGCGCCACACACCATTTGTTCTCCGCCCAAGGTGGCCGGAACGACGAGTGTAGGGCCACACACAAGCCACTCCCCGCTCGAAGCGGCAGAGATACAGTGTGTAGGGCGGCCAGCCATCGCGAGCGATCGGCTGGCCCACAGCACAGAGAGCGCGCGCACTGCGCCCGCCCCTCCTATACAGGCCGTCAAACCCGCGAAGCGCGGCGTTTTGAGCCCGGAGGCCGTTCTATCCCGTGTGGCACACGCGAGAGCGTGGGAAGCCATTCCAGTGTGTATCAGAATGGGTGCTGAAAACAGTGAAGCACGGCTACACTCTGCAGTTTGCTCGTCGCCCTCCGCGCTTCTGTGCGCGTACAGAGACGAGAGTGAGCGAGGAAGTAGCACATCTACTTCGAGCGGAGATAGCCACGCTGCTGTGCAAAGGGGCTATAGAACCGGTTCCCCATTCTATGAGCGAGTCAGGCTTTTACAGCCGGTATTTTCTCGTGCCAAAAAGGGATGGGTCGCTCAGACCGATTCTGGATCTGAGGCGTCTGAACAAAGCTCTTATGAGAAGATCGTTCAAGATGCTCACGACCAAGCAGATCCTCGCGCATACTCGCCCGAGAGACTGGCTAATCTCCCTAGATTTGAAAGATGCATATTTTCAAATCAAGATAATGCCACGTCACAGGCCATTCTTACGATTCGCCTTCGACGGCCAGGCTTATCAATACACCGTCCTTCCGTTCGGCCTGTCACTAGCACCCCGTACATTTACGAAGTGCATGGACGCGGCCCTCGCTCCTCTGAGAAGTCGAGGGATGCGAGTGTTGAACTATCTGGACGATTGGCTCATCCTGGCGCAGTCAGAGGCCGAGCTCCTCGCCCACAGGGCAATGCTGCTCAGCCATCTGGACAGCCTGGGGCTCACAGTCAATTGGACCAAGAGCTCATTAGTGCCCACGCAATCAACCTCATTTCTGGGTTTGAATCTGGACACTGTGGCAATGTCAGCCCGCCTGTCACCCCAACGCGCGCGCCAAGTTCAGCGCATGGCTGCGTACTTCCGGCCGGGCAAAATCGCACCTCTCAAGCTCTTTCAGAGGATGCTGGGACGTATGGCCTCAGCTGCAGCTGTGCTCCAGCTGGGCTTAATGCGCATGCGCCCGCTGCAATGCTGGTTAAACGCCCGAGTGCCTCACAGAGCCTGGGCGTCCGGAGGCTTCAGGATCAGAGTGACTCAGAGCTGTGTTTCAGCCTAGAGCCCTGGTTAGTAGCCGACTGGTACCAGAGGGGAGTGACGATGGGAGCCATCTCACACCGCAAGGTCATCTCGACGGATGCCTCCACCACGGGTTGGGGCGCCGTTTTCGAGGGCAGATCAGCCTCGGGCCTCTGGTCGAGCGAGGAAAAACTCCTACACATAAACTGTTTGGAGATGATAGCGGTAGAGAACGCGCTCAAGCAGTTTCTCCCGCTTAAACGAGGACACCACGTGTTGGTCCGGTCGGACAATACCACAGTGGTGTCCTACGTGAACCGGCAGGGCGGTGTCAGGTCCAGGTGTCTGGGCAATCTGACAGAACGCCTGCTCGTGTGGGCAGACAGCTCGCTGCACTCGCTGAGAGCTGCACACGTACCGGGCCACCTCAATGTGGGCCCGGACAAGCTGTCCAGGGGCCTCATTCTCTCAGGAGAATGGTCCCTGCACCCCCAGACAGTCCAGCTGGTATGGCGCCTATTCGGCAGAGCGGAGCTCAACCTCTTTGCAACAAAAGAGAACGCCCGCTGCCCGACGTTTCTGTCCAAAAGCAAGGATGCGCTGTCCCAACCTTGGCCCAGCCTCCCGCTGTATGCTTTCCCGCCGATTTCCCTATTGCCCCAGGTCATAGCGAAAATCAGGGAGACGCGCCGCCCGGTGCTCCTTATAGCGCCGCGCTGGGAGAACCAGATTTGGTACCCAGAGCTGGTGAAGCTGTTGCACTCACCCCCCTGGCCAGTTCCGCTGAGAGCAGACCTCCTCTCTCAAGCAGGAGGGTCAGTTTGGCATCCCCATCCAGAGCGATGGTCTCTGCATGTATGGGTGACCAACGGATACCCGTTGACCTGCCCGAAGGGGTTATGAACACGATTTCACACTCTAGAGCCCCCTCGACGAGGCGGTTATATAGTTCTAAGTGGTCGGTGTTCACTGAGTGGTGTGTCTCCAAGGGATTGGACCCACAGCAATGTGGGGTCCAGCGGGTGCTCTCCTTCCTCCAAGAGCTTTTGGAACTGGGCAGGTCCCCTTCCACGCTCAAAGTGTATGTGGCGGCTGTAGCAGCGTTCGCTCAGACGACGCTAGGTAGCACGCTAGGAAGGAACGAGCTCATCATCCGTTTCCTCAGAGGAGCCAGACGGATGAATCCCCCGCGGCCCCCTTTGGTTCCTATATGGGATCTGGCCTTGGTCCTAGAGGCCCTGAAGGCTCATCCCTTTGAACCGCTCGAGACTGTGGAACCAAGGTTCCTTTCGCTAAAAACCGCGTTCCTGATAGCTCTGGCTTCAGTGAAACGCGTGGGGGATCTACACGCGCTCTCAGTGAGCCCGACGTGTATGGAGTTCGGTCCTAATGACTCTAAGGTCATTCTCAGACCGAGGCATGGTTATGTCCCCAAAGCGATCGGCACTCCCTTCAGGGCGCAGATTATCTCCCTCTCGGCTCTGCCAGCATCCGACGAGGGGGACGGTGGCAATATCCTCTGCCTTGTCAGGGCATTGAGGGTTTATGTCACACGCTCCGCCGCCTTCAGGCGTTCTGAGCAGCTATTTGTTTCGTTTGGAGGGCGCGCTAAAGGTCTCGCCTCCTCGAAACAGACCCTGTCCAGGTGGATAGTGGACACGATTGCAGTAGCTTACGCTTCCAAACACCTGCAGTGCCCGCTAGGTGTCAGAGCACACTCCACCAGAGGCATGGCCTCTTCGTGGGCTTGGGCCAGAGGGATTTCCATCCACGATATCTGTATGGCGGCAGGCTGGGCCTCGCCGTCTACGTTCGTGAGATTTTACAATCTGGAAGTTCCTGCCTTACAGGCGAAAGTGTTATCAGTTCAATAGGGCTGTTGGTTCTGCCCAGTGATTCTGCGCAGACATAGCTCACATACTGGTAGTAAGTTCGGTACTAGGCTCATGTGAATTTGAAGGAGACCGGCAGTGCCGTTCCCTCATTTACGAGACGAGCTGTTGTGAGTTTGAAGGTGACCGGCGGTGCCGTTACCTCACTCATATAACAAGATATTGTGAATTTGAAGGCGACCGGCGTTGCCGTTCCCTCATTCATGAGACAAGGTGTTGTAACCACCTGTTGTAACCACCCGTCAGTTCAAATGAAGTGTCCGTATATGTGGTGGCCCGTTTCCTTTACCGGCCACCCTGCCCGAGCAGTGTTTTTTCCCCGGTTCCCTGGGATACATATGCTGTATGCGAGGCGCGCACGGCGTTGACAATATGTTCCCGTAGCGTAAGGAACTTACGCAATACGAGAGAACCTCTCGTAAGAGAACGATACTCGGTTACTTAACGTAACCTCGGTTCTCTCTAGAAGAGGGAACGAGTATTGCGTTCCTTGCCGTGCGCCCCGCGGGCTTTTACGCTTCAGAACTACGAAAACCGAATATGCAGCCCGTGAGCCCTGCTTATATACACGTGGCCACGCCCCACCTGTAGGCAAATGAAGCCAGGTGGGCGCGAAGCGCCCTCATTGGTCGCCACGTCACGCGGGCTCACCGATAGGCTGCTGCAGTTGCCAGCAGAGCAGCCAATAGCACGCTGGAATAGCCTGCTATGGTCTGCCAGGCTGCCGCACTGCGTTGACAATGTTACAAAATTAAGGATAATTTTGGGTTTTTCAGAAATCTCGAAGAAAGAATACTTTCCCGTAGCGTAAGGAACTTACGCAATACTCGTTCCCTCTTCTAGAGAGAACCGAGGTTACGTTAAGTAACCGAGTATCGTTCTCAAGCAAAAAAAAAAGTGAAAACCTATAGTTGTTAATTAATAAAAGCAGCACTTCACACTAGCAGTTGAGATGTCAGGTATTTTGAGAGAGAGGAAAGATATTTGACAGTAAAATGAACCGTGTTACATACCTCAGTCATGTTCAGATCTTTTATGTGTCTCCTCAGACATTGTCAACTCTGACCTCAAGTCCACGTTGAGGGTCCTCTACGACCTCTTCACCAAGTACAGGGATGTGGAGTGACAGAGGAGAACAATACGTGCAGAAATCAGAGAGGTCACATTCGTATCAGTATTATATTGCTGTTGTATTCTTTTCTGTGTTTCCTTTATGTTTGAAATTGAGTCAATGCATATATTTATTCAGTCCGAAAGATATTTAACAATCACATTCTGTTGACCTATTTTCCATTAATATTATATGATATATGGTAATGGACATATGGAAATATATGAAATGTACAAATTCATAATACAGTCTATTGTAATGTGAATGTATTTTGTTTGTTGGCTACATAAAAAAAAAAAACTATTACATGTACATTTTTAACCCTTCTGTAGTCCTTATTTGTGAATCACACTCATGTTCCTTACGAAAGTGACCAGACACCTGAAACATAACTTCTTATTTTTTTCAGTAAAATCATTGTAATACATTTTTGTTCAATAATATACTTTATTTTGCATTTTGAGAGGGTTTTGTGGTACTAGTTAATATTTATGCAGTAATTAATATAAATTTTTTCTCATTGAAAAAAATAAATTAAAATTAAATTGTTTGACTTATTAATTAATGATTAATTAATTATCAATTAATGCAGTATTTCAGGTTAAAAGAGAGACTCTACCATTCAAATTCAATGTTGGATTGGATTTAGCACCATCTGGTTGTTAAAAAAGGAAAAACGTGTAATGCCATAGTGTAACCACTAGTAGAGCGGCTTGTGGATTGCCTAGTTGTTTTTAGACATACATATTTTTATTAGGTGGAAGATTTTAATATATATTTAAACAAACTCAAAGACTGCTTTTTGTCAAGTTTTAGATATTTTTTTGTTAGAAATCCGCTTGTTAAGTCGTGACGTATGGAACGCCGTTTCTGGGTCCAAGCCTCAACTCACTTGAGAATGCCATCGACGGCCGTTTATGAGCGCTATTTATTCATATTAAGCATAAAACATTTTAAAAAGTTAAACATTTTAAATACTTACAGTCTACACATCAGTATATGTGCTCACAGCGTCACAGACATTCATATTTTACCGATTTATAAAAGATGAATCACTGTCTGGAATTTTGGTATGGAGATTATGATGATAATTTTTTTGTAGTATTAGACCACATTGTGTGTGTATATTAGCACCGTTTGTTATTTTTCTCGTGGTATGAGATAGAACGTTTGGACCCGGAAACGTCAGACTTAACAACCCAATAGTGAATTGTTAGTTTTTGCATTATGATTTCAGTCAAACCTGAACATTGTGTTAGAAAGAGAACGCAAGGAAAAATTTTGTTACCATTTTTTGATTCAGAATTTAATAGAAAATGCAATTAATTTAATCACCCTGTGACATTTTTTTCTGCATTATTCCTGAATTATTGAATTGATTTCACATACTCTCAAAACTTTGCTCTGTTACAGACAGCAGTTCGTGTGTGTGTGTGTGTGTGTGTGTGTGTATAAGTGTGTGTGTGTGAATGGGTGTGTTTATTTCATGGGTGTGTTTATTAATGGATTTTGTTTATGTCTTAGTGTTTTAGAGTGTCACCCTTTCACTGCTGTGAGCTTTTTCTGCATTATGACTGAATTATGTAATAGACACAGTGGTTCATAGTGTGTGTGTGTTTGTGTGTGTGTGTGAGAGGATATGTCTAAATCACACTCTTGATATTTTATAGTGTCATCTCTTCACTGCAGTGTACTTTATTTTCAGTATTGTGGTAAGTTGTGCACACAAAAAATTATCTGAATTGTTGTGTTTTTGTCCATTTCCCATTCATTTCCAATGGTCGGTCCTATGGTGGTTTTGACCGAAGACCACAAGTGTGAATTCTTTTTTTTACGACCACTTAGCCTGTTCGAATCATGCCCTCAATTTTTTTTGTGTGTATTCACATTCCAAGTGCCATAAAATTCACCAAGGTTCGTACCATTTCGTACCAGTGATTTTTAAAAATGGAAAAAAAAGAAATTCTCCGGTCAGAAGTGACTGAAGACCATATAAGGGTTAAAAATGAATTTGGAAGAGTCATTCTTTGCTATCTTTGCTACAGTGGTGCTGCAGTCTTTGAACAGCATTGCCAATGCAATTTCGAAATCAAATGAAGTACAGAATAAGGGTTGCCAGGTTTGTGCAACTAAACTAACCCAATAACCTTTAACCCATGAGGATAAAAACAACCTGTGGCAACAATAAAAAGTGGCTCAATCAAGTGGGAAAACTGCAGACTTGCTAACACTTTACAGAATAAAAATGTATTATTTTCTCAACAGTACAACTCAAACAGTGCAGCATGCAACACCAAGGTCATGGGTGTCCCAACATAAGTCCCAACAGGGAATGCATGAACTGATAAATTGTCTACCCGAATACAATATAACTCACTTTGGATTTTTTGGCTTCATCTACCAAATGCATTTAAATATATGAATATATATATATTTTTTTATGATAGCAGAAATATAATAAAAATGTAACCTATTTTTTTTAATTTTTTTTTACAATGGATTGATTAGAATTAGGCTGTGGGTGATTTATATTGATGCATGATGTTTTAGATTAAGAAAGTAGCATGGGCATTCAATTAAAATAGATTCAGTTAAAAGGTCGCTGAAATAGTTTTTGCACTGTAGAGGTTTAAAGTCTCCATGAAATCAAACTTGACCATTCTTAGTTCTGGTTTTGATATTTTTGCTATTTGCATATATTTACTAGCCTGACAAACCAGACTCACATCAAGATGTTGGGTCTGGGAACACACCATTGGCAGGGCTCAATCCGAGGGGCGGGATAAACGGTTGTCTTTCAAATTCCCTCTGCACGCAATAGGAAAGCACTACAACCAACCAGAGCACCGAAGAAGGAGAAGCGGAGCTAGTTGATAGATGAAACTTTCGCCGTATCTGGTAGGCAAAAATCTTACTTTCTTAAGAGTGACTTCAGTGGCGTTCTTTGTTCTTTTCTCAAAGAAAAGCTTAACTCCAAGTCTTCCAGAGTCGCGGCCAAAGCCGATTCGAAAGACCGCTGTTCACCAGCTTCTTTGTTTACGAATAGCACGCGGAACCGCCACAACTCTGCCATCATTATGTTAAGCCCGCCCACCGACTGTATACACGATGTGATTGGCCTGACCAGAGTTGGTTTTTCCAGCTCGCAAGCCAACGGAGAGTTGCTAGACGCCCTGCGGCTGCAAATTATATTTGCTGCCGCTAGGGTGCATCTAGATTTATAGGCTAACTATTTACTGTTTCGTATTAAATAAATTTGGGTCAGTTTGACCTGCAAACATCATAATAATTATTTCCAACACATTTCAACCAGCATTTAACGGCATGGGGCATGGGATATAGGGTGAATTCAGGGTGATTGGGACACTTTTTGCCATTAAGATTACTTGGAAAAAGTGTCCCAATCACCCTGAATTCACCTACATAAACTTGATTTTGAAGGACGAGATCTGCTTTGCTGCTGCTGAGCAAATACATGCAGTGCCAGTCCTCCCTATACGCAAAGTATGCAAGTTGCATTGGGCCCTTGCTCACAAGAATAATGATGAAAATAAAAATGTCTGACTTAACGCATACAGTTTTGTCTTTAGTGAACATACACAGCTTTAAATGCTTGTCAGTGTATTAGGTCTGTGCATTCGGTCTTAAAGTGACAGCAGCCTAATAAACCCGCATTTAATGTTAAAGTGGCGGTTGATTATGATTTAACTTTTTTAACTAATTAGTGTATAATGTTGCTGTTTGAGCATAAACAACATCTGCAAAGTTACGATGCTCATAGTTCAAAGCAAAGGGAGATATTTTCTTTTACAGAAATTACTTTTTAAGGACTACAATAAATGGCTGGTAGGGACTACAACGAGCTTATTCACGGGTTAGTGACATCACTAACCCTAAAATGTACATAAACCCCGCCCCCGGGAACACAGAACAAAGGCCATGTTGGGCTGAGTTGTTGTAGTCGAGCACATTTGTGAGTCTGCTCAAGCTGTCACTGGTGGGATCACTGGCTGTCACATTTATTGCAATACAGTACAAACACAAATGCAATAGCATGTCATAAAAGCAAAATGATTACATATCTTACAACACTTCCCACACAAGCGATTTATAGATTATCATGACAGAATATGCTAATCAATGACTTGACAATAGTAACTCCACATCAGCTACATAAATTCATCAACTAACTATTCAGAAACATCCTGTCTCATTCTACATGTTGTCACTTCTTCTTGAGTCTCTCCATCATTGTCCGACTCCGGCTTGAACATAAAAGGCTAAACAGTTTCGGACATTTTCAGTGCATGTCTGCATGAGGTAATCAGAGCTGCTAACATGAGCTCTTGAAGCTCCGCCCTCTTCCGTGTGCAGCAGCTCATTTGCATTTAAAGGGACACACACAAAAAAATCTTGTTTTTGTTCACCCCCAAAAAGTGACAATTTTAACATCAAGCGTATAGCGTCAGTTCAGGTCACGTCAGTCAAGCTCGCATCAGCTGACTGTCAGATTATCACGTCTGCCTATAGGAATACAACGTCTATCACAGCATACATATATAAGCTCCTTCAGTACTATCAGCTGCTATCGCGTTCTCCAGAGCTCATTTACCCTCCTCCATCCCCAGCTCCCTACAGTCAGGATTTGGTATTCTAATTCCCCTTGAATCAGACTAAATTCCTGAATTATTTGGTACATTTAATATCAACATTAATGATATCTGCAGTACATTATGTTGGTTCTGTTCTGTATACCCTTAGGGGGGTTATGGCTGCTCTCCCTGCTCTTATTCATGCTAGGCTGCTTGGATGTGCAGGGAGTTCTTGCCCAGAACAGAACCATACCGGCAATCCAAACTATTGGATCTACTATTGGACTACTATAAAAGTCAATCAATCATCTTTGACGATAGTGGTCCTGACAGAAATGCTATAAAAAATGATCTGTGGGTTATTTTGTACGGTGGCCCAGTAGTGCACAACACAACAAAATATAAAAAGCAAACATAAGTTCACAACACAACGAAAACAAGCCACAACACAACGAAAAAGCCACAACACAAATGAATCAAACCACAATGGAAACAAGCCACAACACAACGGAAACAAGCCACAACACAACGAAAAAGCCACAACACCATGGAAATGCTCCCAACCACTCGGGGGCACTCGGAGCGAGGTAAAGTTGCCACTGTTCTATAGAATCGGCAATCTTATAAAGATATCAATACCACAATTAGTTTTAACATTATGTAGGCTAACCATTGTTTATCGATATGAAATATTAATTTTAAATCACCTACATACATTATAGCTGCTCCTCCTTGAACTGCCACCTTAACGTGGTGGAGGGGTTTGAGTACCCGAATGAACCTAGGAGCTATGTTGTCCGGGGCTATATGCCCCTGGTAGGGTCTCCCAAGGCAAACAGGTCCTAGGGGACGGGTCAGACTAAGAGCAGTTCAAAAAACCCTTATGATGACCAAAAAAAGGAGGACCGTGACGTCGCCCGGTACGGCGCAGCCGGGGCCCCACCCTGGAGCCAGGCCTGGGGTTGGGGCTCGTATGCGAGCGCCTGGTGGCCGGGCCTTCCCCGGGCTCAGCCCAAAGGAGCGACGTGGGGACACCTTCCCGTGGGCCCACCACTCACAGGAGGGACCGTAAGGGGCCGGTGCAGAGAAGATCGGGCAGCAGTCGAAGGCAGGAGCCTAGACAACCCGATCCCTGGACACGGAAACTGGCTCTTGGGACATGGAATGTCACCTCACTGGCAGGGAAGGAGCCTGAGATTGTGCGGTAGGTTAGGTGCGTAGGTCACCTCTACGCACGGCTTGGGCTCTGGAACCACACTCCTCGAGAGAGGATGGACTCTTCACCACTCCGGAGTTGCCCATGGTGAGAGGCGGCGGGCTGGTGTGGGTTTGCTTATAGCCCCCCAGCTCTGCCGCCATGTGTTGGAGTTTACCCCGGTGAACGAAAGGGTCGTTTCCCTGCGGCTTCGGCTCAGGGATAGGTCTCTCACTGTTGTTTGTGCCTACGGGCCGAACGGCAGTGCAGAGTACCCGGCCTTCTTGGGGTCTCTGGGAGGGGTGCTGGAAAGTGCTCTGACTGGGGACTCCGTCGTTCTACTGGGGGACTTCAACGCCCACGTGGGCAATGACAGTGACACCTGGAGGGGCGTGATTGGGAGGAACGGCCCCCCTGATCTGAACCCGAGTGGTGTTCAGTTATTGGACTTCTGTGCTAGTTACGGTTTGGCCATAATGAACACCATGTTCAGGCATAAGAGTGTCCATCAGTGCACATGGCACCAGGACACTCTAGGTTGTAGGTCAATGATCGACTTTGTGGTCGTTTCATCTGACCTACGGCCGTATGTCTTGGACACTCGGGTGAAGAGAGGGGCGGAGCTGTCAACTGATCACCACCTGGTGGTGAGTTGGATCCGATGGCGGGGGAGGAAGCTGGACAGACCCGGCAGACCCAAACGTACTGTAAGGGTCTGCTGGGAACGTTTGGCCGAGCCCCCTGTCAGAGAGATCTTCAACTCCCACCTCCGGCAGAACTTCGACCGGATCCCGAGGGAGGCTGGAGATATTGAGTCCCAATGGACCATGTTCTCCACCTCCATTGTCAAAGCGGCCGCTCGGAGCTGTAGCCGTAAGGTCTCCGGTGCATGTCGAGGCGGCAATCCCCGAACCCGGTGATGGACACCGGAAGTAAGGGATGCCGTCAAGCTGAAGAAGGAGTCCTATCGGTCCTGGATGGCTTGTGGGACTCCGGAGGCAGCTGACATGTACCGGCAGGCTAAGCGGACTGCAGCCCGGGTGGTTGTGGAGGCAAAAACTCGGGCCTGGGAGGAGTTCGGTGAGGCCATGGAAAAGGACTATCGGCTGGCCTCGAAGAGATTCTGGCAAACCGCCCGGCGCCTCAGGAGGGGGAAGCAGTGCCCTACCAACGCTGTTTACAGTGGCGATGGGCGGCTGTTGACCTCAACTGGGGATGTCATCGGACAGTGGAAGGAATACTTCGAGGATCTCCTCAATCCCGCCATCACGCCTTCCATTGAGGAAGCAGAGGCTGGGGGCTCAGAGGAGGACTCGTCCATCACCCAAGCTGAAGTCACCGAGGTGGTCAAGAAACTCATCGGTGGCAAGGCACCGGGGGTGGATGAGATCCGCCCTGAGTACCTCAAGTCTCTGGATGTTGTGGGGCTGTCTTGGCTGACACGCCTCTGCAGCATCGCGTGGCTGTCGGGGACAGTGCCTCTGGGATGGCAGACCGGGGTGGTGGTCCCTCTTTTTAAGAAGGGGGACCGGAGGGTGTGTTCCAACTACAGGGGAATCACACTTCTCAGCCTCCCCGGGAAAGTCTATGCCAGGGTACTGGAGAGGAGAATACGGCCAATAGTAGAACCTCGGATTCAGGAGGAACAGTCTGGTTTTCGTCCGGGCCGTGGTACACTGGACCAGCTCTATACCCTCTACAGGGTGCTGGAGGGTTCATGGGAGTTTGCCCAACCAGTCCACATGTGTTTTGTGGATTTGGAGAAGGCATTCGACTGTGTCCCTCGCGGCATCCTATGGAGGGTGCTCGGGGAGTATGGGGTCCGGGGTCCGGGGTCCTTTGCTAAGGGCTGTCCGGTCCCTGTACGACCAAAGCAGGAGTTTGGTCCGCATTGCCGGCAGTAAGTCAGACTTGTTCCCGGTGCATGTTGGACTCCGGCAGGGCTGCCCTTTGTCGCCGGTTCTGTTCATAATTTTTATGGACAGAATTTCTAGGCGCAGCCAGGGGCCGGAGGGTGTCAGGTTTGGGGACCACGCGGTTTCGTCTCTGCTCTTTGCGGATGACATTGTCGTGTTGGCCCCTTCTAACCAGGACCTTCAGCATGCACTGGGACGGTTTGCAGCCGAGTGTGAAGCGGCTGGGATGAGGATCAGCACCTCCAAATCCGAGGCCATGGTCCTCAGTCGGAAAAGGGTGGTTTGCCCACTTCAGGTTGGTGGAGAGTTCCTGCCTCAAGTGGAGGAGTTCAAGTATCTAGGGGTCTTGTTCACGAGTGAGGGGAGGATGGAACGGGAGATTGACAGACGGATCGGTGCAGCTTCTGCAGTAATGCGATCGATATACCGGTCTGTTGTGGTGAAGAAAGAGCTAAGCCGTAAGGCGAAGCTCTCGATTTACCGGTCAATCTACGTTCCTACTCTCACCTATGGTCATGAGCTTTGGGTCATGACCGAAAGGACAAGATCCCGGATACAGGAGGCCGAAATGAGCTTTCTCCGCAGGGTGGCTGGGCGCTCCCTTAGGGATAGGGTGAGAAGCTCAGTCACTCGGGAGGAACTCGGAGTAGAGCCGCTGCTCCTCCACATCGAGAGGGGTCAGCTGAGGTGGCTCGGGCATCTGTTCCGGATGCCTCCTGAACGCCTTCTCGGGAAGGTGTTTCGGGCATTTCCAACCGGGAGGAGGCCCCGGGGTAGATCAAGGACACGCTGGAGGGACTATGTCTTCCGGCTGGCCTGGGAACGCCTCGGTGTCCCCCCGGAAGAGCTAGAGGAAGTGTCTAGGGAGAGGGAAGTCTGGGCATCTCTGCTTGGACTGCTGCCCCCGCGACCCGGCCCTGGATAAAGCGGAAGAAGATGGATGGATGGATGGCATGATAGCTGCATATTTATGCTCGAGAATGCTTTGACCCGATACCACGGCGCTAAGGGAACGTCTGCCAATTCCACCAAGTGGTTGAAACGTATAATTTGTATGAATTAAAAATGCTTTTAACATTTCAAAACAGACATGTTAAAATTCCACAGCTTGATTGTATTGTCTTAATAATGCACAACACAACATTAGAATTTGAAAATGTAAAAAAAAGTTAATTTAATTCATACAAATTATGTTTCAACTTTGTGGAATTGGCAGACGCTCCCTTAGCGTCGTGGCAGCAGGTAAAAGCGTTCTCGAGTATAAATATGCAGCCATAATGCACGTAGTTGATTTTGAATTGATATTTCATGTCGATATACAACTGCACACTTAAAACTGATCGAGTGTTTCAATATTTGTAAGATTGGCAAATCTATAGAACAAGGCAAGGAAAACTAACTTTACCAGCACTCCGAGAGCCCCCTAGTGGTCGGGAGCATTTCTGTTGTGTTGTGGCTATTTCGTTGAGTTGTTGGTTTTTCGTTGTGTTGTGTCTTGATTTCGTTGTGTTGTGGATTTTTCGTTGTGTTGTGGATTTATTTCGTTGTGTTGTGAACATATGTATGCTTTTTAAATTTCGTTGTGTTGTGCACTACTGGGCCACCGTAATTTTGAGCTAAAATATTTCGCTGAATAACTTTAGGACAGGAAGCCGCCTATTGAACAACTCTTTCGCAGCTCAAAATGCTTGTACAAGTGACGTTACATGATTCGACTCATTTGGATGTTACGTAAAAGAAAGTAACAGAAAGCGGCATTGTGTTTTCATAATCGTTGGAAGCCAAAATCAAAAACAAAACTGAAACACAGCCCTAAATCATTCTTGAGAGAAAGGGTGGTGGTGGTTCGGGGCCCTACACAACTTGCATACTTTGCATATAGGGAGGACCGGCACTTTTAGGGTTGTGGTGTAAGCACAGCTCACACAATAAAATCACTTTCTGTTTTCAAGCAACTTTCTGTTGATCAGCGCTGCAAATTCATGTGACCGTGAGCAAAATTTGCTTAGGGAACTTTTTTGCCAAATTTACAGTAATGATTAGATTGGTTTATGGTAACCATTGCATGTTACCACTTTTTACAGTGGAGTGGTGAGACAGAAAGGAACTTTTCTGCCAGTGCAATAATTCCACCAAAAGTCTCATGCTGACAAGCACAGAAGTATCGGAGCAATCCTAAAAATTGTAGGTTGTCTGCCTGTTGGTCCCTTTTTTCGTGAAGCTACTAAATTGCGGACCCGCACTGCAGCCTGCCCGGCATATGAAGTGTTTTGAAAAATAATGTTCTCCCTATCATATACTTTGGCTGGTGTTAAGTGCTGGTGTTAAATACGAAACGTGTGTTTAGGAGAGTCTACAACAATTGCCTTTCGATAAACCTTTGTTCTGACGCATTCTCTGCCGCCCCATTATCACTAGAAGTAGGGGATTTAGTGGCGAGTGTGTCTTCATCATAGAAGAGCCTTTGAGAGCAGAAATAACAGAGAAGAACACCTGTGCAATCGAGCGTCCTGCACGAAGGTGTCCTGAATTGTGGTGTCGCCGCCATTAGCAGCCCGCTGCAATTACCTTCCCCTGAGTTTCCTTCTGATCCCTCCCTTCATAATATCAAACAAGACCATGAGAGCATTTCAGCTTCACCGAGCCAGAACCGCTGTTTACTCACAAATACAAAGGGGTGAGGCGAGGAGCCACGGAAATAGCTGCTAAATGCTTGACTCTCACTGGCCAAGCATCTGATCTGAGCTTGTATTGATTTGTACTAAAGATCCTGGTCATTACGAGTAATTGATTCCAGCATCTAAGCAGTGTCTTTAGAGGATTATTAGAATGCCTCTGGCATTTATTCCCACCAGAGAGTGCTTTTGAAGCTTTTTACATGTTACATTTTATTAGCCAGGGCTTGTGTTGCTAAAATAGAAATTGCAATGGGCTAGTGTTTAAACTATGTTCCCATAAAATTGTTAGTTTAGGTTCTGTTTGATGTGTAACAAGACCTTTACATACTGAAAGTCTAGGCTCTTGAGTGCTGCCGGGATAAGGTATTTTTGTAGGCCAAAATTTTAGCAACATTTTTGCATTTGTGGTTCCATCCGGTTTCCGTTTTTTTGATAAATGTCTAAAATAGGGGGTTAATGCAAGCTCAAGATATTTTCACATTTTATTCTACAACATAAAATACATCAGTACTACTCCCTTGTGTTTAAAAAAAAAAACGTTTACATGTCTTGAAAAATGTGGTTGCTAAGTGGCTAAATGGGTTGTCTGGCTGTCACCAGACCAAGCTCAATTTAAGATTGAACATTGGTCTAGGGAGTCTGCTCTGTATTTTCTACTGCACAAGAGGCGTGATAAACGAGTATAATTCAAATGACTCTGTACGCAATTGGATAGTCCTTCAACCAATCAGACCACAAGAGGCGTGATAAACGAGCATAATTCAAATGACTCTGTACGTAATTGGATAGTCCTTCAACCAATCAGAACAAGAAATCATGATTTTCAGCTGTAAGACACTTTTTACAGAAAATGTTATATTGTTATGGTCTGTAACATTTGTGATCCATGACAATGAGTAACAAATAATTAAAATAACTAAACATATAACCAAAAGCAGAAAAAAATGACTTTAGACAACAAATGCAGGGTTACCAAATATAGCACAGATTAATTTTTTTATCTTTTTACTGCAAAGGCAACCAAGTTTTATTGAAAACTCATTTGTCAGCAGTGAAGTACAGCTTTAAACGTGACTACATTCACAATAAAGCACATCCTCTTGTGTGTTATTGCTTAAATATCTAAAATATGTTCCATTTAAAATATGTAAATGAAACACATGTAATTCCATACATAAGAAATTCATTTTCTACGATGATTTTGCCTCTGCTGTAGTTAATATAGTTGCTAAAAGACACTTCGTGCCATTTTTGTAGCCCTCTGTCACTGATCTAATCAGCCCTCACATCTGGTTTTAATCATATTTAATGGATAAGTTGCGCCAGAAGCTATTTCCAGTTTAAGATCGCTTTGACAGATCCTGTTTGTTTATGAAAACTCTTTCTGACTCCACCATTGAGGGTTTAGGAATATGAAATGGAAGTAAGTCGCTTAATTAAATCATTTCTTGCCAAATGAATGTGATGTATGTCTCGGTACGACTTTCGATGTTTAAATACATTTAAAGTGGCACTGATGAATGGACTGTCATTAGGTGGAAATCTCACTCTTCCACATTTCACTTTTCTCCTCTTACATTAAACTAATAGCATGCTCTCAGAAATAGGGACAACACAAAAGAACAATATGATGTGCCCCTTTCAGCGTGCTGGTCTGTCGCATAGCATGTGTGGCTAATCCTTTTCTGGCAAGGATTGGCTATTAAACCCCCCTTCTTTTCTCTCTTAGAGCAACATCAGCAGCAGAATATGATCATAGCTTTATTTGTTGCGTCCCCGCAGTGTGGGATTGTCACAATGACATGCCTCTGAGTACCAGGAGGACCATCAAAGGCAGTAGCCATTGATCCATATCTTCAAACACTGCATTACAGAATTGAATTAAAGAGACATTTAGTCCACAAACATTTGGACATCAAAAACCTCAGCTGTTGCCTGGAGACTAGTGCTCTTCCTGGTTCTCAGCCAGAGCACAGCCGCGAGTGATGGTACTGTAACACAGTGACATCTGAAAACCTCAGAGGACATATTCAGATATGTTTCTTATTATTTTGTGCTAACGCCGCATATGCGCTATGCTCTATTATCCACATGTATTATACATCATATTGCGGCTTGTTGAGGAGAGGTGTGCTAAATTTCATGAAGGGAGGATTCAGGTCATATCTAGGCGCTTAATGATAGCTGTTTTTACTTTCGACCAGTACGCAACCTCTGGAACCTTTCAATTGCACAAATGGTACTTTATGTTATTAAAATGTACTTCACACTAAGAAAAAAAGGTTATTTTAATGTTACCATGAAAGCAAAATGGACAATTCATATTTGATATGGAATATTGCAGTGTTTATTATAAATCAAGCGTACAGCGTTTGTTCAGGCAGGCCACGTAGTCAAAATCCGCTATCAGCTGATTGGGAAAATTCTAACTCCGCCCCTATCAGCTGATCCGATTCCTATGCACTCAATTGCTAACTCTTAAAAAGGGCGCCTTACATAAGCATAGCTTCACTTCAATCTGCCTGCTTGGACGCTTCTGCTGCACGCTGGTTTGCAACCCACCTCCTCCCCAGCTCCTCCTTAAACTGTTTAACTTAATCAATGTCATTCTGTTGTCATTGATTCTAAATGGGGGATTTGCTCTGCTCTCCCAGTGTAAAATGGGAGGTTGTCCCCAGAATCTGCTGCTGTTCCCTGTCTTGGCTTTTTATGGAGCTCATGAAAAGGATGGGGAATTTAGAACAGAGCCATACCGCCAAATATAAATTTTAGCAAAATATGCAATAAAAAGTTGACTAAATGTTTGTCTATGGTGTTTTTGACTTAAGTGGACCTGTCTGAAATGATTTATACGTACACATCCTTCGTAATAATAAGTAATATTCATAATATTTAATTAAAATAACTTCCCCTCCCTCTTGCAGCGACATTTTACCAATGTACACCAATGACTTCCGTACCATATAGTAGGCGAAAAAGAGTATGCGAGCTGATAAGTATGTCTGAATTCATAACACAGTTTGCGAAAAGTTCCCGGATGACCTGCTACTTCTGGCAAGATTCTGAAGTGCGCATTCGATGGACACTTTACTATCCCATGAGGCCATGGGAGAGGATTTGTGAATGGCAGGGAAGCGACACATGACAACATGCCGGATGTACCCAACAAGCAATTTTGCATTTAAAAGACTAAGAGTCTTAAGTCTAATAGCAGTCCAAACACAGCCCTGACGTCTAGGCTAAAACAAGGCAAAATTTGAGCTGTCAAGGAAAATTAGTGTCTAACAATAGCCCAAGAATAGACTAGTCACCGAGAACATGAACATGATCATGAAAGAAATCAAACACCTTGTAATCACTGTTGATTTTGCTTACATGATGGAATATCAGACATCCGCAAGTTATTTTGGCAAACACAACATGTAATCAAATTCAAGGTTATTTTGGCTAGAAGTAGGTTACTCATAACCGGACTATATCGGGTCTATAGTTAACCGAGACAGTGAAATGACGGCTATTGCTTGCTGGGTAGTACGTCCAGATTAAATTCATAATACACACATTCATACTGTTGCAACCCGTTCTCACTCCCAAAAATCTGAAGCATGGTCAAGTGCCTTCAGTGTCACAATGAAGACGCTAAAGGCACACCTAGGCATTTCAATGAGAAACCTTTGGCATCATGCAAAAACGCGTTGGGCATGGGAACGTTATCGTCATGATGAAATTATATTGGGTTCAGACCATTATGACATGTTGGAGTGCGATTCTCAATTTAATCAGCCAGCATTATTTTATGTGATGTAAAACACAGGATATAACAGGCAGATACGACTGCAGGCGCAATTTATTCAAAAAGTACAAATATTCCAAATGTTCCGAGGCCAAACGATTGATTTGTGTGAAGAAAATCCCCAAAAGCGATCAGCGTCGCATCCGCCGAAGATCATGCACACATTGAAGTTTCAAAAATTGCCACCTGAAGAAATGTTATGTCAGATTTTATAGTGAAATTGCATTGGCTCTCGTGTGCGTCATGCTAAAGAGTCGTGTGTATCATTTGAATGAGATATGAATGAGTGCGTTGCGTTCACGGAGCGGTGGGATCATCATCTCAGCGATCAAAACATTAAGATCAGCTGTTTTTTACATAGAGATATCGTATGACTTCAGAAGACTTGGAATGCAACATGAGTTAATACCTTTATAATGTTTTTGGTCAGTTTTTGCAATAAATACCTGTGACTGTACTTTTATTTGCCTGTTACGTGTTTTATTTTGTTATATTGTTTAGAAGGTAGGTTTAGGGTAGGAGTGGGGTTAGCTGCGCCAAAATATAAAAGTAGCCTATAAATATTCATAAAAAATCATGTCTGCTTAATGCAAAGAATTAAATGCTTCTTGATCTGAAGTATTGGGCAAACAATTAAAATCAATGGAGCGCCCTGCGCGTCGATATATTGATGCCTAGGGGTACCTTTAGCGTCTTCATTGTGACGCGGAAGGCACTTGCTTCAGATTTTGACGCCTTGGGAGTGAGAATGGGTTGACTATATAGACTACAGGAGCTAGTTCTGCATGTTTTCAACCCGCCCCCAGTGGAGGGATCTCACTCACAGAATGTAAATGCGCTCGGCCGCTCGGATTGGGCATTAATAACGGAGTGAGTGTTTCAACTTTTCAATGAATTCCTATGAAAGTTTAGCTTCCATATGCGATCAGAAAACGCCCCAGACTGGACACGCGCCGAGAATGACTGCCGCGCTTACCTCAGCTCTGCTCAGCTCTTCGCTCTCGTGATGAATGAAATCTGACTCCTGCTGCGTTTGTGTCGTGACTTTCGTTCGGCTCACTCATACTTTATTAAAAAGACACTTTCAGTTTTTAATTGTAGTATCTGTTCTCTAACTGAACTAAATTATTGTATTACTATGAAAATCAAAACTACGGTGTAATGATGGGCAAGTGATAACCAGTGGCCGTGGCTTTGGGAGTGGCCTCATAGGGCAGTGAAGCAAGTGCATTCCAGGAGTTGTTGTCTTTCATCCACATGAGACAAAAATACATTTTCAGTTTTTTCTCAGTCTAGAAGGCACCAAATTCAAAAATAATTTCACATTTCTACTACATAAATGACCCATTTTAAATACACATTTATCTTCCCAGCGCTGAAGTGCCCCTTTAAGTCCCAAAAAGTCGGTGTGTTCCTTTAAGACGTCACAAAAGCTACAATCATGCAAACACTTGTTCTGAGACACTGCTTTTGATTTATGGGGATTAAAAAAAGAGGAGTGGGTGGTTTTTTACCATTATAGGGTGGTTGTGTACACACACACACACACACACACACACACACGCACACACACACACACACACACACACACACTGTTGTTAAACACCATGCAAAAGAATTTTGCATAATAGGTCCGCTTTAAGAACTGTTCACTGAAACTTCTTTGGGGAAGCCAAAAATAAACCTTCTGTGGAAACCCTCTTTTGGGACCTTCATTTTTTAAGAGTGTGGCAAACATCCAGAACATCTGAATATTGTGGCAGTAAGTTTTGCAGGAGGACTGCCCACATTTACTATAAAAAAACATAAAAATCTGGTTTCTTTTATAGTGATGATTTGTTTATAAATAGCACGTAGCATTGAATTCCCATACCACACAATTCAAATAAGCTGTCAGGCGTCAAGATATTTGCTTCTTTTGTTTTTGACCAAAATTATTTTAATTAAATTTTGATAGCATTATTTCATATTACGCGGTTGTTCAGCGGAGGAATCTGATGAAAAGCAACATCAACAATATCAGGCATTTAATCAACATTTCTCACTAATGAACTCTTTGTTTAAAGTAGCGGCACGCAGCTTCCTGTCCCTCTGATTCATTCTGTTCTTTGTTGACCAGTGCCAAACACATTCCCCATGTATTTCAAATATCCTTCACTCCTTTTTTTATTTTTTTATTTTATTATTCTCAAGAATATGTGCGTGACCTGTGAGGCTTCAGGATTGACCACAAGGTGGCGACTCCATGTATACAGCACTCGTTCTCATATATTTTAACTGCAACTGGAAAGCGTCCAGCATCATACTAGAGCTCTTTTGTCCACCACGCAGGCCTGTTATCAAAACGCATTTTAATTCAACGTGCAATTGGCGCCCAGCTGGATGCAGTTTAAAATGAATTTTCCATGCTGGCATCTTCTTTAAGTTGCTGCTGTGTTTTCATTTAATTGAAAGTGCTTAATTTCAAAGTCATTACCATTAAAGAGACATACCAAAATCTGATGCAAAAGCCCTATGTGGCGGCTTTGATTTAGATAGGACCCCCCCTCCACCCCACCCCCCACACACACACACACACACACACACTCCATGCTTTGATTGAAATGAAGCTCTGTGTTGTTATCAGTGAATGGTCCTGGCTGACGCGGCCCTTATCTCTCAGTAAAGCTCTGTGGAGAGGCTCTGAATAGGCAGAGTAGAGGTCTGCTCCGCACCTGGCCTCGCAGGGGCCCCTGATTATGTGAGGTCACAGGGCAACTGCGAAGTAAACTAAACCAGAGCCGCACCACCTTGCTCCACCTCTGGTCCCCTGGAGCAAAAGAGCCTGACACACTCCAGTCTTCAAAGAGCGCACACACACAAACAAGGCCTTTGGGCTTTATCTGCCCACATCAGATTACACCGCTGATAATGGACATGGAAAAGATGGTCAATCAAGCAAAGGAGCCACAGCTTGTTTCGCTTGTTTGTTAATGTCCGTTAAAGACCCTGCAACTGAGCATTTTGCCTTCTGTTTATTATCTAAAGAGTATATTTGTAATACTGATGCTTTCATTATTATGTGAACAAACCCCTTAACCTTAAAGTCCCTGTAAAGGCAATTCTGAGATTTGTTTCTAAACACATTATAAATGTTAGAAATGTATTGCTGAAACACATTACAAAGACTCTGAACTATGAAGTACTGAATTCAGAAGTTAGACCGTTAAACAGTTTTTCAGCGTTGCTGTGTTCAGGATTTTCTGGGCGGGGCTAAAACGGTGGCTCGATGACGCACTGGAGCCACGAGCCTGGCTCCTCCCCTAACACGATCATAACTAGAGCACAATCGCATCAGTTCGTTCGCGAGTTACTGTAGTACTGTTGGTTACTATAGTCAACAACTTACATAACAGCTTACAAAACAAAAAACGATGAAGAGGTGGATTAATTTTGTGAACAGCTACCTTGATGGAGAGCTGAGGATCATCACCGACACCTGCCTCTGCAGTGACTTTACACCGGATCGTTTTACAAACTTTCACCGGAGACAACTGGGATTCACTGATAATCCGCTGCAGAACCGACTATCCCCCGCCCAGGCCTTCATCCTCCCGTCCCGCCGACATCTGGTACGTCGTGATCATAGACGCTCGTGATCAGTGAGTGTTGTCTTGTGTGCTACTGCCGCTTTCCCGCGAGTGGGCGTGGTTTTGGCGCCGACAGCGGACACACCCCCAGCGTTTGAGAGCAGCATTCTGTTGCTCATTTTTTCAGGTTTTTGATAAGCTAATTTATATACTTCCCGGATTTTTTTATGATTCAAATTTAGCTGGGTGGTTAATAACACATTTATCTGTGGTGTGAGGAACTCAGAACACATGTTTAGTTTTGACTTTACAGGGACTTTAAAGGAACATGCCGCTATTTTTGAAAATAAGCTAATTTTCCAACTCTCCTAGGGCCCTATTTTAACGATCTGAAACGCAAGTGTCAAAGCGCGAAGCGCAAGTAACTTTGTGGGCGGGTCTCGGCGCTGTTGCTATTTTCCCGGCGGGATAAATGGCTCTTGCGCCCGGCGCAAATCTAAAATGGGTTGGTCTGAAGTAGCTTCATTATTCATAGGTGTGGTTTGGGCGTAACGTGAATAAACCAATCAGAGCGTCATCCAACATTCCCTGTAAAAGCAGGTGCGCAAGTTCCATTATGGATTGCTATTATTATGGCGTATTTACCAGGCGCACGCCAGGAGCGGTTCACAGCCGAGGAGACTGATGTTCTTGTAAGAGCAGTGAAAGACAGAGAAGTTGTGTTGTATGGGGATGGGAGAAACCCACCCAAAATAGCGACGGTTAAACAGGCGTGGGAGGAAATAGCCACAATTGTTTCATCAGCTGGCATCCCCAGGACGTCGCACCAGTGCCGCAAGCGCTACAATGACATCAGAAGACGGGGAAAGTCCAAGCTTGCCAGCATCAATCGGGCACGCCGTGTAACGGGAGGTGGATCTGCCTCTATCTGACCTGACGCCAGCAGAGGACATCGCTGCGTCCACCCTCACCGATTATTTTTCCTGGTTCTTGACGGACAAACCAATTTGTTAGATGTCCTTATATACATATATGTCTTGCCAGAAGTTGCCACTATTGGGCAAACAGGTCTCCTTAATTATTAGACTACAATTAGCCTGAATAATTTGTAAGCTAGATTTATGCCTATTTTTTCACATCTTCGTGGCACACCACAATGATTTCCGTCATCTCATGTGTTAATATTTTTTAGTGTAACAATTTATGATTTGCAAAAATAACTGTTGCATCTGTGTAGATTACATGAGCAAAGTGTATGCGCGTTGTGCACGCTATACATTATGGTCAAGCATGCGCCCTTAAAATAGCATAATGAACAACGCGCAATGCGCCACTGACTTTAGACTAGGTTTTTTCTGGTCAGTGGCGCAATTGTTTAATGGAACAGCAAAATAGCACCAGGGATTGTTTGCGCCAGAACACGCCTCCTTTTTTGCGCTGAACCGCCCAGGTAGCGCAAGTTCATTCACTAGTTTAGCGACGTGCTTCTGTGGAGGGAAAAGCGCGCTTTGCGCGGGTGCAAAATAGGAATGACACATGCGTCGGTGTACAAAGTCAATTGCGCTGGGTGCAAGATAGGGCCCCTAGAGTTAAACAGTTGAATTTTACAGTTTTCGAATCAAGGCACAAGGCACTTGCTGTGCGAGCAGGTTGTCACGTTTGCTATGTTGACGGAAGTTAGCCTATTTTCAGGCGCTGTGTAATATCATTGTGCCGCTGCACTCATGGTACGGCAGCAAAGTTCCTTGATTATTCAGTCCCTCCTGAAAAACGCGATTATGCGATCGCATGATTTAATGCATAATCAGCCAAAGTCCGGGGGCCGCATTTTTTCAAATACGCCGCACTTTTGCAGCGTAAATTGCCTATTTCCGCGTGCAAAATATGCGGGGCTAGCATGATTTCATAATCCCCGCATTTTCGTTGCTAAAAAGTCATATATATTAGCAGAAAGTTAAAAAATGTTCGTTTACTTCACACAAGAGCCGCCATTTCCCCCTATTGCCATGGGAACGTTTTGAAGTGACGTAATTACCTGACGCGAACGTCATCGAAAAGCTGCAAACCCCGTGGTGAAACCATAGATATTGGTGAAACCATGATGAAGCACGCAAATTCCCATTTGCCAACAAAAATAACAGCAAAAGACCGCGCAAAGCAGTTTCCCGGTGTGTTGACCGATTTCAAACAACGATTCAGCGGTTTGGATCGCCAAAGTCACGTATTTCAGCAGTTTGACACGCGATCCGAATCATGAATCGACCCGCTGATTCATAATGTTTTACATTTACATTTAGTCATTTAGCAGACACTTTTATCCAAAGCGACTTACAAATGAGGGCAATAGAAGCAACTAGGGCAGTCAAGGGCAACAATATGCTTCTAAGCTTCATGATGCTGTTTTTTGAAATCGGTCATCACTATAATAGTCATTATTTAGGGTTTTTTTTGCGCACAAAAACTATTCTTGTCTTCATAAAGTTATTGTAGAACCACTGTAGTGAGATGGACTTTGTAACAACGTCTTTAGTGCCTTTTATGGGTCTTGAGAGAGGAAAGTGCATTGTGCCAATGGAGGCCTTTCTGAGCCGTCAGATTTCAACTAAAATATCTTCATTTGTGTCTGAAGATGAACGGAGGTCTTACGGGTGTCCAATGACATGAGGGGAAGTCATTGATGACAGAATTTTCATTTTTGGCTGAACTAACCCTTTAAGAGATTGCACTTTGTGCATTGGAAGCACTCAAATGCCTGTTTTGTATAGCTACCTCTGTAAAACAGGAAGTTATTTATTCATTTTTTCAGAAGTTGTAGCATATTCCTTTTGTAAAGCTACAGAACTTGTTTGACTCAATGTTTTGTAAATTTGAGCCATGTGTTTATTAAGGTCTTCAATAAAACAAGATCTTAAATCTTGTTCCCACAATTTTATCGCATAAAATTGCATAAATGTCCGCCATTTTCCATCACATTTTTTAAGAAAACGTGCCGCATAATCAAGGATTTTTGCACGCAACAATCACAAAAAAAAGCTGCATTTTTCTGGAAGGACTGATTATTAAGCAGGAATGAGAGTATAGTTCCTAGACATATCAGTCTAGAAAATCACAACTTTTCATTTTCCGTCGGTCTTAGTACACAATGTAACAGAAGAGTCAAGTTTTAAAAATATGGATTTAATGTCACCACTGTCTTTCAGAGCAGGATTTTTCAAACTGCGGGGATTTTCCAAACAAATCCTTGTCCTTGTGCGGAGATTTTTTGGTCCCCATGAGGAAAGCAACTTATAAATCATAAGTGATGGTTTGTGAAAATGTAAAAATGCAGAAAGTTTTCTGTGATGGGTTTAGGTTAGAGGATAGAATATACAGTTTGTACAGTATAAAAATCATTATGTTAATGGAAAGTCCCCATAAAACATGAAAACAAAATATGAGTGTGTGTGTGTATTTGTTTTTGTGAATTATGAGGACACAAATTTGTATAATGACATGGGTATTACACTGGTATTATGACGTAAACATGAAATATGAGGACATTTAATTTGTCCTCATATTTAAAATAGCTTTAAAAACATACTAAACAATGTTTTTATTAAAAATGTAAAAGTGCAGAATGTTTCCTGTGATGGGTAGGTTTATGGGTAGGTTTAGTGTAGGGGGATAGGATGTACAGTTATACAGTATAAAAACCATTATGCCTATATGGAATGTCCTCACTTAGATTGCAAAATAAACCTGTGTGTGTGTGTGTGTGTGTGTGTGTGTGTGTGTGTGTGTGTGTGTGTGTGTGTGTGTGTGTGTGTGTGTGTGTGTGTGTGTGTGTGTGTGTGTGTGTGTGTGTGTGTGTGTGTGTGTGTGTGTGTGTGTGTGTGTGTGTGTGTGTGTGTGTGTGAACAACTGAAAATACAATTTTCACTGCTAGAGGTCGCTTACTCAAAACAAAGGCGAAGTTCGATGATGCTTTGATTTCACAGAGCTTTTATTCTGCCGCAGACGAGCGCTTCCGCTTCTTCCGCTCATGTGTATATGGGGTAACGCAGCGCTGTTTTATCATATTACACACATTTGAGTGTGTTGAAAGTTATGTTGTAAAGTTACTCTGTGCGTTCACTCAGCAGCTACTATGAGACACTTGTTGCACACTGCAGTGAGCTAGATCGATATTAAGCATGGTAAAACATGGTACTCGCTGTAAGTTTAAAATTTTTTAAAAAGAAGAATAACTGTATTGAGCTGTATAACAATGATCAGTTTTCTGTCGATGAATGTCTCCAAACAGTTGCTCGCCTGTCTAATAAAACATCATATTGAATATTAAAGCGTCTTTGGTGTTTCGAGGTGGAAATTGTCTAGTGGTTTTTGGATATTTTAATCAAAAAATCTTACACATTGTGCCTTTAAGTCAAAGGGGTTCAGCTGAAAAAAAGTTTGAGAATCATTGTTTCAGAGCAAGTAAGTGTACAATATCGAGGCCGACTCTTAACACACAACTTTGTAAAAACCATAATGCTGTGATTTTAGTCGAGCACAAAAGATGAATTATAGCTTAAATCTGACTGAAATCAATCTTTAATGTGTGTGTAAACACAATGATTGTTGGGGCAAGCTGCACTGAAAAAATTTAAATGACTGTCTCATTTATTTAAAGTGCATTTTTATATTGGTCTAATTGAAAATTCTGGTTTTGTTCAGGTTGTGTAAAAGCACATGACACTCCCCATAGTAAATAATAATAATAATAATAATAATAAATATTATTTTGTTTATTTTCTATTTCGTTTGGCACCAGAGTGTTGACGTGCAGAAAACACACTGATTAGCTTTACTGATTGTAGAAATTATTGTGGGTTTTATTCATTTTTCCCTGTTAATACATAATAAAATAATAATAATACATTTTATTTATAATGCGCTTTTTTAAAACCCAAAGCACTACAAACAATAACATGGTACAGACATACAAACATAACAGACAATACATATTTTAAAAAGACTTCACAATAAATATTAAGTTCATTCAAAGTTGTCTTTATTTATAGTAAGTCAACTAAAGTAAGCATTGATTGACCATCAAAAATATTTTTAGTTTTATATGTGAGTAAATTCTATTTTTATATTATAGCTAATTTAGCATCTGTTTGTGGTAAAATTAAAGGCACAGTATGTAATATTTTTGTATTAAAATATCACTATAGTAAAAACCACCAGAACAGTGTTATATATTTTGTTGACTTGTGTACTTACATTATCCCAAATGTTTCTATGAATGTTTAAATCCAGAGAAATGAGCATTTTATCTATTTTATCCAGGACACTGACCGTGTCCATGCGTCGCCTAATGACATCATATCCGCGTTACCCTCGATTTCTGGTTTTATTTCTGTGGCAGAATAAAAGTTCAATCTCAATTTCGGCAGCATGCTCTGCTCTCAAACGCTGTGGGTGTGTCCGCTGTCTGCGCTGAAACCACGCCCACTCACGGGAAAGCTGAAGGCAACGGGAGGATGACGGTCGGCGTGGGAGATAATCGGTTCGGCCCCATTCTGCAGCGGATTATTAGTGAATCCCAGTACCCAGTTTAAAGTTTGTAAAACTATCCGGTGTAAAGCATAGACTGTAAAAAAAATGGACGTAGTGTCAGTGGCGTCACCCATAGGATTCTGAAGAGCAGTTTTGAAGCGTAAAGTAGGGTCGAGCTGGCTGTTGCCATCTTGGCAGCGCGTCATCATGCGTCACTCCTGGATAACAGAAAATTGGCAAAGAGGCGGGACGTGGGCGGAGCTGAAGTGACGCAATGACTAACAGACAGCAGATAATCGTCAATCCACCTGTCACTCAAAGTGGCCACGCCCTTAATTATGCTGCACTTCAAGGCTTTATATAATGTCAACGAATGAGTTATAAAAAAATTCACCCCCTCATAGTTGTCATGAAGGGCAAAATTAGCCGTTTAGACCAAACCCACAATTTGTACCAGGCTGTAAACATGTTTTTTTCTGCTGTAAAGTTGGGCATTTTAACATGGGGCTCAATGAGATTCTGCTTCCTTCTGGAGCCTGTCCCTAGTGGCCAATCGATGAATTGCAGTTTAAGTCACTTCCGTATTGGCTTCAAGAGAAACTGGGGGAGGTTGCCGCTGGTGTAAAGTCACTGCAGAGGCAGATTTTGGTGGTGATCCTCAGCTCTCCATCAAGGTAGCTGTTCACAAAACGAATCCACCTCTTCTTGATATCATCGTTTTTGCCTTGTAAGCTGTTTTGTAAGTTGTAGGCTGTAGTAACTAACAGTACTGACAGTAAGGCCCTGTCCCAAATGGCACCCTAAACCCTCACGGTCTTCCTCTGAGTCCGCACTTTCACGACGTAATGCCGCTTTGACTGTTGGGAAGAAGTATTTACTGTAAAATTGTTACTGTAAGGTCCTCGTAAATAACAATAAAAAGAAGCAATGACAACTGTTTCATTTTTTAATTTTGTTTTTAATCGTTCAATTGTAAAACTTTCCGTTTTCTGAAAGCCTGCAGCAACTTTTAAACATAACATTTTAAAACAATTCATGAACACATTCAGTCATTAAAACTTACAAATTCAAAAGGTCTCAAGTCCAATCTATTTTCAAAAGTCCTTTCCACTGAAGAGTAGACCAAAGGGCTGTACAGTAAAAAAAAAAAAAAAGCCTTTGTGTGATTGGTCAGGTTTCGCGCTCATTTTTTATACTTTACAGTAAATTAAAAATACTGTATTTTAATGGTGCCAGGGGGATATTTCCCACAATGCAACTTTAAAATACAGTAACATACTGTATAACTGTCCTACAGTAAAATACAGTTCCTTTTACAGTTAAATACTGTGAAATTTACAGAAATTGATAACGTTGTAAATATCACATAGTTGGGGTCGCTTCAACCCGCTGACATGAAAAACAGCCTGCGGCAACAGTGTTGAAGTAACCCAAATCCGTGGGAAAACCGTGGACTTGGCAACACTCTTGTTATGATAGTTTTAGGGGAGGGGCCAGGCTCAGTGGCTCCAGTGCGTCATCGAGCCACCGCTTTAGCCCCGCCTAAAAAAATCCTGTACACAGCAATGATGAAAAACTGTTTAACGGTCTATCGTCAACCTACAGTCTTTGTAACGTGTTTCAACAATACATTTTGAACATTTATAATGTGTTTAGAAACAAATCTCAGAATTGCCTTTACAGGGATTGCCTTTAAGAGTAGTATGGTCTTCAAAATATAAATTATATTCTCACTTTGTATAAATTTGTTGGATTAATATTAAATCAAAATGTAAGGTTTGGACCCAACCATAAATACATACATATGCATATATGCTTGGGTGTATTTTTCAGTTTAAAGTCTAACCGACCATCATGAATACCTCTATAGCAAGTGCAACGTGCTAAAAAACACACACATTATAAACTGCATATGGCAACGTTTGTATAGTTTTAAAGCGGAAGCACGTTTTCTTCAGAAACCGAGGAGCATTTATTTTGAACAATGATATCCAGTCCGCATTGGGTCTCCTGAGTTTAGCAGGTTATTTCCCCTGCTTTACCAGCAGCAGCTCTCAGGTTTCCTCTGTGCATCAGGCTCTTTGTTCTGTAGCCACACCCAGTGTTAATTCAGGTGAGCTGTGTTTGTGTGCACTGGCTGTTTGAGCATATGGAGAGGGTGTGTGTGTGTGTGTGTGTGTGGCACATGGAGGTAGACACCTGAGAGCGTGTTTAGGCCTCTGATTTGTCCTCAGCTCCCTCTTTTGTGCTCGGCATGATGTCTGAGGGTACCGCAGGCCACCACCAAAATATCGGTTGGCATAATTAAATGACTGTTTATTTAATAGTTCTAATAATCGTGTCTTTTCAATGCGAATGTCATTCAGGTGTAAGTTTACAAACTCAAGATGCTACAGTGAGTCATCATATGCATAACGTCGTTTCATAACTAGGTCAAGGCGCCACCAAATTGTGTAAGTTCTCATATTGTTTGCAATACATCAAACTGCGGTTGAATGATCAGCCTCGGGCATTCGTAGGGATTGCGAGAATATTGCTCAATTGCACCTTGTATGAAATTGATTGAATCAGAGTGCAGAATGCTGCATGAAGCTGGAGTGCTTATTGGTTTCTCAAATGAGCCACTTTATCATTTTATCTGCGTGCACCTCAACCATGCCATCATGAAAAATGTCATCTCATCCATACGTTTACAGGCTGTGTGTGTGTTTCTTAAATTGTCTAAGACATGAACAGATCCACAATTTAAAGCTACTTTAGCCAATAGCAGCATCGATTTACTTGGATTCCGTCTTGCCAAAAATCGGTAAATGCATTATTGACTGATGTACTTGTTCCTCAAAGGGCCAAACGTGGCCTTTAATGTTGCAGGCTAAGAACGCCGGCACAGTACACCCTCTGTATTTAACGGCAAACCGTTTGCTTTGGCATTGTTCTTCGCGGACGACATTTCCACCTGGGTTCACAGACACGGAGGGATTTTCATATGGCTGCTTTCCACCAATCCAATCTGTTAGGGCAGCTCGGCTCTTAGATAAGGCAATGAAAACAGGCTCTGATGTAAGGCTGTGAAGCCATTTACAGTCCTCTATTATGCTGGGATCCTTCGCCGAGGCTTCCTGGATACACAGAGCTAATGTTTAACAAGGAGCTTGTGAAACCCTTCTGGCAGATGACCCATGACGGTGAATGAATCACTGCACTCAGGTGTTGGAGCTCTGCGCCTGTAGCCGAAGGGGCAGGCTGGCTCCTCCAGGGCTAGCTGTATTTGCATAGATAAGCCTTCCCTTTTGATGCTTAATAGTTTGGTACTGAAGGAACAGACACCATTGGCGAAGATGAGAAGCGGCAGATAAGATAAGCAAGCCTTGGAAAGCAGACGTGATGCTGATATTACAGCAGGGGAAAGGGAAACGCTGCACTTAAGCAAAAGTCATTATTCGCTAGTAATTAAACTTTAGGAGGTTATTTTATGTAGGTTGCACTTTCCACGAGGGTTTCGTAATGCTACTTTTACCGTGATCAAAGAGAAGCCTGCTAATGCATCGCTGTCAAGGATATAGACGTGCGCAGTGATGCTTAAAAATGCATCAATCGCATGCATATATATACATTCTGAAGGACAATTATTATTACATTATTATTACGATTTTTGACTGAATTTTAAAAAATATACTCATCGTGAAGTATACAGTACTATTGTGAAATAAAAGAACCTCTGTGTATTTTAATATATTGTAATTTATGACTCAGTGTCACATGATCCTTCTGCTCAAAAAGCATTTCTTCTAATTATTAATATGTTTAAAACAGTTGTGCGGCATCATATTTATTATGTGGAAACCATGATGCACTACCATTCACAGGTTTAGGATAAGTAACATTTAAAAAAGAAGAGGAAACTAAATGAATACTTGTACTCAGCAATAGGGCTGCCACTAACGACTATTTTTATATTGATTAATCTATCGACTAATTTATTGATTAATCGATTAATCTAACAACTAATTTATCACAATCATTTTCAACAATTTTACTTAAAAACATTGAGTTTATCTTGCAACGTTGGCTTTCAGTAGTGTAGCCTATTATAAAAAGGTATACATGTAAACAAGCCCTTGACAAAATGTAAAAGTAAAAATGTAAAAAGGTACAAATTTGTAAACCAGCATAACAAAAAAAAGAGATTATCAGCAAATACTTTTTATATAGAATAGTGTTGTCACGATACCAAAATTATGACTTTGATACGATACCAGACTAAAATACCTCAATACAGATACTGAATCAATACCATGGCAATTTTTTTTTTTAAGTAATTGAATAATATGACAGAACTTACTATTCATTGTTTTATCATTGTTTTAGGGTTAAAAATCCCCTAAAAACTCACTTGGCCGGCAAGTTCCTGCTTCACACAGAATATTAGGTCCGGCCCTTTAAGAGCTGCACGGACCAAATTCATTGTAACACCCTATTTCTCATTCAACTCTGTATATGTTCACAAAAGACATATCCGACTGCGTTTACCCGAATTTTCGCCAGGACGAGCATTCTTAAATATTTTTTAATATTTCAAAACCCAATAATCTGCTAAACTGACGTCGCAATCTGTCTGAGTGAAAGGCTTCAGGTCAGAGTCCGGCAGCTCGAGCACGAGCATGTCCCGGCCGTGCCGCACTTTTCTGTTGCATTCTTTTTCCTGAGCTGCGCGTCTATATTTGACTGTTCTGCTTCCATTGTTTAGTGAACGGTGGAAGCAGAACTCACACACACGTCCTCACTCCTGCTGTCACACATCGACGCAAATTAAGAAATACTGCTCTTATTAGAGTGCTGTCATTAAAGTACCGGTACTAATACAATTTCATATCGTACCGAACTTACCCAGTCGACTAAAAATATTGACGTCGACTAATTAACAGCGTCGACACAGTCGATTGTATTGACCAATCGCGACAGGCCTACTCAGCAAGCACATCAAATTAATAAAAAATGACAGTAAAGAGAGAAAAGATTTCTATTTCCAATGAATGCTGTTCATGTAGCCTGGATGCCAGCCGAACGTAGCCCCGCCCACAACATGTGAGGTCGGGAAGTTCGGTCTGGACTTGATGCGGTGTGGAGCAACTATGCTCGAACCAGAGCTGTTCGGACCAATCAAATTGTCAGGGCGGGCTTTATACGATGATGGACAGATGATCAACAGTAACGTCATCATCCACGTCACCAAAGAGCGCTTGGGTTGAATTTGTTTACTAAACGGAGAACTTGTTGGTATATGCATTCGCCTTTACTATTTCTCTCAAAAATGATGATGGTGTTGGTAAATACTCCGTGCATCCTTAAATTCTTTTTTAAAACACCGGCAAAGATCGTTTACACTCATCTTCTTCTTCTACTTCTTCCAGCGTGCATGCAGTTGAGTTCTGTTGACAACTATGCGTCGGTCAACACGTCACTTATTCTGTTGCTCTGATTGGTTGCAGGTCTATCCAATTGAGTGCAGAGGCATTTTCGCCCCATAATCACAGCCCAATTGAGCCGCATCAGACTCATATTCTGACTAGAATCTGACGACTAGACGTCAGGCTAGTTCATTTGAAATTCTTTAAAAAATTACATTTTCCACATAAATTTTAAAGCCACAATATGTAAGATTTTGGTAATAAAATATCAAAAAAATCATTTGCACAGTATATATTTCATGCAGTTGTGTACTTATATTATCCTAAAAGTTCCCATGGATTTGTAAATCCAGAGAAATTCCTATTTTAAATGATGGCTCGTCCCTTGTCATTTTCGCCTATAAATGACGTAATATCCGCGGTTTCTGCATGTAGAAACCATGGCAACACACGTGGGAAAATGCGGAAGCACTCCGCTGTTGTGTCGTTCAGTCATCATGGATCACGATTATTCACTGGAGAGTACAGAAAATACAAAAAACGTAAACATAGATAAACTGAAACCCCCGGATGAACTTCAGTCCTGCACGGGTTCAGGTTTATTTCGGGTTCAGGTTTTAATTAGTGCTGCTGTCGGAAAACGGGTCGGATGCGGTTTTAAGCACAAAATGCGCGTGCACACCATCTTGTGGATTTTTGTTTTCAAGCGCTCAGTTCACTCGCACATGTGCTGTTGTACGGCTGAAGTGTCGAGCTTTGTGACATGGAGAAATAAAACAAGGATCAATATCGCTGTGGCATCTACGACATGGAAAGAGCTTTGCGACAGACTTGGACTTGACAGAGACTGCGCTCTTGCATGTGTTTTAATCAAGCGGCAACCTCCCGCAGTTTCTCTTGAAGCCAATACGGAAGTGACTTAAACTGCAATTCATCGACTGGCCACTAGAGACAGGCTCCAGAAGGAAGCAGAATCTCATTGAGCCCCATGTTAAAATGCCCAACTTTACAGCAGAAAAAACATGTTTACAGCCTGGTACAAATTATGGGTTTTGGCCTCTACGGCTAATTTTGTGAGGGGGGTGAATTTTTTTTATAACTCATTCGTTTACATTATATAAAGCCTTAAAGTTCTGCATAATTAAGGGCGTGGCCACTTTGAGTGGTGGATAGCCATTTATCTGCTGTCTGTTAGTCATCGCGTCACTTCAGCTCCGCCCACGTCCCGCCTCTTTGCCCATTTTCTGTTATCCGGGAGTGATGCGCGGTGACGCGCTGCCAAGATGGCAACAGCCAGCTCGACCCTACTTTACGCTTGGGTGACTTCACGGACACTACGCCCATATTTTTTTTACAGTCTATGGTTTTAAGAGACAGGTAAGCACATGTTTATTGTAAATTAATTCTTTGTGGGTTATGCTGATGAAATTGCACACACACTTACACATATTACACACACATATTGCACTTTGTTTGTACTTCAGTAAGGCTTTCTATCAGTGAATTGAACGCTTTTCTATTCTATGGCAGTGAAATTAAATACACTATGTGTTGCACAAAAATATTCAGCCATTGCAAATACGGCGGGTTTGTTCAAATGTACTTTTAGTATGATTGTTTTAAACACGTAAAACTGCGCAGCATTAACAATGACATAAAATAGTGTGATCAAATGTACAGGTAATACAAAAACTAATGAATGACCTCATCCATGAACATGATTTGTGTATTCCAAACATCTCTCCTTCACTTTTGTTATTGTTTTGAAAATGCGACCTCTATGGTGAAAACTTACATATTGTGCCTTTAAGAAAAAAATTGTCAGCATTGATAATAATTGAACACCATATTTGATAACAATTGAGGAGCATGATTTCTGAAGGATCATGTGACACTGAAGACTGGAGTACATAGATTTGACATTTTACATAGAAAATGGTTTCAGTTATTCTGAAATCATTATACATTAAATTAAAATGTGATTTTCTTTTTGATATTCCAAATGCTTAGCACTTATCCAAGGCTTTACCATGGCTGTAAAAATATCCTTTTTATCCTTTTGATCTATCGAGAAAAGCATTTATGTGATTTCCCTCCGACTTTGGATTCTTTTACTTCAATGAAAGGTTAGGTTATTTGTGATTTTTTTTTTAACGATAGATCAAAAGGATAAACAATGTAGATTTATTTTTACAGCCATCTTTGATCATATTTACCAGGGGTGCCAATAATTCTGACCACCTCTGTACATATAATGTTCTTACGTCATTCCATTCACTTAAAAAATGTAAATACACTACTCAGGGCTTAACTGATAAATGTGATAAAACTTGGATTCTGACTAATCATATATATATATATTATGGGTACATGTACTGTATGTATACATAGTTATAAGTGTGCATATGTTTTCTGTATATATGTCTAGATATGTATGTACATTTTATTATACATATTAGTGTCTTTTTTTCTTCTTTCTTCTCAGGATTATTTGATGGATAGAACGTTCAAAAGAACAACATGTATTATAAATATAACTTTATTGTAATATTTATTAAATAATAATAAATGTCTTTACTGTCGTTTTATCAATGTAATGTGCCTTTGCTAAATAAAAGTATAAACTCCTCAAACTTTTGAATGGCAGTGTACCATGATTTAAAAACAAAAACTGTTTTAAACATTGATAATAATAAGAAATGAGAAGGATTTCTGAAGGACTATGTGACAATGAAGTAATGATGCTGAAAATTCAGCTTTGACATCACAGAAATAAATAACATTTTATAATATATTACAACATAAACCATTCCATTGAAATTGTAATAATATTTCACATGCAGCATTACTGTTTTTACTGTATTCTTGATCAAATAAATGCAACCTTGGTGACTTCTTTCAAAACATGTATGTGGAAATATATATGTGGTATTGATGATTATTATTATTATCAATACAAGGACTTCTACAGACATGTACTACTAATCCCAGTGAACCATTACAACCTCGAAAGTATTATTATTACACTGATCTGAATCGATACGTCGCAAACAAGTGGGCTAGAGAGTATAAACAAGCCAGTGCCGTCTCCCATTGGAGGACGGCTCGGACGTGTCCTGTGAGGTCATCCCCATGGATGTGGGAGAAGCTGCGGGATGACGCCACCCTCTCGCTCCGCCCCGCTGCAAACTCGACGCTCGCGTTCATTTCATTCCTGCTCTCATTCCGAGCATTCTTCGCATCTCTATCGGTGCGGCGGAGATTCCCGTTCACATTCCCGGCCGGCCCCAAAACAACACAAGAATAACTTTACACAGTTTGCAAAAAACTATACAAACCCACACTAGAACACACCAAAAAGGGGCCGAACTTACATTTTGATATAAATAAAGAAAGCGGACGTTAAGGTAAGTTTTAAGGTAATTAGCCCTTGATGGCTTAAGCTCAAACGATTGTACGGATTAAGTTAAAGCAGACGAGCAAATACAAACTGTTGCGTGATTATGACTATTGATAGCATGTAACAAGAGGGGTCGGGCACAAAGTATCTTTTCAATGGGATGTTAGTTCGACGCTGCAGCAACAGGGTGCTGCTTTCACTTTGTCCACTGACTCAGTCTGACATAGCACGAAAATCTTTGACATTTTTCACATTTTTGCTAAAGAAGCTGACCTTGCGCGCTCGTGCGCTGCAGTAAGTCCTGCACATTTATACACCAGAAACAATACGCGTCGTTTTGGGTGGAACGTTGTTTTTTTGGACATTGATTATTGCATGAAAAGAATTTTTGGACAAGATGACGGATCCAAATGTTGCTGTTTTCTCCTCCATAGTTGGCTATTTCGGAGCGGTGCACAATATCGAGGAGAGACTTGTTGCTCGCGTATCTTTGGCGTTTATTCTCCAACTTCTGCTCGGATCTCACCCGTAAGTACATTTTTTTACTTTTCTCTTTATTTATTTGACGTTGCTATACGTGAACTCTTGGCATCTTTATTTACTCGTATCACCAGTGTGTCCCTTTTAAGCACGCACAGGAAAATACATCATATCCTTAAGCTTTAATATCTGTGTATTTTATTTTAACAACAACAACAACACTGTGTCTACTCGCACCTAACTCGCTCTTGAGAAACTTTAGTTCACTGTTGTGCAGTTTAGAAGTTTGTCCAAATCGGCCATATTCAATTCTGGCAGTTGTTGACATTGTTTTTTAATGTTTCCGAAAGATTTCATGGGAGAATCTGGCTGCTATTCCTCTGTCATTTCCTTTGTTGGGATTGCCCGCCCTGTTTCTTATGGAGTAACGTCGTCGCGTGTTGTATTTAGACTTTATTAGCTACAATGCCTGTTAAAACACAGTGTGTCAGTTACACAGTGTGTGTTTTAAAGTCTGTTATTCACAAACGCTGTTTCATCACTAGGAACGAAACTATGAACGTAACGATAGTAACAGCGGGACGGCATAGCTTAGCCTAGCAATTCATCAATGACTAGCTTTACCAACTCCACACTAACAACTCCATATATTATTATTCTATAATGTTTGACGTTTTTAACGGTCCTTTTATGAATTCATTAGTTATGAAATCACATATTCATCGCACCTCCAGCTGCTTAAACTCAAAAACGAGCTGTGAGTTTCACTTTTCAGTGTTAATTCTGTATAATCAAACTAATTATGATTTATCCTCTTACTGTCATTACTTTTATAATAAAACTGTTACTTGCTATTATTAATTTCTTTCATGACAGAGCTTATGAAACATTCAAATTAAAGCCCATAATGATTTATCACACAGTTTTTACTGTAGACATTTAGGTTGTACTTTATCTTAAGGTGTCTGTGTTACAGTGTAATTATGCATTTAAGTACTGTGTAATAATTGTATTAACTACATGTACTTACTATGGGGTTAGTGTTAGGATTGGGGTTTGGTTTAGGGTTAGTTGCATTTAATTATGCATAATTTATAGCCTAGTTATTACTACAGTAACTACGTGTGTAACAAGGACACTGTAAAATAAAATGTTACCTAAGTGTATTTAGGTGGAAACCAGGGAAAACAGCTGGAACACTTTATTTTGAGGTGACATAGTTACACATGTACTCACCATAGTAATAACTGTAAATTATAATTACAACTAACACTAAACTAAACCCTAACCGGGTAACGCTTTTTTAAAATGAGTGTCATTGTTACATATCTTACATGTAGTTACTATTAAACTAATAAATTATGCACAATTACACGCAACTTACCCAAAACCAAACCCTTAGTAGTTACCTTATATTACTTAGTACTTAAATGTAGAATTACAGTGTTACATAAAGTGTAACCCCTAACCGTAACATACATGTAGTTAATTATTATTACTCAGTACTTATTTAAGGTATTATAATGTAACAGCATCCCCTTAAAATAAAGTGTGACTGAAGCTTTGTACACTAAAATGTATTGAAATTGTCTTTATTCAAGTCAGTAATATTAATGTAAATGTAATATGACTGAATCAAGCTAACCTTAGTAGGCAAAGTCATTAAGGGTCAGATCACACTAACATTGTTGCCTTAAATTAAGTAGGATCAGTGATGCCAAAGTCATTGCCCGCATGGCATTGAACTTTTTTGACCACTTGAAATGTGATATTTGATGAAATTTGAGTTCACATACTTACAAAATTGAGGAGAAATGACAGAAAAGATTATGAATTGATGGAAACAAATTGAATATTACTACATACAGTAGCTGTTTCACTTTGTCTTTCTAATGCAAAAGGTTTAAAACTGCTGCCCCTTTGCCCTGTTCTGGACTTTAATTCTTAACAAGGAAACAAATTCCTCTATTGTGTGTTTTGGGAAAAGACCTCTTTTCTTGCAGTTAATTATTGTCTTATATTTCACATTGGCCCTTTTATGAAGAAGGGTCCGAGTGACACAATGTGTTGTTTGTGTGCTCTAACTGGGCTATTATCATGTACTACAGTAAACAGATTGACTTCCATCAGATATAACCCCTGACATACAGTATCACAAGTGACGAGAAGCAAATCTGCTTGTTGTGTGAAATAGGCATAGCAATAAGCGCTTTGTCCTCAGTGTTATGCAGTGTGCGCATAGACCTGTTGAACACACACTTGCTTGACATTTTCAAGTCGGAGAATGAGACATTGTCTCACACTGAAGTCATCAGTTGATGTCGAACATCTGACTCTTGATCAGATGCGGTTAGAAAACAGAAGAACCTTATCAAAATAGTCTTTAGCCACATCCATTGGCATATGAAAAAGAAAGCATAAACCATAAAATCAGAGTGGAAATAATTTTATGATGCAAGTTTCAAACTCACCCTTTACTTTAGTTGGCTGTTTGTTAGTATATTGCTAATTTGTGTTAACCGGGTTGCTAGAATGTGCAGGTTTCATTATGTTTCTGTATTATTATCATTTATGAATGAGGAATAGATTGTCTTGCGGTTCAAAACATTTTGAGCACCTTTGATAGATGGACTCCTGATCTTTATATTGTGTACAGCCTCTCCAATATATAAAATGCACATTGAGTATTCAGTTATTTATTGATCAGAACTGAATTGTTTAAAACTGTGTTTAGCTTTGCAAAAGTACAGCATTGCCCTTTCAAGCTATACAATCGCTGTTAAGGAAAATCGCATATCACTGTCAATAAATAATGAATTTGAATCAGGAGGGAAAAACATTAATTTCAATACTTTCTGTTTCAGTGGTGCTCTCCGGCGTGGCTCAGGAAGAAAGCAGTCTTTCAGTTGTGAAATGAGAAGAGAATAGGTGCATTGCTCAGACATAGTGGATTGGGTTACCTCTGGGAATGGAGGATTGTGGGGGAATGGGAGCGCATAGAGAGAACCTATTGTTTTTCCTGTTGCTGAGCCGGGGAGGAGTGTTTGTGTGTGAGGCTGTTGAATTGTAGAAGGCAAACAGTTTTGTGCTCAAGCAGACATCTGGTTTAGACCCTTTCTGCACCTGTAAGAGAAAAAAAAAATGCAAATATGAACGTTTACTCTCGCGTTTACTGCTCAGGGGATCCAGGCTAATACTGTGCCCGTCATTCGCTGTCCTGTCCAGGCTATTGTTATGCCAGCAACAGGCGGCAGCGGCCGTGGCACCATATGGCCCATGTATGCTTCAGATAAGATATCTCGTCACTCAGCTTATCAATGGCATTTTAAATCGCTTCATATTTGGGTCGCTAACTTTCTGTTGGCCAGCATCGACGTGCTTGTTCCAAGTTGTTTCTTTTAAAAGGATGAAAGATCAAAAAGTTGGAGTATATTCTAGTCTGACTGACATCCTGCACACTAAACAATAGGATTTCCTCGGTTTGTATTTTTTTTATGTTCCCGTGTGGGATGTTTTTGCTATTTCCCGAAATATGATGCAAATAAAAGGAAACAAAGCATTAAAATGAAAGTGTCCTGTTGTCGATAGGGGCACAACTTTAGTAAACGCTCCTATGGGTCGTATTTCAGGGAAGTGACAAACGACCTATATAGGCGTATTGGTTGGAGGACATGTTGGCTTTAAGACAAACCATGTGCATAATCATAAGTCAACACCATTGCTGAGTATTTTCTCCTTAAAACTGCAGCGAACCAAAGACAGTCTCATATCATCCGTCTAGCATATCATTAACTATGCCGCAATGTAGGGATGTGACGGTGAGGACATTTTCCCACCGGTTAATCGACGTGTGACAACAACCGATTTGGTGGGGGCTTTTCAAATCACTAATTTTAAACCGAAAGTAAAATGCGTACGGCCGTTCGGGCATTCATAATAGAGCGGAGCAAAGCGATTGTTTTCAATGAATTTCTATGAAAGTTAAGCTTCCATGGGCATGAACTGAAAACACACCAGACTGGAGACGCACCGTGAATGACTGTAAGGCCGTGCGCATTTTACTTTCGGTTTAGAATTAGTGCCAATTCGGGGGCGGGTTGCTTGAATTGTGGGTTCACAAGCCTATTATTCTTAATGAAAAACACAACAACAAAACAGTACAATGATGTCTGTCAGCTCTTCGCTCTTGTGATGAATGAAATCTGACTCCTGCTGCGTTTTGTGCTGCGACTCTCGTTCGGCTCGTGCTGTATTGGGCAGACACGTTCAGTTTTTAACTGTACTAAAACTGAACTAAATCATTTTACTACTATGAAAATCGAAAGGACGATGATGTAACCGGTGTTATACCTGAACACCGGTCACACCGACTATCGCAGCAAGCCTACCACAAAGCAGTGGAGTCTGAAGAGAAGCCAGGTTATCCCAGTATATTATGTTTATTATGATGTTATCATCAACTATATGTCTTTCTCCACTGACGTTCTATGATGTTCAAAGCATTTCTAAGGATGCTGATTTTTTAGATGGCAGATTGAGATGGCGAACGGGAACAGGGTTTGTGTAACATTAGCAACACATTATTAGCTGTTTTATAATGTAGTCAAGCAAAAGGCTAATCATATAAATTACCGTTATGTGTCAGCGTTTACTACAGTAAATTTGACCCGACTGGGTGGTTCTCTGAGCTGGTGCGAGTGAGTGGAGGCGGGGCATATTTGCATATTCATAAATCCGCTTATACTAAATGAAGCAAGGGTGTCGAGTTACATTCAAGCTATTTTAAGGCATGAATCATTTTTTTTCAAAGGAAAAAGTTTAAATATGTAATTTTGGATGAGTTTTAATGGAAAATGATTGACTACAGGGGCACTTTAGATTTGTGTAAATCAAAATCTGCAGCGTATGATTTCCATGAGCATATGGTCTACTGCTGCCGATCTACTTTGGAAACATTGCATCATTCCAGTGAATCATTTCAAGAGTTGTTTTGAATCATGTCCAAATTAGCAGTTATTCTTGAATTAACACCTGGCGCATTGAAAACAAGCTATTCTAGCCTCTCTATGCGTATGTTCTCTCACATGTTGATGTTTTTATTGACTGCTTGTGATTTATGTTCACTCGGTGGGTAGCGTGGAACAAATAGGTTTATAATGGCGACACACTATGAAATAGGGTTTACCTCAACAAGGCTACAACAGATATGAATGAACCGCACAAAAGTGCCTTTGCCACTTCTAGAAGCAGCTAACTCACTTTGCTGTGCTCTGTGGTCAGGGGTAATGTGAACTACTAAACTCTGCTGGGAGACAGACCAACACAAACAGCCACGTCCTGTGTGTTTTACTCTTCATAGGCATCATTTCCTATTAGAATCTATCTGTGGTCAAACAGGAATCACGATTATCGCAGGAGGGGTAAAAAAAATCAAAGCCATGGAAAATATTATACATTTGTGAGGTCCTTGGAAGGGAAGGTTCTGCGTTTAATGATTGGCATAAATGAAATTCTGTATTTCGTATTATATTTAGTGAATACAAGGCTGGCTATGCTTTGCAGTAATATTCTTGTCTCTTCTCTCGAGCGCATTCTTCAAGTAATGCAAACAGCTGTTGTAAATAAAGAGCTGAACAAATCAGATGCGTTTATACAAACCCATGTATTGGTCACTCTTTGCTGATTGATGAACTCAACAGATCTTTGGATGGATCCTCTGGTTTTGTTGCAGTGTTTTGAAGAAAATGAGTCACATACGTTGGATGGAGAAAAAAGCGAGTGTGTCATATTGGTTATTAACATCAAACTTATCAAAGTTTGACTCTTTTACAGTTCGCTACCGCATGCATCAAAACCGCAGCTGCCACAATGACACGTTTTACAAACCAGCATCCATCAAGTATTGTTCTTTGTTCACTAAATGCATGTTTTTCGAACTAAATGAATGTAGGCGTTGTGAAACTACTGTCAATCTGTTTTTAATGTTTCAATGCTGGAATTGTTTATATTAGTTCACATTGTGGCTGTTATTCATTGTTAAATGTGTAAAATCAACTGCCTTTACCCTGTTACCTCATTATACATAAATGCATTTTAAATCTGGTTTTCCTTCCCGTCAGATTTATCGCAAACACTTCATGTTTATAAGCCGTATCTATTATTGGTGAGAAGTGTGAAGTTAAACATCACGACACTAAAAGAACCGAACATACCAAATTCCACAATATCAAAAATAAATTGAAACTGATAACGCTAACATTATTCTCAATATCAATTTGATACCACACACATTTTTTCAGTAATAGCCCTAAATAAATTTACCACAATAATAAACGTTTTTATATATTATAATATTAAATGCATATTTTTTCTTAAGTTACCAAATTAAACAAGTTTATCAAGAAACTATTCAGTTAAACGGTTGTTTAAAAAAAAATAATAAATTTAAATGCATACAATTTTAAAACTTTTACCAAGGCCATTCTTTTTCATAGCCTTTTTTTAAATGCTTTCTATGAATAGAAGATATTTGAAAAAGCTGACATTGTGATAATTTGTTTTTCTGCGATATGTATTGCAATATGAAAACAATTACATCCGAGGACTTGACTATCTATTTTGAAAGAATGAATCTTTCTAGAATGATTGAGGTGATTTTGAAGGGAGTGAATCTGCATAGGAAATAATAAACAAATTTCATGCATAGATAAATACTTTAGAACAAAGATACAAATGAAATAAAAAGTGCTTAATGTTTTTTCCGGTAGGTCAAACAGTATTCAGGTACAGAAAAGGAATAATCAAATGTAAAATAACACTGCAGTCTTCACTGTATAAATTAAATATAATACATTTTTTGTTAAAGCTACAAAAGAGAATTTCTCTTTGTCTTTTGTTGTTTGATTAACATTAATGACAGACGGCAGCAGGAATATTAGGCTGCTATCACTTTAAGACCTAATCATAGAACGTAAAAAAATATGGATGACGCGTCTTCACTACCTTCCACTGAAGAAACGTAAAGTCACCAACGTCTGAATATGGCGCTGACATCTTGTGCTGACACTGGAGAGAGCAGGAAGTAGAGCCGCGATATCAAAAGCCCACCCACACTCTCGCAGATCCAGAACAATTCATTATGTCGGTGTGAAATAAACAGTTATGGAAATGTAGAAATTAAAGCTAAAGCTCCTATCTCCTCCTAAAAATCCTACCAAAAGTCTGTCAGAGAAGCTGTCAATCTCAGCTCTCAATCATGACGTCAAAGCCCTGTTTTTCTAGCATCAAATAACGAACTAAAACCAAACTTATTTACAAAACGAACACTTGACATCAGCGTGATAAAAACTGCCTAAAATGACAGAAACCTAATTTGGGGAAAAAAATATTTGAAGTGTAATTTGATTGTTTAGTTTGTCTCACGTCCATTTTAATACATGGAGGGGCGGGGTTTATGAGCTATACTGGGACCAACCACCTGGGGGCGATCGAGACGCTTTGGAAAAGACACTTTTCTGTTCGCACAGAAAACAGTCGCAAGTTCCTATTTGAGTTCTCTATGGTGTCTTAATTGCGTTCGAATGGTTTAAAATCACTTGAATGTTTAAACTGACAGGGCTTAAAACACGTTCAAATAATAAACTTGATCACTCGATGATGGGCACTCTTTGCAATTAATCAGAGAATCATTTGCGTTTCGAACCGTGGTGCCTGGTCCGTACGGATCAACTATGATCCCTAAACTATATGCATATCGCAATATCAATGCTAAAACAATATATTGTGCATTTCTCTTACTATAATCGGAAATGCCACTGAAACTGAATAATGGCAAATTCTGATTTGATGATTCAGGCTTGGGTCACGTGGCACAGCGGTTCAAATGTGTGTCATATCTATGTCCACATGTAAAAATGGCCTAAACGTCTTTTTTTTGGTTTTCACACTACTCTAAAAAATTCAGATTGGATTTGAATCACCATCTGTTGGAGGAAGAATATAGTTCTACACATGCATTTTTCATATCTTACATTTTGCAGTTGGCCAGGCTCCTTTTTTTGTGAAATTCATGTTGCCTCTGTTTTTAAATTGAGGAATATATATATACATAGGTTAAATCAAGCATTCAATCGCTACTTCTAAAAATTTGTTTAATCTCGTGTTACAAACAGAAACCGTTAGTCTGAAGTCTGAGCACGACCCACTATAAATTGATTCTCCAAGGGAATAACTGAGTGTGGTCTGCTGTTTAGTTGTAACAACAAGCCAGTAAAGAAGCTGAGGTAAATTGCCACCAAAATGAAAAGCTGGCTCTTAGCCACTGACGTCATGTAAGTAAATGTGCTTCAGGACAACTGCCATAAAATGACTGCCAGCTACGGAGCACACTTTGGTCCTGACGACCATTTCTGCAAGTGCTATTCATGTTTAGCCCCCCCACTGTTGGTAAAAATGTAAATCAACATTAAAAATTCTGACTCTCAGCTGCGGTAGTGATTGTAATGGACTAATATGCTCCAGAGCAATTTGAAAACACAGAGACCACTTTAGTTTGTAGTTCTCTAAGTAAACATTGGTAATAGAAGAAATTTTCAAGAGCATTTTTGCTTGTTGTACTGAAAAGACTAGCGAGGCAAGTTCCAACATTTCAAAGTTATAGCCTTGTAACTCAAACCAGATGGAGGGCTTAGTCAGTTCAGTGGAAGAAATTAATGTTGATACAAATGGCGTCCGAACAACTTGGAAGAAAAAAAAAAAGCAGTAATTCTGAAAGACTTCTAATAATATCGTGCTCTTCAGCCGTCTTTGGCATACTAAAATGTTGTATGTTCTTATTCAAGCTAGTTTTTCCATGACCAGACACATGTGAAAAGCAATCTCTGATCCATGAATCATTAGATGAGTCAGTTCCTGAAACCGCCATAAACCTCCAAGTTCTTGGCCACAGCTGAAAGCAGGAAATCCAGGCTTCAATAACTTCCTTTCCCAGAGCTGGCCACGCTAGTGGTTAGGGCGCCCTGTTCCTTGCTTGCAATAGGAAGATGTACGCCTGTGGAACAAAGACACCCAGTCACTTCATTTACTGAAACTGTTTATAATTTGTGGCCTGTATTCAAATGTTGAGCGTCCAGGATCTCTGGCACCGTATTCTGTTCTTCTCCGTCGCAATAAATCCCTAGCAGGCCTTTCATTAATTGCTGCTGTATTGTTATCATGAGCGGCGGAGCCCGGGCAGATTCCCTTTGCCTTGGAGCTGTCCTGGATTTACAAGGGGAAGATACAGACTTTAAGCTACCTCTGAACATTAGTATGCAAAGTGGACCTGCTAAATGAGTTTGAAATCTTGCTACAGTGCGGCCTTAAGCTTTGTAAACACTGCTTAACCTCTCCAGTGCCTTATGCAAATACTAAGAGTTCCAGGGGTTGGCTTTTTTATATAAAAGGTTACAGTTGCTGGAAACATTTAGTATGTTATTCAGCCATTGATTTTAAAGGGTTAGTTCACCCAAAAAGGAAAATTCTGTCATTAATTACTTACCCTCATGTCGTTCGACACCCGTCAGACCTCCGTTCATCTTCGGAACAGAAATTAAGATATTTTAGTTGAAATCTGATGGCTCTGAAAGGCCTCCATTGGCACAATGGCACGGCTCACTCTCAAGACCCTTAAATCTCTGCTCTTTCCTCAATTGACTTTCTCTTTCTTCCAACCTTGATTGTTGGGGCGAGCAGGGGCCGCTTTCTGATGTCTGTTTGTTGGTTTTTCTCCATTGCTGAGTTGATGCTGCCTACTTGCCCGCAAAATTTCATGTCGCAGGAGGGGGCGGAGTGGGGTGCGGTGGGTGGAGACGCGAGTGGAGTAGGGGATTGGATGAGAGCAGTTAACCAATGTAAGCTGTCCGGCCGGACAGCTTACATTGGTCAATTTCTCTGCGGGTGTACACCCAATAGAGTGAATGGATTTTTTTCATTCTTTTTTCTCTTCATATTGTACTGTAGAACCATAACCAGCATCTAAACGAGGTTATTAATAATGAACAATCTTTGAAATCGTAGACCATAGCTTTAACTTAATCTGTACTATTCACATACTCTTCCAAGTTAAGATTAATTGATTGGTTTGAGTGCCATTTTGTCAAGCAAAAAAGGTTTTGAGGCGGGTCAATTCTTAATAGACTTTTCACTAATTTCCTCCGCTTCTGCAGTTATCTTTCACTAGTTGCAATCACCTATATTTCCCAAAGTCATCTTGAACATTGAATTGTCAACTGAAAATTGTGAGAGAACAGCACGTAAACTGACTTCATAAATTGATGTTGATTTTCCTTAAATGTTTTTCCTTCAACATTCATCATACAAAACACAACAATGGTAACAGCAATGGTAGCTATACTAAGTCAAGAGTCAAGTAAATGATCAAGTACTAGGGGTGTATTCGTACCGAACCGTTTCGGTACAGGACTTTTGGTACAGTGCACGTGTCCGAACGGTTCCGAATACAATCTTTAACAGTCGGCTTGTTTTACGCGCGGAGCACACTTCAATCCGAGTTCCCACATGGACAAATCCATGAATCAATTTTATCAAGTCAAGTCATGTCAACTTTATTTATATAGCGCTTTTAACAATGTAGATTGTTTCAAAGCAGCTTTACAGTGTTAAACAGGAAAATAATGCAGCATAATTTTATTCAGCTGTATAGCCATTCTGGAAAAATTTCAAGTATCATACAGTGACAGTGTGGGCTTTAGATTAATAATTTGATCAGTAATTTAGTTTAAATGGTTAATTTAGTTTATTATTTAGATGTATTTTGATGTTTAGTTGAAAAATTTAGTGTCCCCAACTGAGCACGCCAAGCCAGAGGCAACAGTGGCAAGGAAACCAAAACCCCATTAGGTGACCTAATGGAGAAAAATAAACCTTGGGAGAAACCAGGCTCAGTCGGGGTGCCAGTTCTCCTCTGGCCAATTAACAAACAGCGTATTATTATTATTATTCTGGCAGTTTTACAGCTCGGAGGTCATAATAGATCAGAATATTCGAGGGACCGGGGGCAACATGCTGGAGACGGGTTTATTGAGGATGATGTTGATTAAATAATTATTAAAGTGCAATATTCGAATGATCGGAGGCAACACGCAGGAGACGGGTTTATTGAGATGCCGTGTCGATGAGGCAGTTTCAGGGGGAGTCTAATCACGGTCTCCCAGACACTTCGGGGTCCTGTGTTGGTCTTCTCTGGGCGCAGGTCCACCATCTGATCTGGATACGGCCCGGATCCGGCTGACTGCAGTAAACCTCGGGATAAAACAGAGAGACTAACATTAGCGTAGATGCCATTCTTCTGATGATGTAACGAGTACATCAGGTGTTATGGGAAGTGTTCCCGGTTCCGGCTGACCTAGTTAATGCAGCCTAACAATCATTTCATTGAAAAAGTGTTTTATGTGTATGCCACAGTAAAGAGATGTGTTTTTAGTCTAGATTTAAACTGACAGAGTGTGTCTGCTTCCCGAACAATGTTAGGAAGACTGTTCCAGAGTTTAGGTGCTAAATAGGAAAACGATCGACCGCCTGCAGTTGATTTGGATATTCTCGGTATGATCAACTGGCCAGAATTTTGAGACCGCAGTAGACGTGATGGAGTATAATATGTTAAGAGCTCGCTCAAGTATTGGGGAGCTAAACCATTTAGTGCTTTGTAAGTAATAAGTAAGATTTTAAAATGTATGCGATGTTTAATAGGCAGCCAGTGCAGTGTTGACAGAACTGGGCTAATATGGTCATACTTCCTGGTTCTAGTAAGAACTCGAGCTGCTGCGTTTTGGACCAGCTGGAGTTTATTTATTAAGCGAGCAGGGCAACCACCCAGTAGAGCATTACAATAATCTAACCTTGAGGTCATGAACGCATGAACTAACTGTTCAGCATTTTGCATTGAGAGCATGTGCCGTAATTTAGATATATTTTTAAGATGGTAGAAAGCAGTTTTACAGATGCTAGAAACGTGGCTTTCAAACGAAAGATTGGTATCAAAGAGCACACCCAGGTTCCTCACTGACGACGAGGACTTGACAGAACAGCCATCAAGTGTTAGACAGTATTCTAGGTTACTACTTGTGGAGCTTTTTTGTCCAATAATTAAAAATTCAGTTTTTTCTGAATTGAGTTGCAGGAAATTACCAGTCATCCAATGTTTTATATCAGCTATGCATTCCGTTAATCTTGTGGATTGGTAAGTTTCTTTAGGGCGTGAAGAAATATAGAGCTGAGTATCGTCAGCATAACAATGAAAACTAACGCCATGCTTCCTAATGATATCTCCCAGTGGTAGCATGTACAGGGTGAAGAGTAGCGGTCCTAGCACTGAGCCTTGCGGTACTCCATACTGAACTTGCGATCGGTGTGACATATCTTCATTTACTACTACAAACTGATAACGGTCGCATAGGTATGATTTAAACCATGATAAAGCAATTCCACTAATACCTACATAATTTTCGAGTCTATTCAAAAGAATGTTGTGGTCGATAGTATCAAATGCAGCGCTAAGATCGAGTAACACTAATAGAGAGATACAGCCACGATCGGATGATAAGAGCAAATCATTTGTAACTCTGACGAGAGCAGTCTCAGTGCTATGATACGGTCTAAATCCTGACTGGAAATCCTCACAGATACCATTTCTTTCTAAAAAGGAACATAATTGTGAAGACACTGCCTTTTCAAGTATTTTTGACAGAAAGGGTAGATTTGAGATTGGTCTATAATTGACTAAATCTGTAGGATCAAGTTGCGGTTTTTTAATAAGTGGTTTAATAATTGCCAACTTAAAAGTTTTCGGTACATATCCTAATGACAAAGATGAATTAATGATATTAAGAAGAGGATCTATGACCTCTGGTAGCATCTCTTTTAATAGCCTAGTTGGTATAGGGTCGAGCATACATGTTGTCGATTTTGATGATTTAACGAGTTTAGCCAATTCTTCTTCTCCTATAGCAGTGAATGAGTGTAATTTTTCCTCAGTGACACTACAATGCTCTGTCTGATGTGATGCTGTATTAGACGGCTGCATGGTTAAAATTTTTTTCCTAATATTATCAATCTTACATGTGAAGAAGTTCATAAAGTCATTACTGCTGTGCTGTTTACAATCATCAGAAGTTGAAGCTTTATTTTTGGTTAATTTAGCCACTGTATCGAATAAATACCTTGGGTTGTGTTTGTTTTCTTCCAAGAGAGTTGAGAAATAAGCAGATCTAGCAGTTTTTACAGCCTTTCTGTATGTGATCATGTGCTCTTTCCACGAATTACGAAATACCTCTAATTTTGTTTTCTTCCAGCTGCGCTCCATTTTTCTGGCTGCTGTTTTAAGGGCCCGGGTGTGCTCGTTGTACCACGGCTTTGGACTATTTTCTTTAATCTTCTTTAAGCGCAGAGGAGCAACTGTGTCTAAAGTACTGCAAAAGAGAGAGTCAATAGTTTCTGTTGCAACATCGAGTTCTTCTATACTATCTGGGATGCTGAGCAGATGATACTGATGAGGGAGATTATTTAAAAAGCAATCTTTAGTAGCGGCAGTGATTGTCCTGCCATTTTTAAAGCGAGGGGGCGGCTTTGCAACCTTAGCTAAATTAAGTATACATGATACTAAGTAATGATCTGAGATGTCATCGCTCTGCTGCAGAATTTCAACGGTATCAACATTTATTCCATGTGACAATATTAGGTCTAAAGTATGATTATGGCGATGAGTGGCTCCTGACACGTGTTGCCTAACTCCAATAGAGTTTAGTGTGTCTTTAAATGCTAATCCCAATACGTCTTTTCCGTTGTCAACATGGATATTAAAATCACCAACAATTAGTACTTTATCTACGGCCAGTACTAACTCTGATAGAAAATCAGCAAATTCTTTGATAAAGTCTGTATTATGCCCAGGTGGCCTGTATACAGTAGCTAACACAAATGTTGAACGGGTTTTATCATGTACACTACATAGCGTTACATAAAGCACCAAAACTTCGAAGGAATTATATTTGAAACTAGACTTCTGAGTAATACTGAAGATATTATTATAAATTACAGCATTGTAATTTTATCACGAAATTCAAACGAGAAATGCTGTTTTGACGCTCTTTAATGTGACTGATCACTGTATAGGCGCGCGAGTGAACGCGATCATCTCTTCCTAAAGAATAAACATGAATTAATATCTTAAGGTATGTTGAGGATACATTACAAATTACTGAAACGTATCATATGTTGTGTAATCGCTCAATCAGTGTTTCAATGGCGGAAAGACATCAATAAAACAGCTTGAGAACAATGACACACAGCATCACATTTACCTCAGAAGTCATTCAGAGTCCACAGCTGTTAGTTCACTAGAGAAATTAACTCTTTCACTAAATATATGCACTATATTAGCCTATATATTCATTATATTCTACTGAACCTGTTAGTGATGTCTTGTTTAATGTATGCTTGAATAAATCTGCCACTGTGTATAAATGGTTACATTTTGAATGTAACGAATTGGAGAAAAAACATAATTTTATAATTAGATTTAGAAGTTAATGCAAAAACTGCCTATTGCGAAGTTTACATGTTTGCATACAATGTGTTATTTGAGTGTTGATTATTATATCTAAAAATAAATAGCACCTGAATTTTTTGGGCTCTGTTGTTAACCTTTAATATTACAGTAATGTGCAAGTCAGGGCTCCCTATATAGTTTACAGCATTATCTTTAAGAAACTTTTAGCTATAATTTAATTTAAGGACAGACACATTTTTTTTCAGTAAACCACTTTAATAAAAATTAATAAAAAGCAATTTTGTAAAACTGCTGTACCGACTTCAAAACCGAGGTACGTACCGAACCGTCAGTTTTGTGTATCGTTACACCCCTACTCTTAGCAGTTCTTTTTTAGCTACTCTTGTGACTAACTAAGCATTTGTCATACTATTCCTATTTCACTTCGTTTTTTAAGGCAATTGTTTGCATGATTTTTTTATGCAAGTCTAACTAATTCAATTTTACAGTGTGGTCTTGAGTCTATCAGAGTGGAAACTAAAGCTGCTGCTCTCCGTGTGTTTTTCCATTGTCTTTGGTGCGTTCATATAAATTGCGTGAGCTTATTTCATCCATTAGATCGAAAGATCTGAAAGAGTCCATACATTTACCCACCCATAGACCCTCCCCTCAAAGAAATCTGGACAGAAGTGGTTGAAAGTGGACAAAAGAGACGGATTAAAACACCAGGTGTAAACGGAAATGCGTCTCCCTCGTCTACTTGTGATCCAATCGACCAAAACGAATCTTAATACTAGGAGTAAACAGAGCCTTTGATCTTGTATTAGAGGTTTTAAAACACTTTTTGTAATACGGTCAGGGTTGGTTGTCCGTGAACTTTTTGAAGTTATGCTCTTTTGAAACAATATTTTTCAGTAACATTGCTTAACCTCACCAGACAGGGGGGTTTACTAGCATGTTAGCGCAGAGCCCATGGATGGGTCTCATCTGGTCGCCGCTGCTCACAAGGCACCAATAAACACAGCCGCATCCCTTTGCCGATGGATGACAAACAAACAGCGTGTCAGAAAATTCCATGTGACCTTTCCGCCATTAGTGCTGTGGTGAGAAGAAGTGATTTATGGCAGATGGAGGTGCACTCCAAACAGACGCTGTCTTTGACATGCTGGGACTTGTGAAATGCAGATGGCCTCTCTGCTCATCACTGCCATTTCATTCCTCATGCCTCGCCGCATGTCGCTCGGCCCATGTCCTTGGTTTTGGCTGGGAAATCTCTTATGATAAGCTGGCTTTATTCACAGCTTTTATTACCTGGGTTTTATATGCACTATTTCCACACTTGTTTAGCACCGTCACAAGTGGGGACGGTGGAATTCGAAGCGTATTGTGACAGACATGTTTTTTTAATAAGGTCAACCAATGCATCCTAAAGGAGCTCGGATAAGGTCAACAATATCGAAGTATAATTGAATTCTTTATCGTTTTTTTTTTTGTCACATTGTGTTATTTTGAAGCTGTACTATTTAAAGCAATACATTAATTTAATTCCAAATCAGATTTGTTGCTTTTGTGGAACACAAATAGATATTTAGCAGAATTTTCGTGCTTGTCATTTCCATGCAATCAAATTGACATGGTTTATCCTTTATAATTACATTGTCGTCTATTCAAATATGGTGCATCAAAACGTCACTTGTTTATTGTGTCTTGTAATATGTGCATATACAAGTAGGATTTAAAATAAATATATTTGTATTCCTTACACAAAGCTATTGTAAGGCTTGGGATGTAGTGTAGGCTATTCACTTTCCTTGTATGAAAAAGAAAATCATAGGGGTTTGGAATGATGTAAATGATGACAAAACGTTCATTTTTTTTGGTGTAAAATATTACTTTAAAGCTTCAGGCAGGAAATGGGACTACTGCCTCTGCCCTTCCATGTGCCATCGGTGTGATGGGCCAAACATTGCACATAATTGTGGCGCATTGGAGGCAGGTGGAGAAAGTTGTTTTGACAGGCCCTGTAAATCAATCCAGCACTCTGGCCAACAGGAATTGATCCCAAAGCGGCCCGTAGTTGGAGCACCAGGCGGTAGGCTTCAGGCCTCAGGTTTGAGTTGGATCCTATCAGACGGTTTCACCGCATCTCACCCCGCCGGTTTAAAGAGGCATGAAATAAACGCTTGGTTCTTGCCAGCAGGAGAGCGCCAGTGGCCGTCCACTCCACTGGACCTTTGCTGTCTGCTTCAGGAGATTGGTCGTGAGAGACTCTATCATTGATTCATCAACGCTCTGGGACTTTAGATTTATTCATGAAACCAGCAGAAAGATCCAGTACAAAACAGATCAATTGATTTTCTCTCTGCGCAACCAGAGATTCTTGTAGAGTTGATAGACTTGGGGGGGCATTTTTAATGATGTTTATTTACCTGTTTAATTAAAAAAAAAACGTTTTAGAAACAGACAAGAAAAGTTGGAATATTTAACGAAAGAGATCTAGTAAGTTATATGCAATGAGGAAACTGATAATTGGCATTTTGCTGAAGCATTTTGATTTGATTTTGATCATTGTAGACTTTGGTTTCTATGAAAATATGTTATTATGCAAACAATGTTAATAAAATTCGAATGGTCCTTTTCAATTTAGACTTTAAAATTAGGAAAATTGCCTCTCAAGGTTCATGTGTTGTACTAAAGTTGTTTCACACATTCCAGCGATAATGAATTTGTTTGGAGGACGGATGCGCCGTGTGGAATCTCTGTTATGTCTGGCAGCTATGAATATGCATAATTTGACGCCGCTTGTTCCAAACAAGCATACTTTGAAATACTTCAGACATTTCTGAAAGAAAAAAAAAAGAAAAAAACCCACAACAATAATGCACAATATGCGGTATTTAGTAATTATATGGTAATTATAGTTCTTCACTCAGAGACCTGAACTACTGTGGGTCATTATGGGGTCAGTGAAAGTCGTTGACTGAGCCATTATTGCACCTTTAGAGATAACGGCACAAAAGGAGTGCACACAGAAAATTACATTTCAGACCTCTCATCTTCTATTTCATTACCCCGGCCCTGTGCGATGGCTGAAATTGGTTCTCTTCATTTAGGGAGCCAAATTCCTGCTTAGCTAGAACCTGAGTGGTTTATGTAATCTGTCGATAAGTGTCATCTCCCATCATGGCGTGTCGCAGCCATGGGCCACTCTCACCATGGCATTGACTTGTTGCCTGCTTCCTCCTTTATCTCGCTAATAAGACCATTTCCATGGTGCTGGAGACGGGCAGATAGGAACATGCAATTATTTGTTAAGGCTGCAACTGTTTCCACAGGTGACATTCCTGCCTCTTAGAAGCTGTGATAATTAGTGTTCTAACAGGCTGTGGCACACTAGACTTTGGCTTTGACAGGCTTGTGACCAAAGGCAGAGATGTAGGAAGCTGGTCTCGCTAAAGTTAGTGGAGAGCCACTTATCTCGCACCTCTGAATGCTCTTCGCTGCTGCTTCGAACCCAGAGTTTAAAGTTCAGATACTGAGAAATGTGCATATTTTCAAAGGCTCTGTTTACACCTGGCATTAAGATGTGTTTTGGTCAAACTGATCACAAGTGGACGACGCTAAATACAGGTGTAAACGGGGTCAAAAACGGTTTGAGCTTGTCCATTTTCAACCACTGTAAACCAGGGGTTTTCAAACTTTATGATGCCAAGGACCCCCAAATATGATGAACCTTTTATGAGGGACCCCTTTTCTAAAATCCATTTGTAATTGTTAAACTGTTAGATAAATAGTAAGCGTGACATTATACATACAACATATTCTTTCCCAACTTTAAATTGGCTATACTTAATGTTGGATGTATAAACCTGAAGAAGAACATTTCCAATTAAAAAAATAAGCAACTTTCACAATAAATGCATGTAAGCAGCGTACATACTGTGTTAAGAAAACTGCCTTACAACCCCAGTGAGCAGATAAAGGGGACTATAGTGAGAAAAACTCACTAAAGATAGAAAGCAAACATATACAATTCTAGAAAGTATGTAAATGGCAAGAGAGGAAGATAAACATTTAGAACTGAAACAGTTCAAATGTTCGGTAGACTTTAACAATTTTTACTTTTTACTCTCTGAAATTTTCTGGGGACCCCTTAGAACCTTCTGGAGGACCCCTGGACCCCAGTTTGAAAACCCCTGGTGTAAACGCTCATGTGATCGAATATGTTCAGACAGCCACAAAAGACTGTCTTCTCTCCGCCTACTGACCTAATGCGTGAACATTATGGGACACGCTCTAGCCAGACTTAATACTTTTTCCTCAGATTCTTTCAAGACCTAATCATTTGAGCTATACTTTCTGTTTAAATGACTAAATTCCATTAAATCGATTTGTAGAACACTTTTCAGAATATGTATTATTCCAAAGCAGCTTTACAGTGAATAGGAGCTTGCAATTACCAGCAAACATGCCACAAAAAACTAAGCATCCACCATCTACAAAGTTATGCGTATCCTACATTTTTTATTGCTTCTTGCATTCTTCTACTAATAAATTTGTAGTACTCTCAACTTCATTCAACGCATTTTACACCATATTTACCTTTCTTCCACAAAAAATGATTCATTTCCATGCGGATCTACTTATAACCCAGGGCTGTAACCACCATAGGCATTGAGGGGGACAAGTCCTCTCAATAATTGGAAATGGCCAAATTGTTGCCTCCAACATTTTATATTTCTTAATGCTGCTCTCCATTACTTACCCTGTTTGTTGTTAGAATGGCAGACATTTTTACATTTTTATTCTGGTTTGCCTCAGCGGTCAAACAGCGCTCGCCAATGTCAAAATGATGGCCAATCAGATCAAAGGCGGCGGAGATTAAAGGTGCAGTGTGTGAATTTTATTGCAATCACCCAACGCTCCCCCCTCCCTTTCGAAACACATAGAGAATTACGGGGACCGACAAAGGACAAAAATGTCGTCGTTGGAGAGAGCAGAGAGTAGCTAGCATTGTGTAGAGAAGTTAGTCCGTTTAGGGCTACTGTAGAAACATGACGCCGCAAACTGGTGATTTCTCTGTAAGGGGACCCGTGGTGTATAGATAGAAACGGCTCATTCTAAGGTAATAAAAACATAACGGTACATTATGTAAGGTCTTTATACACCACTGAAAACATAGTTATGTATATTATATTGCATTTCTCTCAATAGATCCTCATAAATATTACACAGTGCACCTTTAATGTTCATTGAAGATGTGTGTATTCCAATGCTTTTAGTTTTTACAGTGAAAGAGTGCATGCGTGGTAAGATATAAGTAGCTAAACATTTCATATTTGACAACTGTTTTACAAAGGATGTTTAACGACCCTCAGTAACATACAGTGATGCAAACTAAACTTTTTTTTAAATATAATTGTGCCATTTTGAATTGAAAATGTTAAATCATTCAAATTATGTTTTTATGACTAGATGTGAAAAAGTTTTAATTTTAATTTTGTTACATTTTTGACATATTAGGGACGAGTGACATATGAGTGAATGTGTGCATATTTTTAAAAACAATATTGACAAGAGTTTAAATGGATTACTTCACAACTCACAACTTACATAGGCTATAATTAGACCTAGGACTTCTTCTGTCATTCTTATTTCGTCTTTATACCCTTAAATCCCTTTTAATCCTTTAATTGCCCCCCCACCCCCCAAAAAAAAGACATACAAAAAAAATGTTGGTCCACCCAATGTTCAAGACATGGTTTTACACAAATCCCTTGAATATCATAATTATCCAGAAGAGTTTGATATAATAATGACAAGTTAATGAACATACAAATTGGTGTTTTCGGAATAAGACATTGTGATATGATTCAAATGGCTGTGCGCATGAAACGTAATACCTTACGAGACCCGGAGCAGAGCGCACATCACTACAACAAGAGATGCACAAACACAAATATGCTATTGAAATGCTAATTCCTACCACAAAAGAGTAACCTCTTAAAGAGCACATTTGTAAACCTTGTTTGAGATAGACCTTATTTAACCCATATATGAATTAGCATATGCTAATAATGCAATATGTTCATTATGTTACAGCAGAAAAGCATATTACATCAGTTATATTTACTCAACAGTAGTACTAAGCAGGTTTATACTTCACTAATAACTCGTCCGCCCATATGTGACTCGCTCTTCCTGGTTTTAAATAATCAGAATAATTGGACCATGCAGGCATGTGTTCACTTTTAATGACAATGATGAAACGCCCCCACAGACATGTTCAGTGCTCCCTGTGTCACCTCTCATACGTTTTCTCTCTTCCGTGTCCCGAGCTCTGGAGTTGTTGTGGCAGAGAGTATATAATGGCATTGAGTTGTGAAGGAGGCATGTTTGGGCACATCCTGGCTCAGATGTGCTGGTGTATTATCAGCGCCACACACTTACAATGCAACACAAATGTGCTGACACACTCGAGCACACGAACACAAAAGCTATCATGTATACATTCACATGTATGCATAGAGCAGTGAATGAGTGTGTACATCTGTAATGTGTGCAGAAGGTTAAAAGTGCCTCAGGACACTACAGGGACTGTGATTGACAGCTGCTATATGCTGTATGAAGAACAATAAATCCATAGCATACACTGTAAAAAAAAAGTTGCCGCCTTAAATATTTTAAGTACAATCAACTAAAGTGTTTATTTACATTAAAGTGACTTAAAAAAATTTGTTGAATCTTGTATAACATAAAAAAACTTGAAAATGTCAATTAAAGCAATTTAAAAATATGTTGTCATAACTTATTGCTCATAATACATTTTTATAGTGCACACAGTGTGATCATAATCATGATCATTCATGTCACGCAAGCTTTGAACAACATATTAAATGCTTATTTATTGAATCGCTTCCTAGATGCATGCATCACTGTAAAAAAGGATTTTTTAAAAGATTATTGGAGTATGTTTTACAAGAAAATGTAAAATTGCACATTTTCGTGCTACTTGCCGTTTCTTTGTAATAAGGGCCCGAGCACGGATGGTATGAGGACCCTACTGTAATTGCTCGGCCTATCATTCTTCTTCTCCGAAATGAATCGCATTTTTGAGGGCCTAAACATGCTCATGAAATGTTGCACACACAACAGAAGTGGTGTGGTGTGGGAAAATGGCTTGATAGCGCCACCTACAAAATTTCACAAAAGGGCCCCTCCCTCTACGTTTCACGTACAAGTATGACATTCGTAACACACATGTAACAGCCCAATACCTACAAAAAAGTCTCCTGGTACTAAATCTGAAAACCAACAGGAGGTCAGATATCTTGAATTTTCTTTGCAAAATTGTTGCAAATTTTGCCATTTCCAGATGTTGTTCTCTAACAAACTTCTCCTAGAGATTTAATCAGATCAACATCATATTTGGTCAGTATAATCTAAAGGCCTTTGCGATGTTAAATTGTGAAGATCTTGAGTTTTCCCTGAAGGGCGTGTTTGTGGCGGCCTCACAAAGTTCGATGTTTCGCCGTTAAACAGGACGTTTTTGTAACTCGGGCATACATTGTTTTACACTGTGATTAACTCTTCATAGAAATTTAACCAGAACAACATCATATTTGGTCAGTGTAATCTTTAGGCCTTGTTGATGTTAAATTGTGAAGATCTAGAGTTTTCTCGGAAGGGCGTGTCTGTGGCCGCCTGACAAAGTCTGACGTTTCGCCATGAAACAGGAAGTTGTTATAACTCAGGCATAAAATGTCCGATCTGCCTCAAACTTCACATGTTTGATAATAGTCCTAACTTGAAGACATCTACTCAGCAATATTCAATTATAGTCAAAGCACCACCTGCTGGACACAGGAAGTGTGGCACATCAGAATAACATTGCTATGTTTTTCGTATATTTACCCGCTTAAATGCATGTCGCCTACTATTCACCGCCACCCGGTGGCCTCGGGTGCGAGGGCCCTTTCATCGCTGCTTGTTTGTTTTTGAAATTTTCTAAACTGTTTTTTTTCAGTGAATATGATAATATCAGAAGCAGTGCTATTTATTCCCATAAATCCAATGATGTCAGGTATAATACAGTTCAAGGCAATAAGATCTTCTTTTTATGCATCTGTTTATTCACAGAATGGTTTTACATACTGCAGTACGATAAATACAAAAAGTAGACATTCAGATGAAGGACTACATCTCGTCACATTGTATAATGTTAAAATTTAATTAATTTCAATGTCTTATCCACTTTCTTCAGTGAATTAATTCTGGGTTGGGAGAAGCAGACTTTGGCTTAGGATATTCAAGGGAAAAATTATCAAAAAGGTTTTTTCCTTCAGGTATTGTGTGTGAGTGTGCACTCCGCACAACTTGCAGGTGCTCACATTGTTTGAGCACAGAGCAGCACTTGTTTCTCCATTATAGTGTAATTTTTAATGAGTTTAAATGGAGAGGCTTCCAGCTACATCCTTTTTTACTCTTGCCAATATGCATTTGTCAAGGCTTTTTTGGCTGTGTGTGCCTGTGAGCTGCTGCACCATAAGGAAATCTCACTTAGTCTGTCATTCTGTAATCTTTGCAGTAGTTTACTGCTTTCTGTGAGTTGGCTCATCAGGTGAGGTTAACTTTTGCATTAAAATCTGGATGTCAAAAGTAAGCATATTGTATTAATACCTCAGTAAGATGGCATTTTGATCACAAAGTGCTTTTGATTTAAGCATGCAGCTATTACGGCGATAGCTACATGTTTAAATCAAAAGCACTTTGTGATCAAAATGCCATCTTACTGAGGTATTAATACTGTGTATACACCCTATAAATCATATACACTTCAAAATAGATGTTTGATAATCTCCCTCTCACTCTCTCTCTGTCTCTCTATACTTCCCTTGTAGCATATAGAATATTAATTTGAGTTTTTAATAGTTTAATTTAGAAAAGTAGTACAGTTTAATAATTTAGCCTATCAATATCAGTACATCCTTAATATCAATACAAAGAAGAATATTGATAAATCCGCTCACAGCTCCTGGCTGGATAACACAGCCACAAAGTTAGAAGCACAGAAAAAAGACACTGTACAACAAATTTTAATTACAAATTCCAAACTTAAGCTTTTTTTAATGTAGTATATCTAATAATCATGTGTGAAATGAAAACTATGCCAAATATGTAACTGGAATATGCTGCAAACATTTAACGGAATCTACTTGGAGGCTACATGATGTTGTTTTAATTTAATTTAATTAGTTTTTTTATATCAATATTTACTTTTTAAATTACCTTTCCAACTTTTTTTAAAATAAATGAGCTTCAAGAGCATATAAATTTTTTCTTTGCTGTCTAGTATCGTGAAATTGCACTGGTATTGGTATCAACTGCTCAAAATTTATTATTGTGACAACACTAGCTAAAAACTACTTTCTTTGCTGAAATTTGGATTTTCCTCACAAGGTAAACGTCCTTGTATTTTCAGTTTTTCTCATGAAGTTATGTCTGTTTCTCTCAGACGTAAATTTAATAAGCTCTAGCAAACTTTTTTTTCTATATTGTTTGTCTCTATTAGACAAGACGTGTAAGAACTGACAGTTTGCTGTTAAATATTTCCGAGAGCACTCACAATAAGACAATGGCCTGATGTAAAACACTCTAATAGAGTTGTCTTCCTAAACGTTGTTCACTTTTGCAAAAGAGTTTGCACATTTTGTGTAGCCTTTACATCGCTGCGAAGGATTTTCTTGGTCACATCTGATGAATGACATCTTTATCAATTGCAGGGGAAAAGGCTAAAAGATAAAATCCAGCTTTAATCATTGTCCCATTTATTGTGCATGTTGAAGTAATCCAATAATGCAGCGCTCTCGAACAAGGCGGAAATTATCATTATCTTTTAGGCGGCATTGATCTGGGCTCCCCATGAGAGATGTTGCATGAAATAGTGGCAGAGGTGAATCAGTTACGTTGACGTATCGAAGGCTAAATGATCATCGAGGGACTTCAGCCATGTAGCATGATTAGGCTGTTTTTAGGCTATTGATTTTTCTTCTTTAACACTTGTTTCTGTAAATGCATGTCCATTTCACGTTTGATCTGCAACAGCAAACATTGCTTGTCTTTACTTGTTACATTTAGAAGTAATTGGCCTTCGATGCAACCCATGGTTTAGTCACTAACATTTAACCCAACCATATAAGCCTGGTCCAGCGGCTGTGATCGGCTGCACCAGGCAGACTGTTTCTCTCCACTAAAAGCGGCTGCCTATCTAGAACCAGCTACTACACTTTCCATTACCATCAAAGGCAGAATAACCTCCAATTAATGTAAGTGGAAATGTAAATTCAGAGTAGATCCATTTGGTCTGGTGATAAAACTCAGAGCCGTGAGTGGTTAGAAATTGCCATGGCCTAGTGTTATTCTGAGCATTCATCTTGTGCAGTTTAAACTTTGCATTCATCTTGTGCAAATGAAGCTTTAATTGCTATTGCATTTTACTTCCAAGGCTTAAATAATCTATTGACAATATGCTCATTTACTAAATATGATATGTCATTTAAAATAGAGAAATGGCTCTGCTTTAAGTAGGGTTTGTAATATTATCAAAAAATTCTGATCTTACACTGAAAAGTTTTTGGTTTAGCTGGTGGACCACCAGCTCTCCTGGTCCTGATCCAGCCGTATATGCCGTAACACCGTATGCTGCTTTTTCAGCAGGGTAGCATTCAGTGAAAGCATGTGCTTCTCTGGTGAAAGTTCATACCTGTATGTATTCAGTAATACAGTGTTTGGCAGCATTGGTCCGTTACTTTCACCAAAATAACTACAGAAGTAGAACTTAACATTCTAAAATGACAAAATGTAGGCTACTACAGAGCATTTAACATCCAGTAGAAGGCGACATGATGTAGCATAATGACAGTGGGCTATCCAGGCTACTAACAATATAGCATATAATTGGCAAAGTGAAGGCTAAAGACAATGCAAGAAAGGATGACAGACAGAATCAAACTCACAACGTCGATAGTTCTTTCCGTTTTAGACAAAGGTTGCATTTGACTATTACTTTCATCATGCCCTTATCTCTGATAAACTCGAAGTAATGCGGCGCATACGTCCATCTCGCGAATGTACAGTCTTCTTCTCTTCTCCATCTTCACCCCTGTCACACAATACAAAGGTACACCAGCAAGAGGGAGATGAATGAATAAATTGCTATACAAAAATATCAGAAAAGCTGTCATTTAGTCTTTATTTACAAACTTGGACACCACACCATGCCCCCACCGTCGTTTTGATTTTTATAGTAATAATTTTCTTTAACAATTCAATTTTGGGCTAAAAGTGTTTTGTAACGCAAGCATTACTGAACATGTTCAGAGTAAAATATTACTGAAAATGTATTAGTAATGCCTTACACTACTGTGTTGCAGCAAAAAGTAATACGTTACTGTAATGCATTAATTTTGTAACGCGTTACACCCAACCAACACTGGCATTGGGACATACTGCCACATCATACAATTGCATGGTTACACTTTAATTTAAGGTGACATAGTTATACTTACTCAAATAAGTAGTGAGTAATGTTAATTAACTACATTTAACTTACTATTAGGCTCGATTATGGCAAAAATCATCACAATTATTTTGCTCAATATTGAAGTCACGATTATTTCACACGATTATTGGTGGGCGATATGATCAAAGTCTTATTTCATGATATAAGTCTTTTTAAATGTCAGTGAAATTTCACAATGATCAATACTTCAGCAAACACTAATACTAGGTTAATTAATGTAAGTAAAAAATGTCCCCACAACAGTTACAGAAGACAAGTAAACATTTAGCAATACAATAAGAACTAAGAAACTAAATTACAAACAAGTAATCAAATGTAAAATAACACTTTTGTATATATAAATATAGACTAATCCTTATTTAAAACTACAGTTTATTCATTCAAGAGCAGAGAGTGATTTTATCTTTGTCTTTTGTTGTTTGATTAACAAAAATGACTGCAGCAGATTTATGTTGCTGTCACTTTAAGAGCTAATGCACGAATCCAAATACTGTTACACTCACGCTCTTTCTCAGTGTTTACACTCACTTAAGCTGACTGTGTTCACAAGGATACTTACCATAATGGCATTTCGACATATATGTGTGTAGGCTATTTGACCATTTTAGGCGCATATCTGAAGTACACTTCACAGTATACTTCGCTTATGCACGTTCTGCTCCGTCTCGGAACGCGTGCACAGGAGGCTGCCAGGGGAACAGTATCTCTTTCGCAGCTCAATGCGCTTTTAATAACACTGTTTAATGTTAAACACGTCCCGCAGTTTAGTAACAGTAGACTGCATTTTAGAACACTCACTTATTTGGCTGATTTGGATGTAAAGTTTGGGCTTTTATGGAGGAATGAATGTGCACCGCTGTGACGGAAAGGATGGTGCGCTGGACGGAATGTGGCGGCAGCTGCACAATAATCGTTTCACATCGATTATCTTGTTTTCATAATCGTTGGAAGCTGAAATCGCACAGCCTTACTAGGCTTGCTGCGATAGTCTGTGTTGCTGGTGTTCAGGCGAAACACATCACTTGTCCACCGCGGCACCGCCCCCACCGTCGTTTCAATTTTTATAGTAATAATTTAGTTCAGTTAGAGAACAGACACTACAATTAAAAACTGAATGTGTCTGGTCAATACAATGTGAGCCGAACGAGAGTCGCGGCACAAACTAGCATTTCATTCATCAAGAGACCAAAAAGCTGAGCATTTTTCTTTCGGTTTAGAATTAGCGATTTAAAAGCCACACGATCGATTAATCGGTGGGAACATTTTAGGGCTGCCACTAACGACTATTTTTATATTGATTAATCTATCGACTAATTTATCGATTAATCACTTAATCTATCGACTAATTTATCACAATCATTTTCAAAAATTTTACTTAAAAACATTTAATTTAACTTGCAACGTTGGCCTTCAGTAGTGTACTATAAAAAAGTATTAATGTAAACAAGCCCTTGACAAAATGTAAAACTGAAAGAGTAAAACTGTGAAAAGGTACAGATTTGTAAACCAAAATAACAAAAAAGAGAATATCAGCAAATACTTTTTATAAAGAATAGTGTTGTCAAGATACCAAAATTATGACTTTGATACGATACCAGACTAAAATACCTCAATACTGATAAGTTACTGAATCGATACCATGGCAAAAAAACAGTAAAAGTAATTGAATAATATGACAGAACTTACTATTCATTGTTTTATCATTGTTTTAGGGTTAAAAAACCCTAGACGCAGTCGATTGTATCGACCAATCACATCCCTAAGCCCTACTAACTATAGAGTTACGATTAGGGATTGATTTAGGGTTAGTTACTTGTAATTATGCATAGTTTACTGTTATTACTACTATAGTAAGTACATGTAGTAACGTGTAACTACATCACCTTAAAATAAAGTGTTACCAATTGCATCTTGATACCAAAGTCTTGTACTGGTAATGTTTACTTGTTAGCATACTTCTGAATTCTTTACAACTCTTTCTTAACTTTTAGGCTTAAACTTGTAGAACCATCTATGGTAGCTTCGGCCTTCCTCACCACTGTTTACAGAAAATGCCAAAAGTGAATTATCACAGATGCTCTTGTATTGCACAAGGGTTTGTGGGCAATATTAGCTGAAAAGCTATTGAAAAAGACATAATCCTCACAACTCTGTACACTGCTATCAAACATTTTATCTTGCATTCTAAAGGATGGACAGCATGGACAATGGAAAACAACTATTGAAAATCAACGTTTTTTTAGGTAAATCCGACAGCAGATATCAGAGATCAGCCAAAAAAACAAAAACAAAAAAATTATTAGGCTGGTCTAGCTAATGCTAAACTAGATCGACCTGTTGAAGTGGGATTGTTGATGCACTCTTGTCACTGTTTTCAACAGGGAAGTCAAACTCCATCAGGCGAAACAGACATGTTGAGACATTGGCCTTAGCTCCCGCTCTCAAGTAGGCCACACGTGGCCAAGGGACCAATGGCAGCCATTTTTCAAGAAGGCTTTCAGTTAGCATATGGAAGCCAGCACTGCAAGGATAGCCGAAGTAAACATGTTTATCTATGCTGAGCTCCTGAGCGTTCCCCTCAAACTGGCCATCTTTAAACAGTTTGTATATCTGACGGTGGGGGAGAATGCTGTTCCAAGATGAGGTACTGCACTGAACAACCACATTATGTTTGCAGCAGTGCTGGAAGTGATTACCAGTGTAGTTCATTATTCAGTTTGGTTGGAGGGGGGGAGCATGAAGGCCCAAAGCATTTAGTGGTCAGAAAGAGGAGGCTTTTTTTCCTCTCTCATCAGTCTGTGAGTCTGTTCTGCAGTGTCAGCATTCAGCGCACAAACACGGAATTCAGTAAAAGCTCTCCTCTCTCCCAGAGCGTTTCCCCCCTTTTTTTTCCAACAGCCTGCTCCCTTCCCCCCTCGTGAACTGACATTCTAGAAGAAACATATGCTGCTAGTCCACATCACAACAGCTTGTGCTGCCTGAATGGAAGAAGGCACGGAGAGAGAGGAAGCTGTCGGAAGGAGTGGGAAGGAGTGGAGTGGTACATGGAGAAGAGGGGAGAGTCTTCAAGAATACTCACAAGTTCTTGGAGGTGTTGCATATTGAAGTCCATGTGAAGTTGGGTGGAGAATAAAACATTTTCAAGAGGAAATTACATTCTTACAGTTTATGTCCCCAGTTTATGGGGTGATTTGGAATAGTGGCCAAAGCTCAGGGCTGGTAACTGGGAAGTTGTTGGTTCAAACTTGATATTAAAATTGACTTTATTTACTTTATCCCGATCATGCATGACTCTTTAGTGCACGTTATTCCCAAGAAAAACAAAGGTACTAATATTTACCATTTAGGTACTAATATGTACCATGAGGCCACAGAATATGTACCCTTTAGGGCTAAATAAGTTTAAAATCAAATCATTTTTCTTCTTGAATATCCAGTTTTCACTCATACTTCTGATACAGAAGTAAAATGGTTGTGTACTGTGTTTTATTGCTGACTTTTTTTTAAAAAGTGCATCTTTACAAATGTACCCTTGAGAAAGGGACAACATCTAACCCCAGGTTACTCCAAAGAGATTGTCTCAGTGTATAATGGCCCTGTCCTAAATGGCACACTTCATTTGCACTTGTGGTCTTGTGGACTTACAATGGCCGCTGTATGCGTGTTTCCGTTAAGTTCACAATAACTTAATACTGGGAACCTAATCTGGGGAATTTTTGAAATAGAGAAATAATTCGAAATTTAACAGGAATTTATAGGAATGAACTGGAAATTTAGGGAAATTTATATAAACTCTATTTGTATACAAATATACATATTATTTTGTTTGGTCATACACGAACATGTTTTTTTCACAAACAACATTTTTTTGGCATATTGATATATTTTCCAATTAATTACTTCTAATTTAGTAAATATGTAAAATAAATATATTTTAATTTCAGCAATCGTTATGCATACTTATTTCAGTGTCACGTGATCTTTTAGAAATCATTCTAATGTGCTAATTTGATACTCAGTTATTATCATTGTTGGAAACAGATGTGTTGCTTAATATTGCTTTGGAACCTTTTATTCAGCATTCATTGATGAATAAAAAGTTACAAAGAACAGCATTTATTTAAAATATAATTTTTTTTCTAACAACATGTCTTTACTAGTACTTTTTGATCAATTTAACAACCTTGCTGAATAAAAGTATTAATTTCTTTCAAAAAAAGAAAGAAAAAAATGACTCACCGCAAACTTTTGAGCGGTAGTGTATATTGTTACAAAAGAAAAATAATATTAAGCAGCACAAAAAATCAGTATATTAGAATGATTTCTGAAGGATCATGTAACACTGAAGACTTCAGCTTTACATCACAGAAATAAATGATATCTTAAAGCTACACTGTGTAACTTTTTTAGTCTATTCTTAGCTAAAAACACTTAGTTCTTTCAAAAATATATGTGCTCATTAATGTATATTTACTTCTTTCAAGTAATAAAGTATTCTCGTAAGTTTATAATATGCCATTGAAAATACATAAGGTAATGGGATCTAACGGTGGTCGCCATGTTGCCCCTCCATCTTGAAAGTACATTAGCCAAAGAGGGACATACCCGTAAATTCAAGCTTCGCCTTTCGCGTTTTAACCGGTTTTAACACTGTGCGCGTCAACTTGTTCAGACTTGTCTGGTGCATGCGCAGAGAGTTTTCATCTCAGCAGCTCCAGTAACAGAGTTATACAGAGTTTTCCTGGCTTGTTTATTCCTCAAAAGTCTGTTTTTCCTTGTGTGGTATTTCTGTGCGTTAATAACTCCGTAAGTAATAATAGTTATTGTCATTGTGGATGTGTTTCAGAGTGTGTCATCGCGTAATTCAGTTGATGTCACCTCAGAAGTATTTTTGTGTCAACATACATTAGCGTAATGCTCACCTATTTGAATAGTCATTCAGTTATTAACAATGTTTATTCGTTTATAGAAAATATTTGCTTGTAATGTATGTTGATGGAAATATGTATCAGGTCTGATCGGCATATTTGTTATACAGAGCTAAACCTGCGCACACACTTTTGTAATCCGACACCGCTTGTTAGCAGCAGCAGCGGCAGCTCCGCTCCTTTTAATGCAGCTGCATTTAGCGCCTATATATGGTACAATAAGCTCTGGTTTACGGTTACATTATACAAATGTAACTTATAAGTATAGTTATACAGTTCTTAACCTTTGTATATTCTGTCATGTCATTATCATGTATATTTACCATCCTAATTTGTTCTCTCACAGAAACCACATTTATGTACATATCCATGCAAACCTGTTTATGCCTTGCAATTGGATGACTGAATAAACATTACTATCATCAAAGTTCACTCTGGATTAGCTGCAGTTCTTTCTAGCCGAATAATTAGGCCAGTTGAGTTCCAACCATCCCACTGCGCACAGAATATCCCACAGGCACCGTGTCGAATGTGGACGAGGTCGAACTGGAAGCCATATTAATCTTGGACTAAATCGGCCACCGTAGGAGTTAAAACGAAATCGGAATTGAACAGAACAGAAACTAAAATTCACTGGATGGTCATATACAAGTCCACCACTAGATGGGGGAAAATATCACACAGTGTAGCTTTAAAGTATATTAAGATAGAAAACTGGTTGTTTTAACCAAGATGTTAATTCCCTTTGAAAGTTTCCAGCCAACTCTATGTTGACAAGGAGGGGCAACTTGAAACCGGGCAACTGAGTTTGAGATTGTTCTCTTTTTGACAGATGAATTTTATGGTTTTTATGGAAATGCCAGGTGGTTTTAAGAAATGTTTAAGTATAAACCTTCTAGACGGAAACTTAATTTCCTCAGGCAATTGGATTTAAGTTGCAGTAATCTTAGACACATGTCTTCAAAATTCAAGTTGTCATAATGCTACAAAAAGGTAATTTAGGGAGCACTACCTTCATTTCGGTATTGGCACTTTGACTGACAATTTGACAAAAAGAGAAACTTTTACAGTGAAATGTAGTTAAATGTCATTTTCTCAGTGTTAAAATACTTTAAAGTCCAGTTTAATCTATTGAAACAACTACGAGTAAGCGGTTCATTGAATTCACCAAAGAGTGCAACCTCTTTAAAACGCTTGCTCTGTTTTTTTGAATGGTCTTACATGTTCTGGCTCAACCAGTGGCATGAGTTTAAAGTGATACAACCAGCAAATGATGGCATCACCTGAAATCCCATCAGCAGATACCTGTGCTGGAGAGAGTAACCTCAACTCTGTGCTTGTTTATTGTCACTTCCAGGATTCACCCTAGTCTGCTCCAGGCTTCGGCTTGGAGGTCCCAACCGCCACCATTGATCCCAGCAGCTGGAGTGGCAGCGAAAGCTCTGCCGAGGATATTGAGAGGATGAGCGACTCAGCAGACAAGCCCATTGACAATGACGCTGAGGGGGTGTGGAGCCCTGACATAGAGCAGAGCTTCCAGGAGGCGCTGGCCATCTACCCGCCCTGTGGACGCCGCAAAATTATCCTCTCGGATGAAGGCAAGATGTATGGTAAGAACACGGTGCTTCTTCCAAACTATACCGTACGGGATACGGCCACAAACAATCTTCTTGTTTCATCAGAAAACCAATCAAAATTTGGCGGAAGAATGCAAGGTGTTGATTTTGCTGTTGATAAATTATAATGTGGCAAAATAATAACACCTTGTCCTTACCAGTTGCAATGATAAATCTCAATAGTGATCTGAGGTTTTGTCCTAACCAGTCACAGCCATTGGGATCACTTGGTTCCAATTTCCCTAGCCACAGTGAAATCTACTTGGTAAAAAATCTTGCTGAGTGGTTGTATATAAAATCACCAGGAAATCAAAATGGTCACATTTTTGTGATGCATGTTCCTGGTCCTGTTTGCCGCAATTCAGGTCATCCCAAAGAAAAAAGTATTTTGGGATGCATGATACATACTTGTAACGAGAAGAACTTATAAACAAAAGATAAGCTCCCTGCTTTAAAATAAAAGTTTAATAGTTTGGCGTTTGAAATTAAGACACCCATAAGCAATAGTATTGTAATTTAAAAATAATGATGGGCAATTCAAATCAAAGGTAATCCTTACCATGAACAAATAAATTTTTTACCAAAAGAACAAAACTCTTCTTAAGTTGTCCAGTTAGGTCTGTAGTATACTGTATTAATGTGCTGTAACAGACATTTGAAGAAAATTGCCTTGTTTATCCACCACATATGAGGTGAGCATCAATGCTAAAATTAAAATTTCATATCATATTTCACGCTTTTATGAAAAATAAAATACACTAATTTTGTCATAACAACACTGCCTGTTATTTCTCTTTTTGTACAGTGAAATATTACAATAGTAATTTTTATATTATTATTATTTATTAATATATACAATATTCATGTATAATCACACATTTTTGGCCAGATGTTGCCCAACAAACGAGCACAACAAAATCTTTTTTATCGCAAAAAATATTTAGTATTTTTTTTTATCGCAAATCTACATTTTTATCAGAAAGATTTTTCCCACCACAACATGCAGCCCCATTGCGTGATATATTGTTACAATATAAGAAACTTTTTGTAAATAAGTGTTTACATTTTGTATTACATTTTTTTTTAGACAAAGTAGTGTCACATTTGAACAAAGTCACAATGTATTAATCATTGGCTTATCGGTAGTGGACAAAATGTTACTATTGGTGCACGCATAGTTGTCTTTCTTTCGTAATCTTTTTTTTCAAAATGTAATAACTTGTTATAACTTTCCTTTTCAATTGACGTCACCAAGCCCTCGTATCGTTCACCCCTTCAGCACTTTTCAAGATCTTGTAAAATCAGCTCTTAGATTATCTTATTAAATATTCCGTTTCCCTTCACATTATGTAAATAATATGGATTGCGAACACTGTTTTTCCACTGAAATATATTTGACTTTTACTGTAGACAGAGAAGTGACTTGTTGCTGGAAACTCGTCACTTTGCATCTGGTTAAGACACGTTGTAAATGTCACATGACAAGGTAACAACACAAATCCCCTTCGATACAGCCTCAACACTCAGGCTGCTGGGATCGGTCCCAGAGGTGATCGCCGGAGGTGAGAAGTGAAACTGAGGGCTCTGAGGAATTGCATGAAGGGGTGGAGAAGATGAGAATAATTGTCAATCAGGAATCTCTGAAGTCTTCGCGGGCCTCTGCAGCAGGCTTCCCATTCGTTGGGTTGTTGTTGAGTAGTGGGAGTGTAAGTAAAGCAGCATGAACTATTAGTCAGGAGCAGATGGTACTGCGGCTGTCACCAGCTGTGCCACCCCCTCCTCCTCGTCCTCCTCTCCTTCTCCTGCCGTCCTCCCCCTTTCCTCCATTCCTGGCTGGGTGATGTCATGGAAAGAGGGAATATTTTCTTTCTGCGGTGTTGGAGTCCCTCACAGCTTGTCAGTGTCAAGTGAAAGCAGAAGGCCCTCGGGGCATTCGTTTGCAGCTGTCATATGACCCCTCCGGCCAAATGAAATGTAAAGTTTAGGAGTGGCAGCAAAGCCTCTGGGCCACCCTGCGCACCCTCTGCTCTCAAACTCACTTTCATTCACTCCCTCCGTTAAGAATCAAAGCAAGAAAATAGGTTTGGCTGACCAGTTTTAAATGATCAAGTGTCCAATCACTACTGCTCAGACTCAGGGTTTATTTTTGTGGGGTTTGTTTATTGTGTTATTTACCGTAAGTCAATGCAAAAACAACAACTTAAAGCCAGGTTATGTAATTAAAGTACAGTAAAGTTTACAACAAATTATTTACACTACCATTCAAAAGTTTGGAATCTTCAAGATGTTTCAATATTTATTTACCTGATGAACAATACAGAATTTTTTTTTTAATATTGTGAAATATTATTACAATTTGAAAGAACCAGTTTCTTATGTAACATGTTTTAAAATGTATTTATTCCTGTGATTTTTTTTAGCATCATTACTGCAGTATTTAGTGTCACACGATCCTTCGTAAATCATTCTAATATTATGATTTTATCTTTAAAACCGTTTTTTTCTGCTTAATATTTGGAATTCCATGAATACCATCGTGTGACACTGAAGACTGGAATAATGTCTCCTGAATATTCAGCTTTGCCATCTGAGGAATAATTTACATTTTAAAATATATTGAAATTGAAAACAGTTCTTTTAAATTGTAATATATCACAATTTTAATGTTTTTACTGTATTTTTGATCAAATAAATGCATCCTTGGTGATCATAAGAGACTTCTTTTTAAAAAATCCAAACTTTTGAAGGGTAGTGTGCACATTTTGACTTATGTATAGAGTAAAAAATATGTATATATATATATATATTTATGTATTTACATATTTGGTCACACTTTAGAATATGGCCCAATTCTCACTATTAACTATGACTTTTGCATCAATTAACTCCTAATTACTGCTTATTAATAGTTAGTGCGGTAGTTAGGTTTTGGGTCGGATTAAGGGATGAAGATTCTATGATCATACAGAATAAGGTATTAATATGTGCTTTATAAGTACTAATAAGCAACCAGTGTCTAGTAATATGCATGCTAATAAGCAAATAGTTAATAGTGAGAATTGGTCAGACAGTAAACTAAAGTGTTACCAAATATATAATTTAAATAATTAAATATATCTTATATAAAGTTTAAATTGCATTTCAGCATAAACCATATTAATAAAATGTATTATTTTTTTCAAGGTTATTGCTCAAAGCAGTTAATGAAACTGCAAAATACCACTGTGCGCTGTACCATATTCAAAATAGTTATTTCAAAAGAAATCTTAAGCGATTTTGCTTCTCACATAAATTTATATTGTTTTAAATATAGGTATTTTCACTAGAAAAAGAGCAAGAGTTTTGCAGTCAGGAATGAAACATTGCTGAATAATGAAATGTTCTATTACAGTTTCTTGTACATCATTTGTACAGAGGAAGTAGCATGTTAGCCATTATAACTCCAACAGGAAATGATATCGGCAAAATCACCTGACTTCGTAAGCAGTGGCGGGCAGTGCTGGGGTTGCTGACCTGTCTGAGAGTGCAGGGATTGACTAGAGGTCAGCTTTAGCAGCTGTTCAGGGTGTCCGGTTTCATGTTTACTCAACAGCTATGTCCATCATAGCCTCAGGAGTAATGTTTCACAGTCCTCCAGACCACAGGCAGAGACAACAGGAAAGGAGCACACATTGTTACACATGTAAATACGTATTACAAGCAGATGATCGCATACTGTAGATAAATCAGATTTGCACACAAATCACAGTCAGTTTAGACTTGATGCTTTAAAAGCATATTGATTCAGTTACTCCTCAAATCAAGACCTCAGGATTGTTGTCTTTGGGAGATTTTTGGGTGTACGCTTAATCTGTTTCAGAACTGTTGGAAGAAAAGACAAATAACAGTATATGTTGAGGATAGAGAGAAAAACTGTAGGCAGAAATCCTATAAGTATAAATAAACGGACTTTAATAGCTCTTGAAAAGGGACGTTCAAATCCACATAAGCCAAAGCAACAGTCTGGATGACAGGCTGTCCACTCAGCCAGTTCATCTTATACCATGAGTAATAACATTTTCAGCAACTAGAAATGTGTCTGTCCACACTGCATGTAAAGCTTCTCTGTGATATTACACAATCAGAACATATTTAATGCAGCATTTTGAACCAAAACTTTGGTCGGAAACAAGGTGATCGCCCAAATGTCCCATTACTCGTCATGGTCACAGATCAATAATAATAACTTAAGATTTTAACGTAGAAGACCCTGCCAAAAGATTATGTGTGTGCACACACTGTAAACCCTAACACTCAAAATACTTAATTGGTTTGAGACTCAAATAAAACAAATAGTTCAATCAAATGAACTTTTATGAGTATTTAGAACTTTCTTTTTCTTTCAAGTTCACAAAACTGACACATTTTAAATAATCTGAATAGTTTCATTGTTTTGAGTTTTATGAGCTTGATTCTTTTCATTTAGACAAACTTAAATTTAACTGAAACTGGGCTAGGATTTCTATTTCCCAGCATGCTTTGCCATGACACTCAAAAACGAGAGTAAATGCTAAAATTAGGTGCTATATAATGTTTTTTGTGCAAGATTAATGTTAAGTGTGAGACACTATTAATGTTTAGTAGTGTTTAATGTTTAATGCTATCAAAACATTGTGTTACCAATTAGCAAGGTAGCATTTATTGAATTAGCTAGTTTAAGCTAGTCAAGTTTCCACTACTTAGTTAATAATTTAAATGTATGAATTAGCTTACTCAAATATTTGAAGTTAAGCGCAATTAAAATGTACAAAATATAAATCTGCAAGTTCTGTTTACTTAAACTTAAAATTTCTTAACTTAAAAGATTTGATGCAACCGATTGCCTCATTTTTTTTTGAGTTTTACCAACTTACTCTGGTTTACAATGAACAGATCTGAATTTTTAACCTCGTGTCACATCCATGCATAATATTTTTTTACAACATTTACAACATAAAGTTTATTATAAATATCAAGCCTAAACTAATTTATTTGAAGTGAAACTGAAACTATAGGAATAAACTAATCTAAATGTGAGCACTTTGTTCAGTTTTTGCGTGCTTGACATTAATTGCATTTCATAAGTTGCTTTAGAATATAAATTGCAGCAAATCTTAGATGATAAAAAGTTACTTTTATTTCGGACAATACGGTACATATGTGTATGTTTTGGCAATGTAGACCTTTTTTTGTCTAAGGATTTGAGCATTGTATCTAGAACGGATGTCTGAAAGGCAGTGTTGGGGCTTTCACAAAGTTTGGCGGGACATTGAAGGCAGCAGATTGCGGCTGCCCTCTCTCTGAGCGTAGACTCGTTGTATAGTCTCGTCTTTCAGCTCTGCAGCTGTCACTGGGTCCTAGTGCCAAAGCCATCACACCGTGAACTGTGACCCGCTCACTCACTCAACCATTAACAAGGGCCGTTACAACTGTCAAAACAAGAGGGTGCGTCTGTCAGTGGGGTTCCGGGACAAATTAGAGAAACAGATTTGATTGGCATTTTTGGTGAATTGAATGTGGTTAATGGGCCGTTTTTCTATACAAGGTTATTTTGACTCTTGGGTTGTTGTGCGTGACTATTGTGGCCCATATACAAAACAAATTCAGCTGAAATTCTTTCGTTTTTTTTGTTCTGCAAATACATTTTTTTGTGTTTATGCCTAACTGCATTAAACAAACTAACTTTTTCGCCAACTCTCCATTTTGAAAAAAGGCTAGCATTTAACAAATTATGTTGCGGATCAATATGATCTGCAGATCAGTCTGATCAATACTGGTTAATCTATGATGTTTTTGTGACTTTTACTCATTTAGGGTGATAAACATGCCTGCAAAGTGTCAATACTGATGTGTTGTGAAATGTGTGGATTCAATTTATAGTGCGATTATGATATTTGCGGGTCAATTTGACCCTCATATTTCATGGTTAACCCTCATCCTCTCCTTTCGTACCTGTAACAAATCCTTCTCTGCATTGTAAATGTGTTCAAATCTAACCATTTCATATCTGTGTGCAGTCTGCATTGTGACGGATTGATTTTTATTAGAATTCCTAGGTGTGTGTATGCATGTGAGTGTTCTGCATTGGGGATGTTCTATGCCTTCATTTGTGTGAGTGTTTTTTTCTGGATTGTGCCAGATTTTTTATATATAAAAAAAAAAATCCCCATTTTCCCCCATTTCACATTAATTCCTATGGGGGGTCAAATTGACCCTTGAGGGAAGGATTTGTTACTATTTTTATTACAACCACATACATTTTTTTTTTGTGTATTCCAAGTTCAAGTGCGACAAAAGTCCTAAGGTCTTGGACCACTCAGATGCGCACTCAAATTAAAAAAATTTAAAGAAAATGATTTTGGGTCAAAATGACCACAGGAGAGGATGTGATGCTGAACCTAAATTAAATCATTAATCATTTGGCTTGCACTTTTATCAAAAGAAATTTACACTATGTTGAAGATGTGCCTTTTTAATTGCTCATGCATGTTCATTTAGCAGGGAATCGAACCCATGATCTTGGCGTTGCGAGCGCTTTGCTCAACTATTTGAGCTTCAGGAAAGCACACAGAAAAGCTGCCTTTCACTGTTCTTTTGTTTAAAATGTTGAAATGTTCTAAAAATGGTTTCAGTACTATTTACAATATCCATTTGTAATGTGTGATAATTAGGTGTTAAATGTTTACTTTTATCCTTTTTGTTTAGTTTTTTGTGAATGGTATTGAATCCTGTCAAGGTCAGTTTAACCCTGTCCATATAAAATTGTACCTAGTATTTGAACCTAATATAAGGGTTAAAAAGAAAAAAACAATCCAGATTGGTTTATTTTATTTTTTTCTGGTTGAGTGATGGTCTAACTAACTGGTTGACCAGCCAATTCATGCTGTTAACTAGCAAAACTTAGTTGGTGAAGCTTGGTTTGCCTGGTGCTTGGTGATTGATCCACGGAAGTTTTTTTCTGGATAAGTTATTTAAGAGGCGTGGTGAAAAATACCATTGTCCCATGTAAAACACAAGAAGACCAGTAGGGTCACAATAATCTATTGATCCAAATGACTAGTGATTAATGACTAGTTGTCATTTCTATCCCTGTTTTAAAAGCCAGCTTAATTATATCAGGGTTCAGTCAAAACGCAGACTATTTTAAAAATAAGTTGTTCAGTTATTGACCAGCCATTCTTTTAATCTTATTTTGCAAGTATTTATAGTGCGTATTTCTTAACCCTGTAAGGTTTCCGTGTTTGCACAAATTGTTTTCAAACTGTGACCTTACAACATTCTCGTTGTTTCTGTGACTCTTCTCTCTTGTGTACCACTGCTTTAATGAAATGCACTAGCTGACAGGCCACTCTCCAGAATGCCACAGGAGCTGATGAGATCTCCTTTGAGAGGTCCTCCATGCTGATGAAGCACCCTGATTGGCTGGGGATACGATGATTATTTTAGTTTTAGGGCAGCTTAGACCCCGACGGCATGGAGATTCACACAGCTCTCTAATTGGTGTCCAGCAGCCTTCAGCCTCCAGCCTCGATAAAACGGACACCGTGCATCTCCTGGCTCTTACGAGAAGGAGAGGCGCAGGTATTTTGGTGCAGAGAGACCCGCGGGATTGCACATATTCACTGCGCATAGCTCTCTGCGAGAGACGCCGTCCTGAGTACCCTTAAGCCCTTTGTTCCCCTGGCTGAATGCAGTTAATTAGCAACAGTCACTATAGCAACTGCCTCTCACTTCAAAACAATGTCTAATTTTTGCAGCAAAGCTTATCATACTGTTTACCTGATGGGCTCTCTAGCGCCCTGAGTTGTGCCGGGGCTGGCTCCCTGCCCAGCCTCAGAGGTTAATTGTGACCGCAGTGAAAAACATCACAACAGCTGCTTTGTGATGAGAGGAGCATGAAAAGGAGTGGAAGAAAGTGGCGGTCCCCTTCAGCAGAAAGAAGCGAAGACGCTGCACTTACATAATTCACCTGCTTTACGAGCCTCCATTCAGCATGCCCTACGTGATTACATACCCTCTGGATTATATAAATGAACACATGACCAGATGTGAAATATGGCAAAAAACGCACAATGGGACATTGAGTTCCCAGAAATTGCATTTAATGGATGTTATTGTGCACGCAGCAGAGCCTTAAGTCAAATAGTTAGGAATAATGCGCTATAGCAGGATGCTGACTGTAATGTGTGAAATGTAGAAACTTTTTATAGTTTCTTTTTCCAGAACTTCATTTGTGCAGTACAGAAAACAGAAACAATTTTGTTGAAAAAAATCTATTCTAATGAATACCATGAATTGTCCCAACCAGCCATGGCCTCAACATTTGGTTGGTCGTTGTGTTTGGTGGCCCCGCCCACAGTGAAGTCTCACACCATCTTAAGCCGGGTACACTCTGTGCGATTTATAATAGTCCTTCACGATTGTTCCTTGTCAGACTGTACGAACATGATCCCCGCTGTAAGCCATGTCATACTGTAAGATCTAAGTTGTCATTAATGTCAGATTGTACGATAGCCAAGGCGAGGTAAAAACAGACACGCAAGAAAACTCGTCCAGAGTTTTATATCATCAATCAATGACACGTTTGGTGACAGTGAGCTGCATTACACCCGGGATTGAAATTGTGGCTACAAAGAAATCTCTAGCGCTCATTTTGGTCATGGTTTGTCTTGAAAAACGAAGATAATTTGATGGTCGCCGTAGGAGAAGTCACACTGCAGGATTGTGCGCTAAATCTTCTGACGCTGAATTTCGTCTGAGGTAAAATTTGATCGCAGCGGCCATTAATCTGCTGCCGGTGAACATGTCAAACCAACGATCAAAGACTTTTAGCCTAGGATCAGAGGAATCTTTTAGGATTTGCAAAATTTGTCACAGACGGCCAAATCGTGGCCAAAATCACACAGTGTTTAGTCGCAAAATTTTATCACTCATCAGACTTTCTTTCTTCTGCTTGACATAAAATAAGATACTTTGAGAAACATCAGTGTGTGTTTTGGTCCGTACAATGGAAGTCAGTAGTCACCAAAACCTCTTTTGTGTTAGCAGCAAAATTATGGAAAAACATGAGGGTGAGCAAATTATGACAGAATTTTCTTCATTTTTGGATGAAACTTTTTTTTAAAGATTCCAGTCAATCCAACAGTTCTCTGCAATAAAATTTTGTTTTCTAGTAAATATAAAAAATCTTCAAAACAAGGTCATTTAAATAAATAAGAAAATTAGTTTAAGATTTATGCTCAAGTCTTAAAGTCAATAATTGTATCCCTTAAAACTCATATTTGATCACAAAAATTACATATTTAAATGTTTTGTCCTGTGGGATCTTCATGCCTTAAAATAGCTTGAATGTAACTCTACACCCTTGCTTCATTTAGTATATATGAGGAACCATGAATATGCAAATTAGCCCCGCCTCCACTCACTCACATGAGCTCAGAGATCCACACGCTCAACTTTAACTCAAGTTACAGTTGTAAACGCTGCACAATGCTATTGTTTCTTTACAACGTCAGACACGAAGGTAATTGATATGTTATCAAACAGCTAATAATGTGTTGCTAATGTTACACAAACCATGTTCCCGTTCGCCATCTCAGTCTGCCTTCTGAAAAGCATCATCCTTAGAAACGCTTTGAACAACTTAGAACGTCAGTGGAGAAAGACATATAGTTCATCATGAAATCGTAATATACATCATATACATAATTCACCCGCTTTATTGCTAAATATAAACGATTTTTCATATGAACAGAAAAATATACCGGGATAACCTGTGACTTCCCTGCTTCAGAGAATAGTTAATGATATGCTAAAGCCCGCCCACACATTGACGTGATTGGTAGTTTGTGACGTCAGAAACACCAGCGATTCCGTGTATTTGAGACTGTCTTTGGTTCACTGCTGTTTTAAAGAGAAAATACTCAGCAATGGTGTTGACTTATGATTTTGCACATGGTTCTTCTTAAAGCATATTAAAACACCACATGGACGTAAACAACAACAACAAAATTATCTTTAAGATCGTATACAGTTAAATTGATCTAATTGTTTTAAAGATATTTTAGATATTTTTATTTGTCAAGAAGACAAAATAGCTGATTATGGTTCAATATTAATTCCTGTCACCATGCACTGGATTTCAGACATGCGTGTTGGGAAAGTTTTCATGACATTTATTAGTATAATCAGTCCGATTATTACCATAAAGCAGTATAAATCTCACAATGCGATAGGAACGTGAGAATGCATGAGGCTGCTGTAATTATTACATGTGAAATGACCATCTGTCTCAGGAGCAACAAGCTGCTTTTAGTCACAGTCGCACTTGCTGATATCAGTTTTTCGCCACCGGAGCGGTTCCCACAGTGCATCTGTTTGCTTTGAAGGTGGCAAACATTTATCATATTGTGTCATTTCAATGCTGACCAAAGGATGAAAGACATTTTCAGGGAGCGCGCTGTCACGTTATCGGCCAAACGTTTACTGGACCCATTTGCCCGAGTTACCGCTACCATTGTAAGGCCTTTTTTGTTCACTGTGTTATTATAGATATGCAGTGTGCTCAGCAATCTCATCAAGGCCGGACTGGCGTCTCCGGCGGGCACTAAGTGGCACTTGGTTTGCAGGGCTGCCGTGGATCATTTAGGCCTAATGAGCGAGCCTGGCCTCCCCCGTGGGGCTGCCAGAGCGCTGTTCCCAGACCTGCCTCAGTGGCGGCCCGCTTCGCGCTCGCACCGCTGGCGCACCCTGGCTACCCGCTGTGAGGATAATGAGGAATTCTGGGATCCGCTCAGGTCCCTGCTTTCTGCATTCGCTCAGAAAGGAGTCTGGAGAACTTTAGTCTAACACAAACCTCCAATATAATCCCTCGCTTTTGTTTGTGCGTAATTGTAGCTTTGACACGCCGCGGTGGTTTTACACCTGCAAGAAGCACATTTTTTGATTACAAAACGATTACGTTTTACTGCAAAACAAGTCGGAAATACCACCAGGTTTGCTCTTACGGGTTGTGGCCTTTGCTTGAAACAATATGATGATAGTCTTTTTTTTTGCTGCGATCTTATTAGCGTAAAAATCGCCTGAACGCCGTGCCCTGAATAAGGTGTTCCTGAGGAGAACAGCTGCATTGATTTTCTGTATAGATAATACAAACCAGAAAAACGAACTGTGCCTTTTTCTCTGTGCCTTGTGGGATATTTTTATTTTTGCTGAAATATTTGGAGTGGTTTCTAACAAAGCATATTGAATTATCATTGATTGTGTGCCCTAAAATTCATATTACTGCCATCCGTCTGACTGCAAAACAAGAAAGATGGGCTTTGCAGTGTAGTGACAAAAATATGCATGCGTTTGATCCCGAAAACACAAAAGCAGTCAGATCAGAGGCGATTTAGCCGTGTTTTCTGAGTGATGGATGCGGACTTTATCTTACGCCTCCTGGTCGTGTCACACTTAACAAAGCTCGGTCTTGACGGCCTTGTTAGGGCTTGTCAGCACCTGATGTTTTGTGCTAACAATGAATAAAGAGGAATTTCTCGTTCTTTTGGAGCGAGACATTGTAAACATATGGACCTGTCAGAGAACCAACATCATTTTGTTTGTATTGACCCGGGCTGATTTTCAATGCAGGTTTCAGATTTCTTCACTTATCTCTAGTGTTCGTGGTTAGGACGTGCCCCTTTGTTGACCTTCTGAGTTGTTTAAATGACCCTGGGGTCTCATGCTGCATGTCCCCACTGGTCAAGACATTCTCCAGTGCCGCAGGGTTAAAAGAAGTGCTTTGGGTTGTCTAGTCTATCCCATGCTTGGCTGGCCATGTCTGAAAGCAAAACGCTCAAGGCATTTCATATTTGCTATTTGTTGACCACGGTGTGACATGATACTATTGACAGCTTCTCCGATTGCACAAAGAGCTTGTTTTGAAGTTGAAGACCATGAGGGCATGTAAAATGTAGTGGTCAATTTTGAGCAATTTCTTCTTGTGTGGAAGAAAATTACTGATTCTGAACGATTCCTGAATAAGAAGAATAAGCCTGGAATGTCCAATGGTCTAATTTTTCTTTTCAATTACAGGTCAGTCACCATGTAGTTCTTTTTCACTCTGTCCTTATTAGGTTTAACATCACACCAGTAATTATGGTATGAATGAATGTACCAGCTCAACATATTTGAATTGCATTTTTTAGACATGACTGCAGAGATTTGTGGTGATCATGTGAGCCGTCTTCACTGTTAAAGAGCGGATCCGGCAGGCTTAGGTCTCATATTTCACCTCCTAAATTGGCTGCATTTGTCTGAGTGAAGCAGGACATTCTGCTCAATTTAAAGAAGCACATTGGCCACAATGGCTATTCTCGTAACGGCATACTAGTGTACCAGTATGATCTAATAATGAGCCAAAAATATTAAAATATATTAAAATTGTAATAACTTTGGATTCATTTGCCATATTAGAAATGTATAGTCAAAAGTGCTTTGCATTGTGGAATACAATATTCCATGAAGTGTGTTCTGTCACGTACTGCACTTTTTGGAAAAGGCAGCGTACAGTTTGCACACTGTTTAGTGCAGACATAGTAAGAGTAGTATGGTAGTATACTATAAGTAGCACATCAGTATGATCCGTGAAATCAAAATGAACCATATTCAACATCTTAATAAATGTTTCGGTCTTATTGTGAACACCATTTTTCTTTAAAATGTTATAACTCTTCCTTGAAATGACTGTTCTGATGACATAACCACGATTGAAGGGTTGTGCAACAATTATATCAACCAAAATGTTTATTATGTTTAATGTCAATCAATATATTGTTTCATCGCAATCAAAACCAATTTAGTCTAACATTAACACCTGCCTGAATTTTAAATATAATATATACATTTTCAATTGTAGTATTTTAAAATGGCATTTGAAATAATAAAGTGCAATATCTGAAACGCTTCCAATTCTCATTTTCCACAGCATAGATGCGCGATACCAGCTGCTCTTTCTCTCTCTCTCTCATCTCTCCGACAGCGAGTTACACACAACCCCTCACTCACTTAAAGCCGCCTCTCAGTACTTAATGTAGTTATTTTCCGCTGCTTATTGCGCTTAAACAGTCAAATACACACAAAATAATGTCAAAATGCCGGACTTGGTGAGTAATCATGTAAACACAGTCAGTTCTGTTTTAAGTGAATGTAAACAGTTGAGAAAGAACACACATGTGTAACAGTATAATGGATCTGTGCGTCAGTTCTTAAAGTGACAGCAGCCTAATAAACCTGCTACAAAATTTTAAAAATACTGTATATATGGCAGTTTCCCCCCATGGTATCAAAGCCAAAATTGTGACCAGTGAAGATGCTGAGTAGCTAGTGACTTTGGAAAACCACTAGCCACAGTGGCTGGTGAGCAAAAAAGTGAATGTCTAGCCCTGGTTATAGGATACAAATTAAAGGGATACTCCAAATACTCTCATTTTTTACTCACCCAAGATGTAAATTACTTTCTTTTTAAAGTGGAAAAAATAATCAATCTCTGTTAGTCCATGTAACACAAGTGGATAAGTGCCTCAAAGTTGATGCTTCAAAAGCATGACTTCTGAAGCAAAATGATAAGTGTGTGTGAGAAAAATATATATTTTTTAACATACTGTTTTAATAATTAATTATATATAATATAATGTTATATATACATTTGTAATTTATTTCTATACTATATTATATATGAACGCAAAAAAATTATTTAGTTGGTTTTGATTGAGATGAAATAATTTAATAAAAAATATTATAGTAAATTCACTCATTTAATAATCTCAGAAGCTTTGCTAAATGGTTATTAAATAATTTTTATTTTGGTCAAACACTTTATCCAGCATTTTTATATTCTGATGGACGATATTAGGAGGTGGTGTTGCAATTCACTTGAAACTTGAAACATTTCAGTTGAGTTTGGGCTTGTTGGAGAGTCGCATTGCAGGAGATGGAGCAGGGAACTTAAAAACGAGGACCATCAAGGTCACGAAGTTTGGCTTTTCATTTACACATATTGGTGACTGCTAACAGGTTTCTCTTCATGTTCAGATGTGGGATTGATCCTGAGAGATTGAAAATATTGATTTAACCCTCTTTCTTGCTCTGAACGTGCACTTGCTGGGAGGAGGTGCCAGCCATCAGTGTGTTCACACATCCGCAGGGCTGGAGTTGTCCCGCACCTCTGAGGAGCCCCAATGACAGCGACCGACTCGAGCATATCAGTGCGCTGTCCATCCATCCATCTCTTCCTCTCTCTCTCTATCTCTCTCCTAGCCCCCACAGCCAGGCCTGCCTCAGCAGTAATATATGTGATGATGTACTCACCACCTCCTAATTGATAGAGTGATTCAGTGGAGGACTTGCTGTAATAATTGGTCCTTTGGGAGCACAGGCAGACCCTGGGAGGGAGGGTGGGAGTCTGGCTGCTGGTAAACACAGAGGACTAAATAGAGAAAAGACGCCCAGGCCTTCTCTTCCTCCTTACCTGCCGCCTCACCGCGAGGATTTACGAGGGGTCGTCTAGCGTAATCCTCTCTGTCTCGGTGAAGCCTCAAGGTTGCGACCCACAGATTTCTACTGGTGGCTTGTCTGTTCCCACAATGGATGCCCACCGTTAATCCTGCTGTGGTTTTCTGACTCATGACCCAGAGCCCGCGACCAGCGCTTTCAGACTTCTCGCAGGTCACCAGGAGTTACTTATCGATCTTATTTAGTGTCCGTACACTTTCAATTGATTTTTAAAGTGGTATTTATTATATTTAAAGACAGTATTATGAGGAATTAATTGATTGGCTGTCATGTCGATGTACTTGTTGTAAGACTGATCATCTATTAGTCAGCGTTAAATACTGCATTACTAAATTGTATTGTTAAGTCATACTGACTGATTTCCGGTGCCCTTTGAACTGGTGATGTTCAGTTTTGTGAATGAAGTGTTATTTCCAATTGGTTCTTTGTAATTACTTGGTCATAGGATTGGTATAACATCCATAAATCACTCAATTATACAATGAGACCTTTGTGGGAGTAAAAATAAGATGTTGGAAATATAAACAACTAGTACCAATATGTTTTTTCATCTTCTTTATAACAACTAATGCATTAAATAGTCTGACTGATACTGATAGGCTGGCAATTATTTGTGAGTTATGGAAGAAAACCGATAATTTAGTATTGTATTGTGCATTATGATGAAGGATGGATAAATATTCCTTTTGAAATGTGACCCTGGACCACAAAACCAGTCATAAGTCGCATGGGTATATTTGTGGCAATAGCCAACAATACATTGTATGGGTCATAAATATATGATATATTTTTCTTTTATGCCAAAAATCATTAGGATATTAAGTAAAGATCATGTTCCATGAAGATATTTTGTCATTTTGTTTATCAAAAAATGTATTATTAGTAGTAATATGCGTTGCTAAGGATTTCATTTGGACAACTTTAAAGGCGATTTTCTCATGTAGATTTTTGTTGCACCCCCTGATGCCAGATTTTCATAGTTTCATTCATAGTTGTATCTCGGCCAAATATTGTCCTATCATAACAAACCATACATCAATACAAAGCTTATTTATCAGCTTTCAGATGATGTATACATCTCGATTTCAAAAAATCTACCCTTATGACTGGTTTTTGTTAAATTTGTTAAAATAAAATATACTAATTAGGTTTTAAAAAAAAGTATTCAGACCTCTGGGATGCTAATTATAAAAACTTGTGTAGTGAGTTATAACCAAAGGATCTTAATTATTAGTTGGTCATTACATGGGAGTTTGTTTGTGTGGTCTATAAAAGAATTCACTGCACATTTCAAAGCAACATTAATTATACACTTAACCCATTTTTATACACAAACGCAAACAGCTCTGCTGTCATGCACAGCTCAGGAACACACTCTGGTACATGCTCTTCAAGAGTTAGAGTTAAATCTTTGGAAAAATCAATCACTTCCCATTTAATCATTCACTACCCATTTTGCTAGATGATCACAAAAGAAATCTAAACCTTACACAATAGCCAGAAACCATTAAATATCCAATATTGAATAAATGCGGATAAACTATGCACTATTATATAACGATTTACTACTAAAAAAATATTTAAAAAACAAAAATATGCACATTCTATTGACAATGTTTAGACTGACTGAAGAAAAAAAAATGTATTTGTTAATTGGCCAAGTTATAGACATCTAAAAATAGTAAAGTATTGGCCATACTGGCCAACATATCCATCTTAGTATTTAGCTAAAAATTAATGTATCAGATACTCTCAACCTTTTATTTATTTATATATATTTTTAAGAAGGCCAAGGTTACTTTGATCCTTGATAAATTGTGCTAGTTATAGAATTCTTCAGCTGTGCTCAGGCAGTCTTTTGGATGGAAGTGATGGCATATTACCAATGTTTGCTTGTAGATCCTGGCTACATACCAAAATCCCGCTCACTTCAGATCGGCAGTGCATTGCATGACAGTGATGGAGTGGGGGAAATTTTCAAGAAGACGTAATAGCTGAATAAGAAACATGAAGCAGCTTTCAGGCCTGTTTGTTCGTCATTTGCAGACCAAAAAAAACCAAGTGTGGCTATTGAAGGCAGTCGTGTGTTACAATCTCATGAGGGTGTGCACTAATCCATCCTCATTCGCTGTCACCCATGAGCTTCTGATAAGTGACTGGCTCAAACAGAAGCTGTTTTTTTTTTTTTACATTAAAGTTAAATGCTTTTAACGATTTTGATGTGCATTGAGAATCAGCTCATGAAGTATAGGCATATAGGTATGAAGGCTGAGACAAAGCCAGAAATCCTTGGCTCAAGTGTGGATTGGAATAAATGAAAGCCTGTGAAGATTAGATTTAATAGAGTATCTGAAAGATTAAAGATGTACCATCCAGTGTACCTGTGTCCTGGTGATGTTTTTGTGATGCTGTGCATTATTGACTGAGTGAAGGCCTCTTTATAAGATGGTTTTAAATGCTTCACCATAAATGTATTGTCTGGTGCATTAAGAGGATTTTTCTGTATTTTTATGTGATTAATTATATGTGTGTCATCCATTCTTGCTTTTGAGCTCTAAAACTGTGCACAGCTTGGATATCAGGAGAAGTACTTCCATCTACCTGATACTCCTAAAATCAGCCGGATCCTTGCTTGACAATAGCTGTTTCCATCCAAAGTTGCGAATGTAACTTATGCGCAAAATTGCAATGTCGCATAGAACATTTGCGAATAAAGCACCGTTTCCATCCAGTGAGTCGAAGAGAACATAATCATCACTTCCTGATAAACTACCGCAAAAAAATCACTGAGAAACATAGGAGAAGCCACCATATATAATCATTTTCTCGACCCACTTTGTATTAGGTGGCCTTAACTACTATGTACTAACATTTTAATTAATCATTTGATACGATGCACTTATTGAGTACATACATGTTTTTACATTGTACTTACATTTTTAAAAATACCTGCATGTAATTACATCTGTAATTAATTTCTGTATATTACATTTGTAATTACACAGTTGACACTTCCCTTACACCGAACCCTACCCTTAAACTTACCCATATCCCCACACCTGTCCCTAACTCTACCCGTATCCCACCTCAATATCAGCAAGTGTTTTGCAATACAATATGAACACAATAAGTACATTGTACTTATTTTTTGATGTAAGTACATAGTAGTTAAGGCCACCTAATATAAAGTGGGGCCCATTTTCTTATATAATAAATGATTTGCGTCTCAGAGAAACTCGTACGTCTCAATAAACTTGTTGTCTCGCTTTCAGAGACATATGCTGCTGTTTGGGAACGCAGTCATGTAAGACAGTTCTAGGAGGGAAATATATAGAGCATCTTTGACAACAGACTTCTGAATGACCAAAACAGCATTTTTCCGCTGGTTAGTGCAGTTATGCTTTTACATCGCGAAAGTCACTTGATTTTTCGTATACGCATGGAGGAATTTATTCGGTTAGTGCATTTCCATCGTTGTTTATGCGAATGTTTTTGTATCGGATAGAACATTTGTTTTTTATGCGCACTTTTTGAATTTATGCACATCTTGGCGTTTCCAATTCATAATTTTTTGATGCGATATCCCAAAATGCGCATAAAAATAGGTGGATGGAAACATAGCTAGTGACACCTTCAATTAGATTTTTACATTTTCTGGAGAGAATGTTAATATTGCCCATGCAAAGCCAGGGCTTATACTTCCCGTGTCCACTTTACGCTCCGGACAGTCCACATGACCAACTTTTCGTTGTCTGCGCAGTCCACTGATTTTCACACATGCCATTATCGTACAGCTCGATTTTTGTGTCAACACCAGTGCATGTGCAAGTATTCTGAGCGCTTGAAAAGAGGTTCTTTAGATGCACATGCACCCAACACGTCCATCCATGCTCATGGTCAATAGAGTATGCTTTGAAAGTCTTGCACACTCGATTGTGTTTGAAACAAAGCTAAACACAGAAAATGAAGCATAGTGGGTCTTAAGTATTCATTTGCTAGGGTGTTCTTTGTGATTGCTTGGTGGTGTCAAAGACCAGGTCAAAGAATCCTCCCGCAAGTCTCCACAATATTTTATCCTGAGTCCCTCCTTTAATCCAAGTTTTATTGTACGGCAGGCTAAAATAATATGCTTAAATTTTTTATTAATTTGGGTTGGTCGTTCGTTCAAATCTGAGCAGTAATAAAAGTGAATCCTGCCAGACCAAACATCACTAATACATGGACATGACGTGGTTAGAAAAGCTTGTTTCTTGTTCCATTCTCCCATGAAGGGGCTTTCTGAGTGTGGTAAGTGGGTGATGCATGTGATTGTGTGTGTGAGCGAGGTCTTGCTTTCTCAGCAGGTGGCAGATGGCACAGGAGACCCGGCAGAATGACCCAACCCCAGACACACGCACACACACTCATTAGGTCACCGTGCAAAATGCATGATCTTGAACTCTAAGCTTGTTCGGGTCAAAGGGTGGGTGAGAGGCCAGTGTTTTGACCCTAAAAGGCCAGGGAATTGCTAAGCACATGTCGAATTTGGTTAAATTAAAGGTGCTTGAATAAACCAGGATTTTTTTGGTTCCACAAAAAGACACTCATTAAAAAGTACTTAAAGGAAAGTGTAAAGAACGTTTTTAAAATCTTAAAAAACTTACAAAGGATATTTTGTACAATTCATGTAAAAGGTTCTTCATGGCAGTGTTTCCCAAACCTGGTACTGGAGTACTTCCAGCACTGCACATTTTAAATGTTTCCTGTCAGATCAGACAGGATAAACTGTCAGATCAGTGCGAGCCATGGCTTTCATCGGGCCAGGCTGGGCTAATAGCCTCAATGGAAAGCTTATAGCCTCGGACCTGTAGCACCATCTCTGGGACAACGTCACACAAACCCATAATCTCACCAACAACTGGAAGTTTTATCAGAAAGCTAGTCAGAAAGAAATCACTGAAAACTAGCGAGATCGCAAAACGAACATGATCAAAGCGGCCGTTTGTTGGCATTTTTTGTGTTTACTTAAAGCACCCAAGCATCAATGTTTTACCACAGTTTTACAATAATAAGTGACACATTGATCATAATGAATCAAAAGAAAGAGGAGACGCATACTTATTCATTCACATCTGTTTCTGTTTATTTGTAGTCACAGGACAGTTTATCACATTTAAGGTCCTTTCACACTGACGGGCGAATAATTCGCGCAATGGTTTTATTTTTTGACCAGCTGTTTGTGTAATAAGTGCTTCCACATCGAACGCGAATATGCTGTGGCGAAAAAACTATGTTTATTTTTTTTGTTTCGATGTCGATTTTTTTAACACTATGGAAAGTGAATGTGTTTCAGTCATTACAACTCTGGCACTTAAATGTTTACATTGTGACTCAACTGGAAATAGCTGCTCCGGATCGATTGGTTCCTGAAGTGGGTGTTTGTCTTGTCCGATGCGGTGCTACTGTCTCTGGAGGAGCTCCTTAAAATTGTCCCACGGAAAGTAAATGCGGAACTGGCCATGATAAAGTTTTAGCTCCTGTACAAGATTAGCATACTCCCCTTCAGACTTTCTGTTCTTAGACTGGGTGCACCCAAAACCTAATTTTCGGTCTTTTAAATAAAATGAAAAGCTCGTCTTCACTGGATGGGGAAGTATCTGTGTTTTCTCAGCTGTCGCCGCAAATGTTTTTGAATGTTGGAGCTCTGAAACGTCACAGACGTCGCAAACTCACGTCGTGGCTGATGTGAATGGTTTTGACGTGAACTATTCACACACAAAATATTCGCTTTTCCGCTTCGCTTTTTCGTTACGCGTCCGGTGTGAAAGGGCCTTTAGAAAGAACAATCACCAACAAAAATACGACCTGAGCAGCTTCAGCACTCTCTCCAGTGACAGTCCCAATAAACTGAGAAAAAACAAAAACAACTTTATTTTATGACATATGCAAAACTAAATATGGATATCAGAAAGTCCGGTATAAAGAGACAAGACGCACTGACAGATCAAATAAATACATGATTGTGATAGCCTATGTGATTTTTCTGATTTCTTCAAGCATTACCATGTTTATAGAATATAAACGGTATAGTTTTCAAAAACTTTTAAATCCGTCTGCATTTTCAGGCCCCCAAAATGCCATTGTCGCGTAAATGAACGGCCAAAACACATACATTTTCCGTTTTTAGTTAAAACAGTGTCGTGTAAACGGTCCCTTAAAAAATGTGCAGTGTTGAGGGTACTCCAGGACCAGGGTTGGCAGTACCAGAAGTGTAACATATGACCCTGTAATAAGGAAATGTAAACCCCCTGAATTAGGACTCTGGTTTGCATGATTCAGATGTTTATAAACAGTCTTTCTAAATGGATTTCAGTGGCTAGATTAAGGCTAGGCACTTTCTATTGTAAGTTTAGTTCCTTGGAAGTTCAAGTTCAAATATATTGTCACATTTACTAAGTAGAATAGTCAATCATTTGTGTGGTTTGTTTGCACTATTATTTTGAAGTAAGATATTCAGTTGTGAATGTTGAAATTAGTCACAATCCTGAAAATCTGGATAAACTTTAGCATGAACCTTTCCCTTTTTGTGCCTCATGTTGTGCACTTGAATCTGGTTCTGTGTCACCTGCTCAACTTCCAATGCACAAATCTTGCTCTTTGTCTCCTGTCTATGTGGGTTTCCCTCCTAGCAAGCAGTGCTCCTTGAATGCTGTTGTTCTTGGGAGTAAAAGGCTTCCTGCCTGCCTGCCTCCCTTTGCCCCACTCTGGCCCTTCCCCCAGCCCAAGCAAGCCAGGGACCCTTGGAGTGAATGCCTCCATATTGTTGGTTTAGTCTATTGTGATGCTAATGGAAGCCGGAGACCCTCGAGTCATCTATCACGCGTGACAGGGAAGCAGGGGCATTGTGTCTTGTACTGCACACAGGAGAAGGGTTGCTGTCTCCACAGGTCTCACCGGGGGAATATCAAACCCAAAGAATTCATGCTTTTGTGGTATATTGTCCATAGTGACAGAAGTACTACTCAATAACTATAAGACAGACTTAGAGTGCGTTTACAATACGTTTACTATCCCAAATTACTAGCAACCAAACATGTATAGCTTTCTTCAAATCTACTCCCCAAAAATATACCAAATTGTCTTTGGGTAATGGGTATTTTAACTAGCAATCGATTTGGTTATATTGACCATTTGTATGATTAATTTGGTTTGAGTGTACAAGTGTAAATGTTCAAATCACCATCAAATATATGCATAAATATATTATTATTAAATATATTCAGGGTTAATTTAGAAAGAACAATTCATTGTACAAACATTTGTTCGAAAGAACAGCAGTGGTCAAGTAGAATGCTTTTATTGCACACGTTTGAAATCTCACAGGAATGAATGTTAAGAACAATCAAACTTAGTATTTTTGTCCCTTTCTGCTGTCAGTTTAAACTTGTGGCCTATTGAGGATTAATGCTAGATTTGGATGCGGTGAAGCCATTGAAGTGAGCATTTATGTGAGAAATCTCTCACTGCTGAGTGACTGTATGGCCACGGTCCAGCATCCACTGACTTCATCGTTGTCCATCTGACCAGATGTGAGTGCGGTCAGGCCTGCGTTAAACAAATGTGGTACAACAGGAAATGAGTGCTTTAAAATGCTCTGAGAAAAAAATGTGATGTGTTTTTAGCAATCAAAGAACATAACCAAAGCCATTAAAAGGCTTTAATATGCTATAACTATAAATGAGGACAATGTTTATGGCATGGGGTCTGAGCCGAGCTGCAGGATTTTGCTTTGATTAAATCATCTTTGCTATGACATGCTGGCAGGAAGGATGATGGGGCTTTATTTGCTTCACCCCCTCGGTGTGGAATCAATGGCAATTTTATGCTGTCTTTTTAAATGATATAACACACTCCTGCTGCAGAGGCTCTTTGGCTCCTGTGGAGTGCTATCTGTGAGGGGCTGAGAGGATGCTAATGGAAGGGCTGGTGTTGATGGTTTCATCCCAGTTAGACCTTTAAGGAGGAGGACACTGCCACGTGTTGCTAGAAAAAAAGAACAGCTCATACCAGCTTAAGGTGTTCAAACTCATTTTTGGGACAGCTGTTTTTATGCTGTTCCAAGGTGGTCTACCAGCTCTAACCAGCTTGATCAAGATGGTCTACCAGGTCAACAGGTCCACCAAATGATAGTCCAGTTAGTTAATCAATCATCTTGACCGGATTGATCTTGCTTTAGGGCTGAGAGAAAGCTGTATGCGAGGGCGGGTGATGATGCTTTTATCTGAGTTAGACCTTTATGGAGAATTCACAATTAAAGCTCATTTCTGGGACTTGTTGCTGTTCTAAGGTGGTCAATTTGATCTTCCAGGTCGAAACCAGTTCCGACAGTTGATAGTCCAGTTAATCAATCATTTAGACAAGCTTGAAACTTCTGCTGAGTGCTTTGAAGGGCACAGGGGATGCTAATGTAAGGGCTGGTGATGATGGTTTTATCCCAGTTAAACTGTGAGGAGGAGGAGGGAGTTGCCATGTGTTGCTTCACACTGTTGAAGAAATATCAGTTTAAGGCAGTCAAGCTGGAGCATAGCAGCTGGTCCAATGTGGTCTACCAGCTCTAACTAGCTTGACCAAGATGGTCTACCATTCGGTCCAGTTGATCAAAAAGCTAATGACTATCAAGTGCTGGATTGGACCTGTTGTTACCTTCTTTAGGTGATCAAGGGGAATTCTTTTGGACAAAACAACTGGTGTTCTAATTTGGCCGTAGCCAGCTGGACCAACCAGCTTGGACCATCTAATGAGGATAAACGACCAGCTTGGACCAACTAGTTTGTTCAGCAGAGCTTTATGGTCCAAAGTCCAGCACTGATTTAGGTAATTAGTTAACAATGTACAAGGCACGTTTGATATCAGTTTTTAAGATGAGGGATGTCATCAGTAGCTCCTTACTGCAGAACACGAGATTCTAGGGGGTGGGGTTGAATCCAGATCCAGGGGGTGAAGTTGGGGTAGGTTTAGGGTAGGTGTAGTCTCAGTCTCAGACGTCACGTCCACTGGCCGTTGGTTGAACGTCTGATGCATATTGCACACTTACTGGAAACACTTCAGGATTTTTGAAGTCTTCAAATGGTTGTTTGAATTCTGCAGAATGTCCGGGAGACGCGTGTGTCGCGTTCTTTAGCGGTCTGCCTGGAAACAAATGCCATGACACCAAACTCCCTTGTGGAAGAAGAACACCGTCGTGTTTACAACTGTGACAATGAGCGCTTACCAGGATCAAAACCAATCCAAACCCGCCCCTGTATCTCGTGTTCTGCGGTGAGGACCATCTCGATCATTCTCGGTCATAGTGGGCTGAGATAAGATATTGAGTCTTGACACATTAATGGTGATTAGCAATTAGAAAGTTCACTGCTTCTAGGGTGTTTTGGCAACACTATGAAACAGCTATAAAACACTGAGGAAACGTTTGTTGTGCCGAGCTGTTTGAGAACAGCTCAGTTGAGGTAATAAAACCTCATACAAATTATAAAAGGGTGATGCAGGATTGTAAGGTGAGAGTGAATGTGTGGTAAAGTGGGGAGTAGCGGGGGAGTAGCGGGCAATGTAGCAGCTGTGTAAACCTCATCAGTTCAAGAAGGGGATGTAGGAAGCAAGGGTTGGACGAATGTATTGAGAGGGTGAACCCTTGTACCAAGACTGTTAATTGTCCTCTGGCTTAGTTAACGTCCAGCTACAGTCACACCTCGGCTCCAGACTGTGCAGCTATCAAAGACACACCCTATTCAGAGAAAGCCTTCAATGGCCAGAGTCTGTCAGTGCATATCTGAGGAGTCTGAGCAGGGGAGGATGAGTTAGTGTCTAAATTGAGGTGGGAGTGCTGACAGCTCTCAGTAGGGAGCGGGGAGGGAGTCCGCTCCTCTTTCCTCTGAGGGAGTTGGCGCAAAGGGCGGAGATGCATTCCTAATTGAATGAAGAGTCAGCTGGGGGACAATCCTAGAAAGAGGGGTGCCGGCAGGCCCCACTGAGTGGCTACTGCTGTTTTAGGAGCTATTGATATGGACTCTGCTGTCTTTGAAATTAAGGGAAGGCTTTTCCTCGAGAGGACGGTTTTCTTCTTGCTCATGCTCTGCTTTTTAGTCAGGCCATAAATACCTAATCCTTTCCCTACTGTTTTGACTGACAACTGGAGAACTCTTTCAAGAGTTCACATCCTCCCCGTTCCCACCCCCTGCTCGGCCGTCCTCCTCGTGTACACCACACTGCCGAATGAATATATCCATCTATCATGGACAAAACTTTAAACCGAATTGGTGCGCTCATATGGACCCGTTCACATAAAGCAAAGAATGCCGGATTCAGTTTTGTATGTCATTTCAAACATTTTTTGCAGCATCTCACCAGATTTTTAATAAGTGCATTAAAACTTTTAACTGAACTAACTTAAACAGCCCAAAACTGTAAAATTTATATTGCAATATTATGTATAATATGTAGGCAATATAATATATACTGTTACAAACTATGGTATTATTATTCTTATTATTATTCAAAGATATTCTCATTGATTTGTCAAATCACAAAATAATCACAATATGATTTTCTTTGGCAAATTTGTGCAGCGCTGCATTTCAGCAACCAGAATTATTGATAATTTAAATAAAAGTTCTGCATTGGATTTTTTTGTGCATTGTTCCAGAATCAGAGTTTCACAGTCCAACCACATGCAGGGCACCTGTTCACACTTTTTTAGAATAAAACTGTACATTAAAAATACAAAGTATTTTCTCTTATTAATGCAATGGGGGGGCAGCTTGTCTCCTGGGGTTGCAGGACCTCCCGTGCGTCCTTACCCTCTTATTTTGACTCAGTTTCTTTCTGCCAATGTTGTTTTGCACGGCAAACACAGGAAAGAAAGCATGCTGGCCAAGTCCCGCTGAGCAGGGTTTTTTTCAAGGCGGTGAAAAGAATGAATTATTCAGCAGTAAGCATGCTTACAGCTGGCCGTTTGTGAGCTTTGATCTAGGAATCAGGCGTCTGCATGAATGCCCTTATTGTCATGTTATGTGTACACAGTGTGTGAATTATTGAAAGTGGCGAGGCCCTGGCTTCATCTGGGAGAGATTACAGTGTTGGCATGCTGAGGAGGTGGGCTGGAACTGAAAATCCCCAGATGCTATTTATTTGTCCTGGAGGTCACATGATCTCCCGCCGTTGTTATAGCCTTAACAGAATGCCTTGCGTGAAGAAAGAGAGCGGCCCATCCATTCAGCCCGCACATGCATCAAGCACGCATGTTGGAATCGCACACTCATTGGCTTCAGGCTGTGCTGGGGAGCGCTACACACCTGTTAGGACGAGGTCTTTGTAGAGGGAGTTATTAGACATCTCACATATTGATAGCGACATATGTACATGCTTTGTGGGTAATTCCAGAGTTTGGTCTTTAAAGGATTCAGTGGCTGATTGGGGCTTTTTTAGATTTATTTTGACATTGATGATGAATTCATAGTTAAAGTTGGCGCTCTATCTTCTACTTTCTAAATGCATATAATAGATCTTATCAAAAAACCAATACATAGAACCAAGTCCCTCCCTACATTTTTTCCCCCTCCAATAATCCATTACCCTTGGATGTTTGTCACAATGCGACTTTAGGCAAAGTGTTTTTGTAGACAATTTAGGGCAAATTTATAAACCTTTTTATGTGCTGTTATTCAAGAGTAAAAACCTTCTTATTCACTAATCACCTGCAATCCAGTTTGGCCCATGGTATGAGTATTTAAATGAAGTCGGTGTTGTTTTTCAGCAATTAGGCTTGTTATAATTGTAAATTACACCTTATAATATTCACATATCTAGCTTATTTGTCTGATGCAATGAACTTCATGCTAAAAACAGGCAGAAAAAATGGAATTGTATGTACATGTATGTAAATTTTCTATTGATTAAAGAAGCAGAGTTTTATAATTATCATCAGTCATATCCAGTTGTGCAGTGTAGACAAGCATTTTTTATTTATTTAAAATAGACTATTCAGGCGTGGTGATGCAGTAAAGTCCCAGCAAAATATAACAGATTGTGTTAGTCTGTCACACCTTCCCATAACGACCCAGAAAGATTGGGCGGCATACAAATAGTGTTTTTTTCATACAAAACAGTGTTCAGCACTGGTTTTGTTGGCGTGTTTGTGTCACTACCTCATTTGCATAATTTGTTTAGTCAATTGAGTGCTAAAACATGTGAAGCCTTGCACATGACATGCGGGAAAAATACAATATATATATATATATATATATATATATATATATATATATATATATATATATATATATATATATATATATATATATATATATATATATATATATATATATATATATATATATATATATATATATATATATATAGGCCTGTCGCAATAATCAATTTATCGATATATCGCACAATATATGACCTCAATAATTTTTTGTGATGCAATATATCGGCCATTATGTTTACATGATAATGAATGTCACCAACATTTTACTCGATTGTGCTGTCATCTTGTATGTTTTCCATGACGGAGGCTAAAGTGGTTCTCGGGCAGTTCCTCCATACACAGAGTGGTTATCGACAGGTAAAAAAAAGGCGCCATTTGAGGCGTTATAGTGTTTTCCTGACAACTACTGACAGTTTGGAAGAATAAGCCCAAATGGACTCGATTTCAAAGCCGCAGTCCAAAGCCGCACATATCAATCTCAACGCAGAATGATGAGTGTTAAAGCCGTTTCACAAGGGAAAATGTTTATTTCATTATTTTTTTATTTATTTAGGATAGTATATTTTTTACCCTTAATTTCCATGATCTAAAGAATTAAAAGGTTGTCATTTGAAAGTGTGTAGGTCTACTTGCATTATTATGCTGTTATATTAGGATTATATATTCAGTGGCATAAAATAGTCTTAAAATGACAATAATATTGTTTATCGCAATTATATCTGGGACGATATATTGCAAAACATCAAGTAGTTATCGTGACAGGCCTATATAACATATAATATATATAACGACCCAGAAAGTTTATTATATATTATAGAAAAATTATATATATATATTTATTTTTCCCGCATGTCCACATGTTTTAGCACATAGCTAACAAATTAACATATAACATAGCTACAGTGGCCACGATATACATATTTTTCCTGCGGGGCTCTGTAAAAAACATGGTTGTACAAAAAAACCCTGATATCAACAGGTCCAAATCATTCTTTATGATTCCCCTTGGTTTTAAAACTCACGAGAGAAAAGCAAATTACTGGTACGTAAGAGAGAGGAGGCGAGTGAGAAAGAGATTCCCTTTCACACGACAGGTGTGCCTAATAGCAGAAGCTCAGGAGATTACCCAGCCCACCTGAACACAGCGAGCCCAGCGCACAGCAGGTGGATGATGCGGCTTTGCCATCTCAGTGTGTGCCCATTTCACAAACAACAGACCTCAGCCCAGCCTCCGCCATGGCCAGTCACCCCACTCCACACCCAGAACACATCTGCTGCCTCACATTCTCAACTCATCTTCTTTTTTTTTCTTTTCTCGACAAGTCTACCTTTAATTTTAGCATGTGCTTTGACGGAGCCTTGGCCTGGTGGTTAGTTTCATGTTGAGCGGGGGGGGACAGAGTTCCAGTTCAAAATGGAGAGGATTTCCATCTTTTATCCACATAATAGCCTCCAGCTATGCAAATTTCATACATGCTATGTGCGATTTTCTGCATCCCTCATACAGTATCTTTGTGTGTGTATATTCACATATACATGTTCGCCATTCTTTATGCTAATTATATTTAGCTGATAATACCATTTATTGTTCTTCCAAAGTAAATTGGGTGGACACGTGGTAAATTGTAGCTACATCAATTCTGCGGTTGCCTGTTTAAAAAGCTAGTTTTATTACACGGCCCTGAATAAAAAAAAAAAAAAAAACAAGGGTTCTATGGCAACCGTTGGCTACAGCTGGACACATAATTAGAGTGGCTCCTTACCTATAATTTGCGTAATAGTTTTGGGGTGGCGGTATGTTATTAACATATGAAAAGGCTAAGCAGGGGTCATTGTGCCTTGCATCAGTAATTAGAGCAATGCCGAGGGCACAAGAATGTGTAGAGCTGCCATTAATTGGAGATCACTACAAAACCATGCTTTAATTATTATTTAGTGAGAACAGTAGTGTGTTAAATGAATATGTTCTCTGTCATTACATGCTGTAACCATATGAATGTCTGGATCTGTTTCTTTTCATAGCATGAGGCTTTGAAGAAATTGGGATTAAATTAGATTAAATTGAAAAGCTGTAGATTTGTTGGGCTATTATTATGGTAATAGCGCACACAGCCAAGTTTTCATTTAAATTAGGCGTGTTTGTTTATTCACTGGGATAAAGATTGCTACATGTTGCTGGCATGGTGGGAACAATTGAGGTGGTAGATATTTTGGCTCATACATATGAACTCAAGGCCATGCATTTTTGCGTTGATTAGGGTAATTGAATTTATAGCATTACATCTCCACACATTTTGCATTAACACATCTTTTGTCTTTCCCTAGGTCGCAATGAGCTGATTGCCCGATACATTAAACTCAGAACTGGGAAGACAAGGACACGGAAACAGGTAAGAGAAACCGTGGTCTTGCATGCATGCCATTAAACAGAGGAAGGTGCCTGCTATCTGAGCTTCTGCAGAGAGAGAACTTACAGCGCACACAATGAACAGCAGAAATAAAGACATCCACTTAGGGGTGGGCGATATAAGGCAAAAAATTGATATTATATATAATATTTAGTGTTGTCAAAAGTGAATGCATGCAATTAATTTTTTCAGTTAAACGTGTTCAAAATATTTAATGCAATTAATGCAGCATCCGTTTTTTCCCCATCATATTTTGCCAGCGTTACATTATATGATCACGCTCTTATTCATGCAAATGCTTTTAAACCATTCAAGCATGATAAGACAGAAAAGAGAATGCACAATTATGAACAATTATGCCAAAATGCCCGTTTGTCGCAACGAATCGAGCCACGAACGCTGTGCTAAGCTGAGCGTTCGTGGCTCGATTCGTCGAGTTTGCATGTAGGGACCCTCATTATGCTACCGTGTTAGTGTGAGGCTATTTTGAGCCTTGTTAGTGGTATTAACTAGCGATTTCATTTTACTTATTATATGCCCCATAGACTAGCGTTATAAGCTAATCTGTTTTTAGAGATAAAACTCTTTACATTCGATTTTCATGAAAACGCATCCCAGAGAACGATCTACTCGGTAACCATGTGTTAATTACCCCTAGGTTCATTTTTCACCGGAGTTGTCCTTTAAATTAGTTAAATTAAGTCTTAAATGAACGTAAAGAGTTGTGAGAAAATGGGATGCGTGTCAGATCCGCATCTTGTGCGGCAAGTCTTAAAGTGACAGCAGCCTATTAAAACATATTGCTGTCTGTCATTAATGTTAATCAAAGAACAAAAGAAAATCCCTCACTCACTGTATTTATAAAACAATCACACTATGTGATCAGACAAAATACTTTCATATTTTATGTAAAATATTTTCAATAGTTTACAGCTACAGTTTTGGTTCAAGTGGTACATTTTATAATATTTTTCATATACTTTTATATATGAATTAACATAGTTATTCTTTATTCAATTTCTAAAGGCTATATATCCTACCTGTTAGACCTACCTGGAAATCTTAAAGCACTGTTTACAAGGTTACATGGGTCAAAAACAACAAAAACAATAACTTTTTTGTGCAATTTGACAGTGTAAGTAAAAATCTGAACTGGTCTGACTGGGCCAATAGAACAAAAAATGAGTCCTGATATATTGAAGGGCAGGTAAATGTGACATTTATTATAATGGGTTTATGTGAAGATTGTTTTAAGTTCACTTAAATTAAAAGTTGTTGTATTTATTAAAGTCTAATACATGTTACAATTGATAGTTTTCAATTATACTGTAATTCTGAATGGCTATAATTAATGTCTACAATTGAGAAAAAAATCTATTTCATAGAGACATCAGTAGCTGTATTGGTATGAGTGATGCCTACTTTCATAATAAAATGCAATTAAACAAATATTTAAAATATAGGCTACTGTCTTTATGTGGTTTCTTCATCAATTTGGAGTTTAAATGTGAAATTATTAGAAATATAAAAATCTATTAAAAACTTTAATGCTAGGTGCTATTAATCTCGATTAATTACAGACAAATACGTGATTAATTAGTTATTGTTTAATAGATTGACAGCACTAATATATATATATGTTAATTCATAGATAAAAGAATATTAAAAATATAATAAAATTGACCACTTGAAACTACTGTAAACTATTGAAAATATCTGTATTCAGTAAGATTTACCTTGTAACAATGAATGAATAGTTTGCACAAGTATTTTGTGTGATCACATTGTGTGATTGCATTCAAAATATATGAAAACACTCTTTTCAGAACACTGAAGAAATATGTGCCGCTTCGGCTAACGGAGTGAAACAGGAATTTGAGGGTCACCTGTTGGTTTTTCTGTGCTTTTAGGTAGTTGAGGAGATTGAAACACCAATTGTCTTGAAAAAATGTCTTTATTGCCCAGTGCCCACCCCTACTCTCACACACATACATTAGGTTGTACCCACACACACACATAGCCGCTCATGAAGGAGCATGACGCTTTGCAGCATGCTCAGGCTGGGCGCAAGAACGCTAATGCGATTGTAGAAGAGACGGACCCTGAACGCTGGGCTCAGCCGGCAGATGATTCATTCACACTCTGACACACTCACTCACACATTAGCTAACACAATTTTAATGATGACCTGTTCAGATCTGAAATGTCTGTTTACATCCATGAATCTGTTTCTCCATTTGATTGTAATGTAATTTGTCATCTGGTGATCTACTGTAAATGTGTTGGTGCAGCTTTAACACTTTGAGGGGCCATGTCTCAAAGCTCTTATCAGATAGATTTACTACAGCAGACAGGGAACATGATACAAGACATCCTCTTGTTTTAAACCAGATATGTGAATATTCCAGGTTATATAGTATGTAGGTCGCTCTCTGATCCCTCAGTTTGTTAAAACAAACAAGAAAAGTGTTTACAGTGAATTACTACAGTACAGCAGCAGAATATCTCTTACAATTATCACACTATTTTAGGACCGTTAAATAATATAATTTAACAGTTGCCTTGTTCCCTATCCACCCAAACCCAAACCATTGAATGAGATACATTTTTCGCGAGAATAATTGATTCTGATTGGTCAATTACTGTATTGAGCAATAACATATTGGTAACACTTTACAATGATGTTACAACATTAGTTAACTACATTAGTCAACATGAACTAACAATGAAAAATACATTTAATTGAATCAAAAAACATTATTTTTATTAACTAAAGTTAGCAACGGTTAATTAATAAATCATGTAACAAATGTATTGCTCATTGTTAGTTAAAGCTAACCTTATTTTAGTCTAGTATTTTTGAATATTGACTATTGTCTATTAGGAGTTGCACAGACTAGTCGAATTAATTGCTCTACCATGGCCCTTTAATCTTGACGTCGACTAGTTGCTGATCATGGCCTATAGAGGGCGCAACAGGATAAGAAATGTTTGAAGTCCACATTTACGCTGTGTTTCCATTAGTTAAAGTGACAAATAAATGCGTACTCTGAGAGCGCTCCAAGATATGTTTGATTATACCATCTGGATGCTCAATATTAATCGGGTGAATGAATGTTTTAAACAGTACACGTAATTTAATCGTCGTTCTAAACTAATACGCTACTGCATTGTAACGAACACACACAGAAACATTCAGTAGCGCAGAAATGTATTGTCAGCACTGTTCTGTGATTTATCAATAAAATTGCTTAGAAACTGAAAAATTCTATCATATATTTCTTAGTAACTAAACCCCACAGCTTCACTATTAGTAGAGAGATACTGGCAGTAGAATTCATTCACACGCAATCGCTCTCTCACTAATGCTTTCATATAAATGTAACATTTACTGTGCAACTTTATCTGCATCTGGTGGTAAATCTGTGAGAAATATAACGACCAAAAGACAAAAGAACTGATTAAAATAAGCTGTTATGAAGAAGCAACAGCGCTGCTTCATATGCCATAGATGTGCAAAAGGCAACCCAGCAAGCAATTTTGTGTTTAATAGCATTAACTTCTAGGCTGAAACAAAACAAAATTTGGGCTGTCAGTGAAAATTTAATAGGCGTCTAATCATAGCCCAAGAATAGACTAGTCACCGAGAACATGAACATGTCAAAGAAACCAAACACCTTGTAATCACTGTTGACTTTGCTTACATGATGGAATATCACACATCAAGTTATTTTGGCAAAAACGACATGTAACCAAATTCAAGGCTATTTTTGCTAGAAGTGGGTCACTGATAGCCGGACTATATCGGGTCTATAGTTAACCGAGACGGTGAAATGGCAGCTATTGCTTGCTAGGAACCTGCGTTCGACTCTCAGCTCGAGGTTCAGGCTTATTAAAGACGCCATAAGCGACTAGTCGACTTTAATAGTATAAATGTTGCATTTCCTACAACTAGTAAAGTGCAGTGAACACTTTTCAAAATTTGATTTACAAACTGAGGGCTCTTTTGTAATCGGCAGCATGCCCCAAATCGTGTCGACAAAGCTAACATTATGTTTAACCCAGAACATACCTTTACATAAAGTGATTTCCTAACGATTGATGGAAGAAATGGCATAAACCTACGGGGACAATATTATGTAAGGACACTTCTCAAATTCGCAGCAAAGTGAAAAGTCCAGAAATCGAACCCAAACGCTGAAACATCACAACAATCCCATTGTAATTTCATTTGGCTAAGCCTGAACCGTTGAAGTGATTGTTGTAATTAATTTGGAAAGGTCAAAGGACCACTTGTGCTGCTGAGATATGTGTAAATGTGACTTTGCCAGGCTGGAGAGTTGAGAGCGGCGGGCCTCCGGAGACCGTCGACCTCATTAACGCCGCGTTGAACGCGAGGCCCGCTCAAAAGCCACTTGTGTGTGATTGGCCTGATTAAGACGAGGAACGCTCTCGACGTTACCCCTCGGAGTAGAGCCTCATTACAACATCACACAACCTCCCACCTCACATCACTATTAATACACCATTAGTACATAATTCACAAACAGATCTCTGACTTGGTGGAATATGCAGAGCAGCGGTTAAAGGGCCCCGGGGCCCGCACGGCCGCTCTCCCTCTCCTCCCCGAAGAATACTAGACGTGGCCATTCTCATTCAGTACACAGAAGATCACATCTGCGCTGTCTTAATGTGCTTAAGAAGCCTGCATCCTCCTTAATCAGCTCACTTAAGTGAGGAGGTGAGCGGGCCGGTGCGCTGGGCGGCCGTCAACCACGCTTTCCTTTTAACGAAGCAGAGCGAAAGGCGAGCTAAAGCCAAATGTTTGACTTGTTAAAAATGTCTGTAATTCTTGATTGCTTTCTTTTCTGTTTGCTTTTCTTGTTTTGTTTTGAAAAACGGAGGTGTCTAGTCACATACAGGTCTTAGCAAGAAAGAAAGTTCGAGAAATCCAAGCTGCCATCAAGGTACGTCTGGCTCTGCCCAGTTGCAGGGGGGCTTTTCATCGCCATGGTTACAGGCTGTTCCTTTGTTTTCCTCCCCTCCCCTACCCCGCAGGTGTCTAGTCACATTCAGGTTCTTGCCAGAAGGAAATCTCGTGAATTTCATTCCAAGCTAAAGGTATGCGCTTTTCTGCTTTTGGGCTTGTGGTTGCCATGCGTCTCACTTCCTGTTTCCTGTGAATGCCTTGTTGCTCTAATTCCTGTAACCTAGATCCCCTCGCATGCGACGGCCTGTTTAGCATACATAATTCAACGCCTGTACTCCGTCCCCGATGTGCATCTTCCTTTCATGCTCATCGGTGGCCGTTTTCTCCTCTGTGTTTCACTGACCACTAAGTGCGTGTGTGCTCTGAGCCTAACGCTATAGGTCCCATGCCGACTCTGGTTAAATATAGCAGGGGTGCAGTAACAGTTGGCACATGCCGCAAACCTGAGAAGAGTCATATGCTTTGGAAATTAATATGGATGTGAAATTCTATAGCTCTGGAGAGAAAAGGCAACTATTAAGTTTGTTCCGTAATGCAGCTAATTTTGCCGCTCGCCGACTTGGAACTGAGGTTTTATAAATCCCAGTTTTCCATCCCTGTAATTTTGGGGATAGCATTTTTAGAAGTTCACAAACTAAATCTTTATGGTGTAAGGAAATATTCTATAAAACATATATAATGATCAATTAATTTATGGTAGATATAAAATGATATCGTGCATATAAATATATTTATATAACACATATAAAAACAATATACAAATCTAATTTGTTTCTGATTACAATGTTAAAGATTAATATGAAAAGTGAAGTTTGTAATATCTGTGCTGCTAATGTCACCAAATTAAAAGAATTGCAGAATTGTGAAAATAATAGAAGTGGGCGTTTACACAACACCATTTTTGACTAAAAACTGAAAACTTTTGATGCGTTTTGGCCATTTATTTTCACGCCAATGGCATTTTGTGGGCCTGAAAATGCAAACTTTTGAAAACGGGTTTCAAAGAGCACGTTTTTTTTTTTTCAAAATGATACCGTCTCCATGTAAACTACAAAAACATAAATTTGTGAAAAAAGAGATATCATGCGCATGTGTATTATGTGTTCAGTCTATAGGGGTGTAGTGTTTATTTACAAAGTTACATCGCCACCTACTGGCCTGGCAGAATAATCAGTCCCTCCAGTTTTTTTGTGTTTCCGCGATCGCTGAATACAACGCAAAATCAGCAAAATTTCCCATTTTTTTGCGACCCTGCATAATTTGTCATTTCACTGCAAAATAATCTAAAAAAATAAATAATATTATATAATCCCTAATTTATTTAAAGCTGTAATGCATTATTTTCTCAAGGATACAGACATTGTGGACACAGTATTTGGATTGTGTGAAAGTGAAAGCGATGGTTTACTTATAATATTTTGGTCACTTTTCCCTCCCTAATGCTGCGTTCACACCAAACGTGAATAGAGCACCAGGAACGAGTGATTTCAATGTTAAGTCAATGGAAAGGCGCGTTGTTGCGCGTCTGGAGGTCCTGCGGTGCGATGGACGTGTTTCTCGCGGCGCAATTCCACCTCATTTGTGTGTACAGTTTGCGGCGAATGACGCAAATTTGACGCGACTTGATGTACGTGACTGGTGCTTTTTGTGCATTCACGCGTTTGAAGCGGATTCGCGTCTGACGCCCGAGTTGAAAATTTTTAACTTTGGCGTCAAGCCGTGCTGCGTTAACCAATCAGGAGCCTGCTTGCTGCGGTCACGTGGTAAAGTAACGTGATGGGAAACCCTGCATAAGAAAAAATACTACTATTGTGTCACAAAATGTAGTTTTAAGACTTTTTCAGGTGAGAATGTAGTTGTTTAAAGCTTAAATCTGTGGCTTATTTATAAAGAGAGCGCCTATTTAAAAAAAATTATCTTGCATTTTTACGTTGTGAGATCCAGGCGATCACCGGGAGCTCAGCGCTCATTAACCCCAGCGAGAGCAGCCTTTGCTCGTCCAGTCCTTCTGACGTCTGCCGCTGGCTCTGATGTCCTGAAGTGGTTCGTCTTGTGTGGATCTAACGAGCGATCTTTGTCATGAATCTATAATTTATTGTCTGCCAAATCGTTTTGACTGAGGGCAAAGAGAAGTTTCATAACTTTAATAATTTTTTTTATATACGGTACATGCAGTGAAGATAATGTAGGAGTTGCCTAGACCACATTTGTGTGGCTATTAATGATTCATATATTTTTTATGAAAATGAAAATGAAAAGATCCAACTAGACGTGGTAGACGCGATTTTGACGCTCTATTCACGTTTGGTGTGAACGCAGCATGAGTGATCATGCTCTGCCTTTTTTTGTAAGATACCAAAATAAACAAGATGTATGCGTTTTGTTTGTTCTATTGTCATGTATGACTATTGTGCATCTATGGTAAATGTGGTATCCTAATAAAATAAAAAAAAATCCCTGCAAATGTCTGTAAATTACCAGCACAAAATCAGTCATTTTGATCGCAAAAACCACAAAAAATATTGCGAAATCCTGGTGGGACTGCATAATACAGCGCTTTTTCCAGATCTTTGTGAACGGCGATCGTTTTGACAACATTGTCGTCTGTATGTGAAAAACACTAATGAAAAACTTTTCATTGCCGTGTAAACGTACCTTAAGGTTCCTAAGATTTCCTAAACAGTGTCTGCAATTGGCCAGGCAGACATCTAGCCCTGCCCCCAAACTAACGCCATTGGTTGAGTGTTACTTGTGTATGTGTCAGGATGTTTTGATAGTGACACAGTCACAGTGTGTCACACTTTCAGGACATCAACCTTACAGTTGCCTACTAGAATGAATTATATGACAAAAAGCCTCAAAAGCACAATGCACTTTGCTGGTCACATGAATGCATTTCTCGTGTTTGCATGTGTGTGTGTGTGTGTGTGTGTGTGTGTGTGTCGTGTGTGGAGTGTCTCATGCTGGCAGTATGCTTCAGCTGGTGAGAGTGGCTGAGAGCTGGAGGTCAGAGTTCAGCAGGATTCTGGTCACTGCTTAAACAACACGAGCGGCCACATGACTACAGGAAGAGGCCAGTCTAGAGTAAACCGAGCACTGCTTTGCCTTTATCTCTCCTGGAGTTTAATGAGGTCATCTGTTCTTCCCAAACGCTCTGCACAAGAAGTCTGGCCCAAAGAGCCCCATTAGGGCCGTCGCTCAGATGCTTTTTGTGGCGTTCCCCTCTCTTCTCGCTCTTTCTCCTGGCTTTTTTTTTCAATAACCCACTGGCCGTCAAACGCTTTCCTCATGCTGCATTAATGAAACTACTGAAATCACCCCCCCACCACCACCACATTCTCTCCTACCATTTCCAAACACCCCCCCCCCCCCCTCCCTCTGTGTGATTCAGCCATATAAACAGCAAAGTGTGCTGCATATAATCACCTTACATCAAATGCATCTCATCCACAAAGGCTGCGGCTTACAAAAAAAGGTGTCTTTTGTGGAAGGGATAATCTGATAATAAATTGACCCGTCATTTAAGATACATCTGCAAGGGTCATTTCCTAATGTCTGTGTTTACTGAAAAGACCTTGAGGTTGGTCTGACTTCTCCGTCTCCTTCTGTTTTGTTCTCTTTCTTTTTGTGAGGTGATGACTAACTCCTTTTGACCAGCACACTTTTCCACAGTTCCCAGTTTACTCAGATAGATTAATGACTCCCCCATTTGTGTGCGAGTGTATGTGTGTGTGTGCGTGTGTGTGTGCCTAGTGGAGCGTCTGTGTGCATTTCCGCCATGAATGGCTGGTCTTTCAGGGACACTGGCGGCTGCCTGAGTAAAAACAGCCAGCTTTTGTATGGGTCTCTGTCTACTCTCATCTAAAGCAAATTAGAAATCAGGAGCGGGGAAGAATTTGAGCTCCCTCCTGCCATTTGCAGCGTAGCATTATAGTAAACCTGCCCAGTGTGCTCTTATCTGAGACATGTTGACTGAAATGACTGTCATTATGGTGCCCCTCTTTGAGCTGGTCTGTAATGAAACCCTAGCCACAGTAATCTCAAACTGCCATATTATCAGCTATAAATCTTCCCTAAAGATGCTTTCTGCAGTTCATCTGCTTGACCAGCGCTCACACTGAGTCCTTAATCTTGGTTTTACTATTAGCATGTTCAGTTTGACTTCAGAGGGCATAGCATATCAAAATCACATTTATAAAATAAAAAGGATTCAGAATTCACAATTTTCATATTCTTAATTAGTAATATACAGCAAAGGGGTGTTATCTAACCAACATTTCGGTCATTGTGATATATCCCTGATGAAAAGACCAGCATCAATTTCAATTCTAGTTTATGATGGTTAGAACTAGTTCTGTGCTGGCAAGCACCCTCTTCACCAGCAGGTGGTGACTTTAATTCTGTCGTTTAAAAGCGTCAAAGCTGCACGCAACCTAACCATGGACCAATCAGGGGTACGCTTACCGTACAACGACACGACTCGCTGCTTAACTGCCATAGCATGATGCATCATTGAAGAAATTAGCTAGCTAGTCATGACAAAACTGTAGTATGGTTGCACCTCTGTCGTTGGTTCAAAAATATAGGACTGTCGTTAATGGAGTAATGTCATATTATAGTTATTTTGCACATAGCTACAACAAAAAGCTGTTATTTTTAATAATGTTAACATGCAGTATTTAATTGGCATACATTTCTGTGGACTACTTTGATATTTTTGATCCCTGTTGATTTTTCTTTATTTGATGTTTGTTGAGAGCTATACTCAACCACACAAGTTTGCGATGTTTTGAGGGGGAAATCTTTACCTGTAACTTTATTGAGACCCCGGTTCCTCCGGTCGAAACACACAGAGTATCACCCCAAAGTCCCTAGTTCCTGGGGATCATTATCTCATAGCGCAGCTGATTGGTTGCTGTTGTAACACTCTAAAAACAAATACCGGTAGTGTTGCTGTTAGCAGTCTGCAGCGCGCTTTTAGAAACCCTACACCTTCCCCAGCTCCACCTGTATAGATCTGCTACAAGGGTTTAATTCATGTATCTTATGCAGCTGCAACAGCATGTTTCACAGCAATGTCTGTGAATGTATTGGCAGTAGCAAGTCTAGGTAATTGCTCTGCAGCAGCGTAACAGATCTATTCCGCCAAGACCAAATACATTACCATGCCAATCTCTCCGGGAGTTGTCATGACAGAAATATATTTAATAGTCATCAATTCATGATATTTGTAAATAAAATAATTCCATGTTAGACGGAAAGAAGGAATAAAATGACCATAGTGTACCATGTCAAAATTAAAAACTTTAGCTTTGTCTAAATACAAGTCGCAACATGCCATACGAGGCTGTGTGAGCACGGTGTTAGCTGGTGAAATTTGGTGGAAACTGTCTAACTAAATTAAACTACTTAAAGGGATAGTTCACCCAAAAATGAAAACTCTATAGACAGCAACGGTATTACCACTTTCAAGGCCCAGAATGGTAGTAAAAACATTGTTAAAATAGTCCATGTGACTACAGTGGTTCAACCTTAATGTTATGAAGCGAAGAGAATACTTTTTGTGCTCACCCCCCAAAAATAGCGACAATAGTATTAAACAATTGCCCTATTCGGATGGGATTAGTTTAACTTGGAGAGGTGGGGTAAAGCAATTATTACCCGAGATTCTCAGTTATTTTAGTCCTGTCTGAATGTGCCATCTCCGTAATCATTACTGACAATGTCAGTAAATATTATGCCGACTTTTACCTTCTGTAAAACTATCTAGAAAAATTACCTTGGGTAATACTAATCCCGTACAAATAGACCCGCTGTAAATATGTACGTAAATATTCCGACATTTCCTGTTTTTCAAGTATGGAGGAGCTTGAAAAAGCATTCAGTTGCGTTATAAGCGGCGGGACAAGCCTGTGGCAAACCTCAAGTGTTTTCTGCTTACCATTCAGATAAAAAAAAAGGAAAAAAAGAACAAAACTTTTTGAAACCACTTAATAGTCAGAGGCACGAAAATTAAATAAAAAATGTGGTAAAATTACATTACTCCATCTACCCCTGTAAAACTAATCCTGTCCGGATAGCTGGTCAGAACGCAGGCTTACCCCTGGCCGATGCTGTTCACATGAGCACCACAACGCATGCGTGTGAGCAGGAGCTGGCCAATGGTGAGTCACCATTCTGACGTAAAAATCGGAAGCAATGCACTGTATTTACTACGTCAACTGCGTAGGAGAATGACACAGACGAGTTGAAATTGTTGAATAAAGTCATTATTTTTGTAAATTTTGTAAATTCTTTATAAAATTAAGGTTGAACCACTGTAGTCACATGGACTATTTTAACAGTGTCTTTAGTACCTTTCTGGACCTTGAAAGTGTTCATTAAATTGCTGTCTATCAGGGGATCAAAAACGTTGTTCCGAAGATCTTCCGGGTTTGGAACGACGTGAGGGTGAGTAATTAATGACAGAATTTAAATTTTTGAGTGAACTAACCCTTTATGAAACCTGCATCCAAAACACAATTTATCTTGGTCTTTCAGCAGGAATTAATCTGTAAATCTGATCTATAAATCTGTTAACAAGTCTCTCCGCACACTTATAAATTGTTTGAATTAACTTGCCAAAAAGTGCGAATTGAAAATTGACAATGTAACCTTGTTTGTTTGCATTTAGGTGACAAGCATGGTAAGTACGAGTTCTCAGTGCTCTTGACTGTGCATCGACGTGTCGCCGTCACTGTATAGCAGCTGCTAAACACCTGCTTGAGCTCCGAGTCTCTCTGCCTCTCTCTAAGCCAGCTCTCACGCTCTCATACATGAACCACGACTCCCAGCATGTTCATCCTCAGCTTATGCCCACTTTTCACTCTTTTCAATGCAGTTCTGCTCCATTCACTGGCTGTTTAACATGATCAGTGGCAGGACTTCCATCCTGATATGGCCATGCACACTAAACAACAACCACGTGGAGTGTTTACCTTTTAAATTAGGCATACACACTTTAGCTCAGTTAGTTAAATTAGCAGCATTTTTGGAAATCAGTTTATGAACAGACATTCCTTGAGTTATTTAAACTCTATATACAGATATCGTCTTTGTGGAAATAAAAAGGAGGATGCGTAAAGGAGAAAGCGATGTACTTCAGGCCCTTTTCTCTGATGTGTGACCTTGATAGGAGATTTTAGAAAAGTTTTAGAAAAGAAAGTTCATATTACTTAACCCTTATTCCCGACGGACACAATGCAGCTTATTAGAAATGTAGGAGCTGCAAGAGAATATATAACATCAAATATATGAAACATTATAATCTCCCGTTCCCTGCACTGGAGGCTTTCGCTCTTTTCAGACTTTCCGTCTTTAATGCTAGCACATTCCTCTTAAGATCAATGGCTTTATAGTTCTGAAGAATCTTTTAACATGCTTTCTTGTCTGTGGTCTTTGTGTGTGAGTGCGTGGGCTGCTTTATTGTCCTATGTTCAATGCAGGGGGGTGATTGTTTCAAATGTCTCACGGTTTGGTTCGTATCACGGTTCTGTGGTCAGTTTCGATTCAGTAAATATAGAAATATTTTTACACATTCATTGTTTGTGATGATCATTAATTAAGACCGCTGCATCACAAATATTCAGTTTCATTATTGCAGGATAACCTGTTATTACTGTTATCGCAGTGAACATCACTGAATTGGATTCATAAGGGGTCTAAAATTTTTTTATTGCATTTGTTTTCTATTTTATTACAAAATTACAAAGTGAATAGTAAAAAAAAATTTTATTCAACTTTCACCGCAATTGTTATGCCGTTAATTTGTGCTTGCCTTACCACTCAAACATTTGGAATAATTAAGATTTTTTACATGTTTTTCAAAGAAGTCTCTTATTTATTAGTTTTTTTGTTTGTTCAAAAATACAGAAAAAAACAGTAATACTCAGAAATATCATTAAACTTTAAAAGAACTGTTTTCTATTTCTCATTTATCCAGTCTTCAGTGTCACATGATCCTTCAGAAATCATTCTAATATGCTGATTTGGTGCTTAAGAAACATTTATTTATTGATATTGATATTGAAAACACTTAATATTTTTGTGGAAAGCATGTGAAGACTGGATTAATAGCTGCTGGAAATTCAGCTTTGCCATCACAGGAATAAATTACATTTTAAACTATATTCAAATAGAAAACAGTTATTTTAAACTGTAATACAATTTTATTACTGTTTTTACTGTATTTTGGATCATACAAATGCAGCATTGGTGAGCATAAGAAACTTTAAAACAAAAGCATAAAAGATCGTAATTATTTCAAACTTTTGACCGGTAGTGTACATTTTTGTAATAAATACAAAGCATTTCGACTGGTCTCAGACTTGCAAGACATGAGATGAACCATGATACAAACGTGTGCAACGAACCGTGTTTTGTTGCAGAAACAGTTTAACCCCTAGCTCACTGTGTCCATCCCTTTCTGAGTTCTAATTTCTTTTTTAAATGCTATTAAAGGATCAGAGCGTGAAGGACAAAGCTCTTCAGAGTATGGCCTCCATGTCCTCGGCTCAGATCGTCTCTGCAACAGCCATCCACAACAAACTGGGTCTTCCGGGCATCCCGCGTCCTGCCTTCCCCGGAGCAGCAGGGGTAAGACCGCCCTCTGGCACCCACCTATCAGTACACTTACTTCAGCCACACGGCTGGCCACCGGGCCGCCTGCGTCAGGTCCAATCCCATTACACACCCTCAGAGCTGTGCCCCCATCACCTGCCTTCATCAGATAAACCCACTAATGCCACACTCAAGATAACTAGACTGCATGGCACATAGTACACCTCAATTTTCAATGGCAATGTGATAACTCGTGTATCTAGAGTGCACAGACGGTTTGTATGCGTGTGGATGGGCTGTGTTTTTTTGTCTATTGATTTATCTAATTCTCTAGTTTTGGCAGGGCATGATATCCACGGGCCAGCCTGGATCCTCACAAGAGTGAGTATCTCTAGAAGTTTTGCTCCCATTGTCCTACTAAAGTCCCACTAAAACTCTTTTTACAGTACATGCAAGGCACATCAAGTATTCTTCTGCTGCTGCTGTTGCTTCTTCTTCTTCTTCTGCACAGTCGTCTTCTTCTTCACCTACCTCTTTTTTTTGCACTTTCTTCTTCTGCACATTCTTCTTCTTAACCTTTGTTTTCGGCACCACCTTCTTCTGCTTCTGTATCTACTTCTTCACCATCTTCATTTGCACCTTCTTTTTCTGCATTTTCTTATTCTTCTTCACCTTCTTGGCTTCTTCTTCACTGTCTTCACCTGCACCTTCTTCTTCTTCCACAATGCGACTGTCCCACTGTTCAGTCTCACTGCCCCACTGTTAGTCTAACTGTCCCACGGTTCAGTCTAAATGCCCCACTGTTCAGTCTTACTGTCCCACTGTTCAGTCTAACTGCCCCACTGTTAGTCTAACTGTCCCACGGTTCAGTCTAAATGCCCCACTGTTAGTCTAACTGTCCTACGGTTCAGTCTAAATGTCCCACTGTTCAGTCTAACTGTCCCACTGTTCAGTCTAACTGCCCCACTGTTAGTCTAACTGTCCCACGGTTCAGTCTAAATGCCCCACTGTTCAGTCTAACTGCCCCACTGTTCAGTCTAAATGCCCCACTGTTTAGTCTAACTGTCTCACTGTTTAGTCTGACTGTCCCACTGTTTAGTCTAACTGTCCCACGGTTCAGTCTAAATGCCCCACTGTTCAGTCTAACTGTCCCACCGTTCAGTCTAACTGCCCCACTGTTAGTCTAACTGTCCTACGGTTCAGTCTAAATGCCCCACTGTTCAGTCTTACTGTCCCACGGTTCAGTCTAAATGCCCCACTGTTCAGTCTAACTGTCCCACGGTTCAGTCTAACTGCCCCACTGTTAGTCTAACTGTCCTACGGTTCAGTCTAAATGTCCCACTTTTCAGTCTAACTGTCCCACTGTTCAGTCTAACTGCCCCACTGTTAGTCTAACTGTCCCACGGTTCAGTCTAAATGCCCCACTGTTCAGTCTAACTGCCCCACTGTTCAGTCTAAATGCCCCACTGTTTAGTCTAACTGTCTCACTGTTTAGTCTGTCTGTCCCACTGTTTAGTCTAACTGCCCCACTGTTCAGTCTAACTGTCTCACTGTTTAGTCTGACTGTCTCACTGTTTAGTCTGACTGTCCCACTGTTTAGTCTAACTGCCCCACTGTTCAGTCTAACTGTCCCACTGTTCAGTATAACTGCCCCACTGTTCAGTCTGTCCCACTGTTCAGTCTAAATGTCCCACTGTTCAATCTAACTGTCCCACTGTTCAGTCTAACTGTCCCATTTTTCAGTCTAAATGTCCCACTGTTCAGTCTAAATGTCCCACTGTTCAATCTAACTGTCCCACTGTTCAGTCTAACTGTCCCATTTTTCAGTCTAAATGCCCCACTGTTCAGTCTAAATGCCCCACTGTTCAGTCTAACTGCCCCACTGTTCAGTCTAAATGTCCCACTGTTCAGTCTAACTGTCCCATTTTTCAGTCTAAATGTCCCACTGTTCAGTCTAACTATCCCACTGTTCAGTCTAACTGTCACATTTTTCAGTCTAAATGCCCCACTGTTCAGTCTAACTGTCCCATTTTTCAGTCTAAATGCCCCACTGTTCAGTCTAAATGCCCCACTGTTCAGTCTAACTGTCCCACTGTTCAGTCTAACTGTCCCACTGTTCAGTCTAACTCTCCCACTGTTCAGTCTAAATGCCCCACTATTTAGTCTAAATGCCCCACTGGTACATCTAACTGTCCCACTGTTCTGTCCCACTGTCCAGTCTAACTGTCCCACTGTTCAGTCTAACTGTTCAGTCTTCTTCTGCATCTTCTTCACCATCTTCATCCCCACCTTCTTATTCTTCTTCACATTTTTCTTTTCCTGCAACATCGTCTGCACATTTTGTCTTCTGATTCTTGTTCTTCTGCTTCTTTTTATAATAATATTTACATACTAAATTGTGACTTTTTTTCTTGCATCTATTTAAACATCTATAGCTGTTTGAAACCAAGCGCACACTGCAAGACTAGTCCTTTAAAGTTTAAAGCAAAAAGCCCAGATTGTTGCCAACTCACAGTGTATGCACACTGCCAATGCTTTCTAGTATGTGCACTTATAAATTAGTAAAAAATTGTTTGAAATGTAATGTGCCATTTCACACAGTTCTGACTAACAAGAGAGTATCAGTATTCAATGAAATTATAATAATATGACTGCAGGAGGGATGGTAAGCTGGTTATAAAATGATTCAGCTTTTCATTTCCACAGAACCAAATTTATATCCAAAAACTTGTATATGGTTCTTTTGCTCTCCAGGCACTGGCATTTCCTTCAGGAAAAGCAAATCTTATTTATTCATTCTGTCTCTGTTTTGTCTGCTTTATTGTCGTTCTCTTCTTCTTGATATCTGTATTTTCCCTGACCCTTCCAGCTTTCGCTCTTTCCCTCAGAGGGATCAGCGATAGAGGAAGCCTTTCCAGAGGCAATGATGGGTTGAATCCAAGTTTGAATACTTTGTGCAGCTTTGTTTCTTCTTTGCTGTATAACCCTCTTAATCTCTTCAGCATGTAGAGCCGCTAGACTGCTCATTTTCCCGTTCTTAGTTCTCCTTTGTCTTTGTTTTAGCATCAAGCCATTTGCCCAGCAAGCGTACCCTATCCAGCCAGCAGTCACAACAACAATCTCAAGTATGTCACCATTTGCTTTTTTTAATCAATTCACATTCAGAATCAATACTCCTTTTGTTTAGAAGAGCTAAAATTCTGTGTGTGTGTGTGTGTGTGTGTGTGTGTATGTGTAGGTTATGAGCCCGCGGCAGCACCAGCACCCACAGTTCCCGCCTGGCAGGGCCGATCTATCGGCACATCGAAACTCAGGCTTGTGGAATTCTCTGCTTTTCTGGAGCACCAGAGAGATCCAGATTCTGTGAGTAGCTTCTGTATACCACTCTTAAAGTCAAAGTTAAAATTGGAGCCGGTTTACTTCTTAATACACATTCCTGGTCTTGTCTTGTTTTCCTCTACAATTGACTGATAACACACATTCTAGTATGAATTCTTGTGTGCAACACCTACTTTTCACAATCTAGGGCCAGATTTACTAACAGCTTGCACCAGTAGCAAACCCTTTTTGGCGTTAAAAAACTACTGTTAGGATTTACTAAAGACACGCAGTGATAAATTAGCGCTGAAAAGGTGTGGACAGGGTTATGTTTGCGGCTGATCTTATTGCATATGCATTTGTAGGAGTTTCTCTCTCAGATGCAAAATTTATGGGAGGAGAGTATTTAAATGAATCATGCAAGGTGATTTAGGTTTGTGCTCGCCAATTTACTGGTATTTGCGTTATTATTTAACGCCCCAAAAAAGCACGTCTTAAACCAGATGCTAATTTGCACTGCTCTTGGTAGATTGTGTTGGTCATTATGGAAATGATCCGGCTGCGTCTGTGTTTTTTTAATTTGAGCGTTGTCAGGAGATCAAGTGTAGAACTTTCTACTCCCATCTGCGCTTTTATGGGATTGTGCTCTCACATTAATTTGCCATGTTTAGTAAATCTGGCCCATAATCTATTCCTCCTACATTTTTTGCTCTTTGAATATCAGATAAATTGGTTTTTACCAATTCTAAGTCTCCAAAATACACTGAAAGTGAGTTGTGAATACAGTTTCATGTTGACTGAAATTGTCAAAATAAAATGTCCTGTTTATCACCCTTACAAAAAAGTATTGTATTTTGTATTTTTATAAATGAACACCTTTTTGTCATGTTTATTCAATGATTCACTTGTCTGCAACAATGATGAATGTGAATTATCTCCATCAAGGCCTTATTTTTTCATGATTAATTAGCTCAGTTAATCAACATACCAATGCATTTATTTACAATATTGAATAGATTGATAGCCCTAGTTAAAACTAAGCAATATCAGTCATTTTGAGAAGTTTTCCTGTTTCTAACATGTTGTCTTTGTTTTTTTCTGTGCAGTATAACAAGCATCTTTTCGTGCACATCGGACAGACAAATCACTCTTACAACGATGCCTTGCTCGAGTCGGTGGACATTCGTCAGATTTACGACAAATTCCCTGAGAAGAAAGGAGGGCTGAAGGAATTGTTTGGCAAGGGTCCTCAGAATTCATTCTTTCTCATAAAGTTCTGGGTGAGTGAATCCCTGCAAAAAAACAAGCATCTGTTTAGTGATTCACAGACCCTGCAATTATCTGCAAAAGAGGATATCATAACTCACAATTAGTGCAGGAATAACTTAGTATTTTTATTTAGGCTTAAAAACAAACATGTTCGCAGCGTGCTGTGTAATGCATGCCCAGCCTGTGCCAAAGTTTCTACTCTAATGAGAGCAAAATTACCGCAGTTCATGTTTACCACCCGTACAACTGCCTATTTAACGCAAATATTTATCCACCGAGTGATTACATGCATGAATAATTATGCATTTCCCTAAAGACACTGGGCCACTTTAGGTTTAAAGACAGCCGTCTCTGTTTGCATGTCCAGACCGCTGTGGCTATATTTGGCACAGCATAGCTGAAGAGTCCATGATCAAAGCTCGCACTTATTCCGTTTAATATCGGGAAACAATTGGATGACCTGGTTGCTCCTCTAATAGCTATTCAAACATTGCATGCATTTTGTGAAATGCTAACTAGCGGCAACCAACAAAGTGGGCCTCGTCGTGGACGGAGCGAGGCTGCTCAAATTCCGTTTGAAGTGACAGAGGGATCTGAATTTCAAATGAAACTCTGGATCTGCACAATAATGCCTCTCTTGAATCTGATGTGAAAATGTAACAGGCTTGTCTTAATGAAAAGAGAGTATGCCAGAAATGAATATTTGAGCTTTCTCTGTAATGAAAATCGTGTTAGCTTACTGAAAGAGCAGAGAGCGAGCTGTTCTTTTTCCTGCTCTTTTTCAGATTTTTTTTTGAGTGCTTTTTTACTCAAAGTTATTTAATCTATTCTTTCTAACCTTAGACACAGTCTTTTCTTTTATACTTGTATAGACTAATATGGAGAAATAGCCTTGATTGGTAGTTTAGTATAAGGATAACGCAGTCTTAAAGAGATAGTTAATCCAAAAATGAACATATACTCATCCTCATGTTCTTCCAAACCTGTTTGACTTTTTTCTTATATGGAGCACCAAAATATTGCAGAAGCTTCACACAAAAAAACACCATAAAATAATTATAAATGTAGTCCATACAAGTGTAGTATGCGATGCTCCTTATTTGCAACAACTGAGGTTTTTTAGATGTGCATGAATGTTATATATTGGTAAGTCTATCCATTTGTTCTGATATAGATTTCTTTTTAATTACGTTGAAAATTAAAGCTTCAATCTCATTGGTTCATAGGCTGACTTAAACTGCAACATTCAGGATGAAACCGGGGCCTTCTATGGAGTGACCAGTCAGTACGAGAGCCCGGAGAACATGACCATCACCTGCTCCACTAAAGTTTGCTCGTTTGGCAAACAGGTTGTGGAGAAAGTGGAGGTGAATATCGAGCATACGCTTTGAGTACAGTAGTTAACATCTGAATGGAGCATTGAATGTTCTCTCTCTAATGTGAGTTCCCATTCAGTTCCCAATGGGAACGAGGGTTACATATGTAACCGAGACATTTTCCCAGAGAAAAAAGTTTATTGCTCTTTCATAACTCGGGACACTTAATGGAGTCCTCATTTCTCAGCCTCACTGACAAAAAAAAATGGTCTTGGGAGAGTTTGATGAGAAATGTTTAGAGAAAATGTCTTTTTTAATTGCAGACTTTGATATCTTAATCTGAGCAATTTGAGACACTGTTGAGATTGTGAGATCAATAATGTGATTTTAGAACTTTTTAAAAAAATGTATTGAAAAACACATGGTATCTCCTGTACAAAAATAAAATATTGTCTGTACTTTGGTCAATTAAAAAAAAAAAAAGTTTTTAAAAGAGGTCACTTCTGCTCACCAAGGCTGCATTTATTTTAGTACAACAGTAAGGATGCAACAAAACAGTTAGTCCACGGTTCAATACATACCTGGGTTTTTAACCATGGTTTTCGGTTCGGTTCTGATGGCTTGTCGCATCAGTTTTTTTGCTATTCTATTCTTAGGCGACAGGAACAGAAAGAGGTTAAGGAGAATTTTTTTTTATTGCAATACCCTTTCTTTATTTTACTTTAAAAAAATTGTACACATTCCTAGTGTATTGTATAATATAAAATAAATGTATATAAAAATTTACACTGGCAGCACAGAGCTGTACATTAGCATTTAAGTATGAGATTGAATGAATACATGTAAAATTAAAACACTACATAGACTTCACTATAAAATATACATTGATTCTTATTAAAGTTACTGTATTAAAGTGTTTCAGTCAAGAGCAGTGAGTGATTTTCTCTTTGTCTTTTGTTGTTTTATTAACATTAAAGGGATAGTTCACTCATAAATGAAAATTCCGTCACCTATTATTCACGCTCAAGTTGTTTTAAACCTGAATAAAGTTCTTTCTTCTGTTGGACACAAAATATATTTTGAAGAATGTTGGAAACCAAACAGCTGCTGGTCCCCATTGTAGGAAATAATAATATGGAAGTCAATGGCTACCATCAGCTGTCTGGTATTCAACTGTCTGTGTTCAACAGAAGAAATGAATACAGGTTTGGAACAACATTAGGGTGAGTAAATAATGACATAATTTTAGAGGTGAACTGTCCCTTTAAGGACAAGCAGCAGTATGTTCACTAGGATGCGCTGCTGTCAATTTAAGACCTGCACGCATCTAATATGCAGACACACGCCGTAGACTCACAGGCACACTCAAACAGAGCCGAAATTAACGGAGAGAAATAAAAAAACAATTAACTAAATGCAAAACCGGTTCAATATTATATTGAGAATTGTGGCATCCCTAATAAACAGTAATACTGCGAAATATTATAGAAATTCTAAAGAGCTGTTATATATATATATAAATTCCTTTGATTGAAAAAAATCCTTTTTTGTCCAATTTTGCCTGTTATAGGGGGCAATCGGAGCTCGGGTATAATATCCTCTCCGAGCCCCTCTATAGCAGACAGCAAGCCAAATCTGTTTACCACTTTAACTAAGATTATCTGGGCACACAAACTAGTGAAACTACCATTAAAGTTTGGGATAAGTATACATTTCTTCAGCAAGGACACATTAAATTGACAAAAATTGACAATTAAGAATTAAGATTTATTATGTTTAAATGTCTCCACAAAAATGTTAACAGTTTTATTAACATAATAATAAGAAGCAGATCAGCATATTAGATGATACTGAAAAATCAGCTTCGCATCACAGGAATAAATTCCATTTTATTATATATATTAAAATAATAGTACAAAAGTTTTATTTTTTATTTTTGTAATAATATATCACAATATTCTATTTTTAAACGAATACAGCCTTAGTGAGCATAAGAGACTTCTTTCAAAAACATTTAAAAATCCTTCCGAACTTTTGACTGCTTGTGTGTCATATGCCATGGTACTTTTTGCTGTGCATTCTCACATCTCCCTCTCATCTCTCCTCTCAGACGGAGTATGCTCGCTTTGAGAACGGCCGCTTTGTGTACCGGATAAGTCGGTCTCCCATGTGTGAATACATGATCAACTTCATCCACAAACTCAAACACCTGCCTGAGAAATACATGATGAACAGTGTCCTGGAGAACTTCACCATCTTATTGGTGAGTCTGCATGTCCATCAGTTGTGTTTAAACCAATCAGTGATCGCTCTCAGTGCAGGGCGGAGCCTGTGGCTTCTGAGCAGATATGACTCTGCATTCCTAGCATTCCTGTGGCGCTGTGCAAAGCCTGATAATCTCCTGCAAAGGGGGAGGAACCCCTTTCTCTAACCTTCACACACACACAAGGATTAGAGCCCTATTCTCCCCTATAGTGAGGGTCTTACGAATGCACTTTGCCTGCTCTCTTCCCTCAAATCCCTCACATCCTGGTGCGATGGAGGTTTTAGTTATGAAAGAAAGTTTATAGTGTATGTTGTTGAAGGGTGCTGGTACCCATCTCAGGTGATCCAGTACTGCGCTAAAAGCACAGGATCCGTTGTGGGAAAATTTATCCAATCATTTAAAACACTTTTTAAATGTGTCCCAGAATTACCTAACAAGCCACCATTGCACCAAACCTGGTCAGTTAAGTTTGGCTTTTAAAGTCAAGTTTTTAAAGCCCTATATAAATGCACAATACTTGATACAAAAAAACTGGTTTGCCTTTAATTGACATGCAGTCGCACACTGATGTAAAGGGATGCATGCCGTCTAAATTCACAGACCTACCGCTTGATCAAATCCATTCACAAATCTAATCAGTGAACTGGTGAATCGCATAAAAACTCATCTAGATCACATTTCACACCAAAATAAAGGAATAAAATATTTTAGAACCATAAAGAATTTTTGCATCGTCCCATAATTTTTTAAGACAATTTCCCCACATCAAATTCTCATTACTGGTATGTGTTGTAGATCTTTTGAGAGCTAAAGATCTTTATTTTCTAGAGCGCTAAAGAGCTATAGTTTTTCAGCTTTTTTTTTGTAATTCTGGTAATTTTCATTAGATTATCATTGCTGCTATAATACAATTTGTTTTTTACTATAATATTTTAAATGAAAGCAACAAAATCACTGTGCTCTACCAACTTGTAAAGATCCATAAATATTAATAATCACAAAGAAAAAATATCTAGTGGTCTGCTTGTCAGTTTTTTATATATATAATTTTATTTTTAAATGTATATACTGTTTTATTTTTGTATAATTTATAAGTACATTTTATTGTAATTGTAAGTTTTATTTTAAATCAGTGTACATGTTTTTTTGTTGTTGTTTTTTTAAAATCTGTAGCACTTTGAGATTTTGTTTAATGTAAAGTGCGTTACAAATAAAATGTATTATTATTATTATTATTATTATTACATAATGCCAAATTCATTTTAATTTTCAATATTAATATTTTAATAATATGCTTACAATTTTTGTTTTGATGAACAGAAATTGTTCAAAATAATTTTGATCAATCAATTTAATGTATCCTTGCTGCATAAAAGTTTTTAAAAAATCTTACTGACCATAAACTTCTGTGCGGGGTGTATACATTTTTCTATACATACTTTTTTGCCACTTCTGAATTATGTTTTTTCCATTCTAGTAATGAGAATTGAAGGGTGTTGTACTTAATTTTCTAAACATTTTGTAGAAATATATAAATTAGGCATAATTGCATGCAACTAACCCTAACCACTATAGTAACCATGTATTATAGTAAGTACATGTAGTTAATTAATATTACTCGATACTTAAATGTATAATTACACTGTAACAGGGACAAAAAGTAACAGGGAATTAAAGTAAAGTGTAACCGCAATTTGATTTTGACAGGTTTTGTGTGGTTTACTGTAGAGTAATGCTACGTCTCTTGCTCTCTGTTTCAGGTGGTAACAAACAGAGACACACAGGAGACCCTGCTGTGCATGGCCTGTGTGTTCGAAGTGTCAAACAGCGAGCATGGAGCCCAGCATCACATCTACAGACTAGTGAAGGAATGAAGCAGCTCTTTCACACAGACTCTCAACCTCAGTACAGTGGCAGTGCCTCTAGCTCAACACTCACTCAAGATGAGTTTCCGTCACATTTGAGTGATGCTTCTAATTATATATATACATATATATATATATATTTCTTTATTAATATGTGTTTGACGTTTAACTGCAGCTGTGAATGGCGGTACAGTTTTATGTTTTAATACAGGAAAGAATGTCAAAGAATGCCGAATCAACATTCATTCGTAGACTATACATATAAAGTGACAGTATCGTTAGACTTAAGGGTTGGTTTGAGTTAGGCTGAATCTGAAAACAACCTCATTTCGGATTTTCTTTTTTTTTTCTTTTTTTTATCCTGTAATGTACACAAAAGATCTGAAAGCATATGGGTGTCAGCCATAAATGTGTGTGTGAGTGGGATGTAGGTGTACAGATGTATATACATTCTCACAGGTATTTTTCCCAAAGAAAAAGTATTGGAGAAATGTAATTCTGTAACATTGATTTATTGAAATGAAAGCTACTGTAGGTGTTAAAAAAGAAGATTCTTGTGGCCATCGGAAAACAAAGGTTCCCGCATTCTGAGCATTCCGAGAATTCAGGGAATTCATAAGCCCAGCCCTTGAAAAGAGTTACTCTGTACTTGCTACTTTTTAATGTTCGTTGAGGAATTACTGCACTGTGATACGAGAAGTTTATACCAACCCGTGTCTGTTTTCACGTGTCACCACCTGCAATAAGAAAACGCAGAGAATCAACCCCTCACTGTTGACTGTACAGCTAAACGCCTTGTATAAAAGATAACTCTAGAAACAAGAAGCACTGCATTAACTACCAGGGGTTGATGGATTATCCATCAGCTTGACCAGAGCACTTGGACCCGCTCGTCGGACATGCCTTTCTGCCGCTGGGGAAGCCACACTTCACAATGCCCATCCCTGAACATGCTGTACACCTGTCCGTCACGGAGCACTCCTTCATCTTCTGTAAGAATCAGTCCTGTCCCAGAATTCTTCGCTGCCTTTGACATTCCCACACAGCCCATGTCTCTGTGGCCTAATCGATTTCTACGACTGCAAGCCTTAATAATGGTTGTGTGAACTCCAAAAGATGCCACTAAAACTGTGACCTCTTTCCTAAGCTGGAAGACTTTCTTGTTATTGTCACATGTTGTAGGAATTGTACAGTACAAACCTGCCAAAGTGTAACAATATACAGCACAGTGCCTTAGTGTATGAAGTCAACGTGGATGAGCGCAGTTGTTTTCCGGGAAAAAGGTGTGGTCACATTTACTGTTGCTCGGCGAGATTTTGCAGACGAAATCCAGTCATTCCAATAGAAATCCAGACTTTTTTCCCCTTGCAGATTTTGCTAAATTTCTAGTTGTCAACACGAATTCGTCACACTGACCTAAACAAAGCTGCTTTGTTTGAAAATACGCGTTTATAAATCACTACACTATTGACAATAGTCATTGGACTATTGTTGGTTGATCAGAGGTTACATTGAAAACTGCCCGCATTCTCTCAACCACCATTTTGTCCTTGAAATTTCGCAAATGTGGCCGCACCATAATATTCAACGTCATCTTTATATAAAAAAAAAGCACTGGCCATTTGGTTGACCTGTCACTCTACATGAAGTTTCTTTCTAGTGTATGAAGTCAACATGGATGAGCGCAGTTGTTTTTCGGGAAGAAGTAGCACCAAAGGTGCGGTCGCGTTTACTGTTGCTTGGCGAAATTTTGCAGACGAAATCTAGTCATTCCAATAGGAATCCGGACAATCCACAGTTTTCAGATTTTGCTCATTTTCAAGTTGTTCACGTGAATTCGTCACGCTGACCAACAGAAGCTGCTTTGTTTGAAAATGCGCTTTATAAATTACTACGCTATTGACAATAGACAAGGGACTATATTGTTATACTGAAAGCTGCCCGCGTTCTCCACCACATTTTTTTGTCCTCGAAATTTTGCTGCGATTTTGCAAATGTGACCGCACCATAAGATCCTAAGTGTCATCTTTATAAAAAAAACACTGAAGTTTCTTTCTAGTGTATGAAGTCAACGTGGATGAGCGCAGTTGTTTTTGGGGGGGATAGTAACACTAAATGCGCGGTCACAATTTACTGTTGCTAAGCGAGATTTTGCAGACGAAATCCAGTCATTCCAATTGGAATCTGGATGATCCAGTTTTCCCCATGCAGATTTTTGAGTTGTTCATGTGAATTGGTCGCACTGACCAGCTGCTTTGTTTGATAATGTGCTGTATTCATCACTACGCTATTGACAATAGACAAAGGACTATTGTTGGTTGATCAGAGTTGATTATATTGAAAGCTGCCCGCGTTCTCCACCACATTTTTTTCGTCCTTGAAATTTCGCTGCGATTTTGCAAATGTGACCGCACCATAAGATCCTACGTGTCATCTTTACTTAAAAAAAAAAAAGCACTGGCCATTTGGTTGACCTTTCACTCTCAGAGACACATAGAAGACATATTTAGACATGCAGTACGTAAAGTATCTGATCTTGCCTTTTTTATCCGAAAAGACCAAAAAGTTGGAGACACATTGAGCTCCTCTTTATTTCCTGCACTGTAGCATGAAAGTGCCTTCGGTTCCGATTTTTCCAGCTTAGAAAAGACTGCTGTTATTCTATATCCTTAAGATGATCAAAAACCAAAAAAAGTGGATGTAAAATATTCACCACATTGCCTTCATGAAAAATTTTATAGAAAAATCAACATGGGCTAGTGAGTGGAGATGTTCTGAAATACACTTATGTAATAATTATTATTAACAAATTTCTATCAGCATTTGATTTGGTGGATGTGGCAAACTGTCATGTTTTTTTATTTTCTCTCTAGAACTTTGGTTCCATTCTGTGCGAGACTTTAGCGACTTTTGTAAAAGTGAAAAACCTCATAGCACCATGGAGATTATGAATGCCGAGTGGTGTTTTTTTTTCCTTTCCTTCTTGTTTTAAGCCATTTCAATGTCTTGTTTTTCTTTTCTTTGTGAATATAGCAAACACTATATTTAGTGACGTAAAGGTGTTTTTTTTCTCCTCAGACCTTAAAGATAGTCGAGGATATTAACCGCAAGGTCACATGTAAGTTCTTTACGGACAAAGCTGGCTTCACCAAACCGTATCATCTCCACTGCATAATTTATTCATTCTGTTCATTTAAGTGGATGGAACCCTCAAAGAGTGAAAGACTAAGTTAGATTTACAGCTGTGTATGTTGTACCGCTTAAAGTAAACCGTGGAGTTAAGTACGCTCAATATCAAAAACGGTAAACGATGTTGATTGTTTCGTGTTTGCCTGACCTTCGCCCTCTTGTTCACGTTTCATATAGAGATCTTCCTGTATTGTTCTACATGTTTTGTGATGGCGTCAGTATATTCAGAGCCCGTTTGGGTGGTGATACTGTTACTGCTGGTGCATCTGCTACGTCAGTTCCTCCTTGACAGTCCCCTTTACTTCTCTAGGGATTTGAGATCTAACGCCTTTAATATGATGAATGTTAAACGGACATTTTTTGCTTGTAATGGACACTAAGTAAGGATTTAAGCGGAATCCGGACTACAGTATGACGGCAGTTTAGCTTATGTTTTTTGATCTATGTTTGTATTTTGTCTGTGTGTAGGTACTGGTACCTCCTATGTTCATTACCATTTAAGATGTTGGCTTTAAAGTGAACTTTTCTCTAGTTCAGATAGTATCATAAAAAGATATTGGGTTTGTGTGCAGAGATTTTTTTTGTAAAAAGGTGCTTTGTATAAAATTATATATTCTGGCTTTTCTTGGTACAAAGGTGTGATATCTTTTAATATCCCTGATGATGGGGGGAAAAAAACATTGGAGCAAGGCTGAGAGAGAAAAGAAAAAACTTATTATGTGTGTGTTCTTTATCGCATATGGTCTTGTCTTTGCTCCGTAACATTTTGATGCCGCCTTGATAAAGTGGTAGATATTTTGTAGCTTTCTAGATACTTTGTATGTATACGATATTGAATAAAATAAATAATTAAAACACATCTTGTCTGGTCATGTTATCTCTTTTAAATAAAAGGGATAGTTCATCCAAAAATGAAAGAACGTTTCCAGGAATATATTTTTATGTTCCACAGAAGAAAGCCATACAGTTTGGGAAGGACATGTGTGGTTAGTTAAAAAACAGTTGTCATTTTTGAGTGAACCATCCCTTAAAGGCTTTCTTTTTTTGTTCGAATGTTGCTTTAATTGATGTTCTGGCAGGGATGGATTGTAGTACTGAAATGATCTGCCAGTCTGCAGCGCCCTCTGTTGTCACTTTTAGGAACCAGCTTTGAAAACAAAGTTAAAGGGATAGTTCACCCCAAAATGAAAATTCTGTTATCCTTTACTTACCTTCAATTTGTTCCAAACCTGAATGAGTTTCTTCTGTTGAACACAAAAGAAGATATTTTGAAGAATGTTGGTAACTAGACAGTTCCAGAGTATGAAGAGAGAAAAAAAGGGTAAATGATGACAGAATTTTCATTTCACTGTAAACTGTTCCCTTAAATCAGGGGACTCCAAACTCGTTCCTGGAGGGCCGCTGTCCTGCTGAGTTTAGCTCCAAGCCCAAATAAACACACCTGAACCAGCTAATCGGTGTCTTACTAGGGCCTAGTTAGACATTTATTAGCGTGTTCAGGTGTGTTTAATTGGGGTTGGAGCTAAACTCAGCAGGACAGCGGCCCTCCAGGACAGAGTTTGGAGACCCCTGCCTTAAATGAAGTGTGTGTGTGTGTGTGTGTGTGTGTGTGTGTGTGTGTGTGTGTGTGTGTGTGTGTGTGTGTGTGTGTGTGTGTGTGTGTGTGTGTGTGTGTGTGTGTGTGTGTGTGTGTGTGTGTGTGTGTGTGTGTTGTTCTTGTTGTTGTTGTTGTTGTTGTTGTGTGTGTTTGTTTTTGTGATTTATGAGGACACAAATTTGTATAATGACATGGGTATTACACTGGTATTACGACATAAACATGAAATATGAGGACATTTCATATGTCCTCATATTTAAAATAGCTTTAAAAATGTAAAAATGCAGAATGTTTCCTGTGATGGGTAGGTTTAAGTGTAGGGGGATAGAATGTACAAGTTTGTACAGTATAAAAAACATTACGCCTATGGAATGTCCTCACTTAGATAGCAAAACAAACCTGTGTGTGTGTGTGGTCCAGGTAAACCCTATGAGGATAAAATGTCCCCAAAAAGATGGTAATAGATGAAATCCTTGCATGCGTGAGGAAATTTTTTGGTCCCCATGAGGAAAACTGCTTATATGTTAGACTAAATTATGTTTTTTTTAAAATGTAAAACTGCAGAAAATTTTGTGTGATGGGTAGGTTTAGGGGTAGGGTTAGTGTAAGGGGATAGCATTTACAGTTTGTACAGTATAAACATCATGTCTATGGAAAGTTCCCATAAAACAAGAAAACGTGTGTGTGTGTGTGTGTGTGTGTGTGTGTGTGTGTGTGTGTGTGTGTGTGTGTGTGTGTGTGTGTGTGTGTGTGTGTGTGTGTGTGTGTGTGTGTGTGTGTGTGTGTGTGTGTGTGTGTGTGTGTGTGTGTGTGTGTGTGTGTGTGTGTTCATGTTTTTCTATCCAAGTGGGGGCTTCAACCTGAATGCACACAGACTCATGGGGACTCATGTCACCGTGGGGACCTATAGATCCCTATGAGGAAACAAGCTTATAAATCATAAATCATGTTTGTTTTTTAAAGTAGAATTTAAAGGAAAGAAAGTTTTGTGTGATGGGTAGGTTTAGGGTTAGAGGATAGAATATACAGTTTGTACAGTATAAAAATCATATGGAAAATCCTCATAAAACTTGAAAACGCGTGTGTGTGTGTGTGTGTGTGTGTGTGTGTGTGTGTGTGTGTGTGTGTGTGTGTGTGTGTGTGTGTGTGTGTGTGTGTGTGTGTGTGTGTGTGTGTGTGTGTGTGTGTGTGTGTGTGTGTGTGTGTGTGTGTGTGTGTGTGTGTGGCATGTTTGCGTGAAATATCAGGACACAAATGTGTATAATGACATGGGTATGACATAGGTATTACAAAAAGAGGGTGAAATATGAGGACGTTCCCCATGTCCTCACTTTTCAAAATGCTTATAAATCACACAGAACAAGTTTTTTTTCACAGAAAGTGAACTGCACAGTCTCCTGTGAGGGTTAGGTTTAGGGACAGGGGCAGTGTAAGGGGATAGAAAATAAGGTTTGTACAGTATAAAAACCATTACGCCTATGGAATGTCCCCACATTTCACAAAAACACCCCTGTGTGTGTGTGTGTGTGTGTGTGTGTGTGTGTGTGTGTGTGTGTGTGTGTGTGTGTGTGTGTGTGTGTGTGTGTGTGTGTGTGTGTGTGTGTGTGTGTGTGTGTGTGTGTGTGTGTGTGTGTGTGTGTGTGTGTGTGTGTGTGTGTGTGTGTGTGTGTGTGTGTGTATGTGTGTGGACTGGTAATCATCACGTTATGGGGACAAAATGTCCCCACAAAGATAGCAATATCCGAAATCCTCATCCTTGTGGGGACATTTTTAGGTCCCCATGAGGAAAACATCTTATAAATCAGACTAAGTGATGTTTTTTGAAAATGTAAAATTGCAGAATGTCTCCTGTGAGGGTTAGGTTTAGGGGCAGGGGCAGTGTAGGGTGATAGAATATACGGTATGTACGGTATAAAAACCATTACGCCTATGGAAAGTCCCCATAAAAGATGAAAACACTACATGTGTGTGTGTGTGTGTGTGTGTGTTTGTGTGTGTGTGTGTGTGTGTGTGTGTGTGTGTGTGTGTGTGTGTGTGTGTGTGTGTGTGTGTGTGTGTGTGTGTGTGTGTGTGTGTGTGTGTGTGTGTGTGTGTGTGTGTGTGTGTGTGTGTGTGTGTGTGTGTGTTCATGTTTTTCTATCCAAGTGGGGGCTTCAACCTGAATGCACACAGACTCATGGGGACTCATGTCACCGTGGGGACCTATAGATCCCTATGAGGAAACAAGCTTATAAATCATAAATCATGTTTGTTTTTTAAAGTAGAATTTAAAGGAAAGAAAGTTTTGTGTGATGGGTAGGTTTAGGGTTAGAGGATAGAATATACAGTTTGTACAGTATAAAAATCATATGGAAAATCCTCATAAAACTTGAAAACGCGCGTGTGTGTGTGTGTGTGTGTGTGTGTGTGTGTGTGTGTGTGTGTGTGTGTGTGTGTGTGTGTGTGTGTGTGTGTGTGTGTGTGTGTGTGTGTGTGTGTGTGTGTGTGTGCCCAGTGCATTTGGTCCATTTGGGTTATTATCATTTATGAAAATCTACACATTTAGTGCATGTCTTGTATCCATTCACTGTAAAAAATTTAAACGGAAAATGTACTGGTAATTTTCTGCCAGTACGTTATCCTGTAATTTTACAGAAATTTCCGTTAACCCTTAAATCGCAAACTAATGCAAAGTGTAAATCAAAATACAGGTAAAATACCTGTAAAAACCAATACGGAAAATTCCTTCATATTTATACATTACATTGTACCATATTTTTACAGACTTTTTTACAGTGTACAATTAGGCTATTTACTCCAGTACAGCCTTGAAATAGTGAAGTAACGGTAACACTTTACAATAAGGTTTCATCTGTTAACATTAGTTAATGTATTAACTAACATGAACTAACCATAAGTAATACATTTGTTACTGTATTTGTTAATCTTTGTTAACATTAGTTAATAAAAATACAGCTTTTCATAGTTTGTTCATGTTAGTTTACAGTGCATTTACTATTGTTACCAAATACAACTTTAGATTTTAATAATGTATTAGTAAATGTTGAAATTAACATTCACAAAGATTAATAAATGTTGCAGAAGTGCACTTCATTATTAGTTTATGTTAACTAATGTAGTTAACTAATGAAACCTTATTGTAAAGTGTTACCGATATAACTTAAGACTATAGTGGTAGCATAGTTTTGTGCATAATTTAAATAATTTTAATGCATATATTAAAGCTGTAGGCATTAATACACTCTAAAAAAAAAGGCTCGTAATCATAGGGGAACCTTTTTTACTGCTATATAGCACCAATTTTGGTGCTTCAGTGGTTCTTCAGCGGTTCTTCAGAGGTGCTATATAGCACCTTAGTCAAAGAACCGCTGAAGAACCTCTGAAGAACCACTGAAGAACCACTGAAGAACCACTGAAGCACCAAAATTGGTGCTATATAGCACTAAAAAAGGTTCCCCTGTGATTACGAGCCAAGAACCATTTTTGGTGCAATATAGAACCTTTTTTTTTTTAGAGTGTATGTATGGCCCTCTTGTACACTACATGTAGTTACAGTAATAGCAGTGTGAACACTATAGGGGCGGCGTTTTACTGATGTGAATTGTGAATGTTGCATTAATGAGAGTGAACAGCAGGTGTCGCTGCAGGATCGCTCTCAGGAAGCTGTTTAACCTTACTTTTAGTAACTTGCTAGTGGTTAAAGACATTTAAAAATGCATATACCATATTTCTTCAACAGAGAGAACGAGGTAGCGTGTAGTGTCATTGCATTTTTTTTCTTTTTCAGAAACTTGTCAGGGTATTTGTGCCTTTATGAAAAAGGAAATGAATCCCAAGTGAGTTTTATAAAAGGCAATATTATGTGTGACTGTAATAAATTAATATGATTATAATGTGAAATGAAGTATCCAGTGTTTAAGCAGTGTTGTAATTTCCTTCTTTTTTCCTATTACTTAAACGTTTTTTAATAATGATCCTTCTTAAATATGTACATGTATGTGTGTGTATTCAAATAAATAACAATTATACACAGTACACACGCATATATTATCTAAACACACACTTTTATTTTGGATGCGATTAATCGTTTGAATCGTGTATATATTCCTTTGCAGACTTATACTGTTTTCTTCTCTCAATTTCTTAATACAATACTCTGAAAGCAGCCCATTTCAAGTACTCCAAGCTTGAAGAAGCAAATACACCCACTTAGATTTGGCCTTCAAGATTAAAACAACACAAACATGCAACTATTAAAATAACTAGCGTACAATCTGTCCATCTCAAGGTCTGTTTCAGGCGTGTTGAGCAGTAAACTCTGGCCTTTATATAACAGATCAGTTTACTGTGGTGGGAGAGGCTGCTTGTTTCTATTGTTTTGGAAACGGCAGGTTAAAGATGTACTCAGGTTAAAGGTGAATAATACTTTAAATCATGACCACTCACATGAGATGACTCCAGTCAGCCTGATAAAAGCTGTTAACATTAGTTAACTTGAGTAAAGATGAACTAACAATGGAAATGCTCTGAAGCATAGGCCAATATTTCATCCTAATTTCAACATTTACTTATACATTATTAAAATCAAAAGTTGTATCTGTTAATAATGGACCTGGCACAGTAAACAAATGTATTGCTAATTGTTTGTCACCATGAAATCAAAATTAACCTTCAATATACACAAATACAATATTCGTATTGTATATTGCAGTAGGCTATATACAATGAGTGCATTATTGTTTTTGTAATTTTTTTTAAAAGTCGTAATCTTTAATCGAAATAACTTCCCCTCCTGCAGCGACATCTCTTTTCTGATGCTGTGTTCACTGGCGCGAGGGCGGGGCAAACTGTCTCTCACATGAGATTTACATGTATTCATTTCCAAAGGACTTACAACTGAGGAATACAGGAAGCGACCCGTGATGAAGAGGCCAATAATCGCAAAAAGTGCCTGAAATACTACGTTTTGGACACTGCTTAGAGTATCATAAGCTAGAATAGGGAGGGGATAGAGAAAATAAAATATATATATATATATATTTTTTTTTTAAATGAGGAAGTGCACACGGACGAGATGAGTTTTCAGCTGTCCTTTGAATGTTGTCAGTGATTCAGCATTGTGGATGGAGGTGGGGACATCGTTCCACCAGCAAGCAACAGTGAACGAAAATGTTCAGGAGAGATCCACAAATAGCAAACCACAACAATCCAATCAATTCCCCATGGACAAAATTAAGCCCCGCCCTACATTTGTTCTTGTTTGAGAAGCAAGGGTGATTGGAACACGTGTCCCAATCAACCTGAATTCACCCTAGTTCATAAAACGATATTGGTCATTGCAGAATTAAAAATAATGAAATCCTCAAGACATGAATAATGAAGACATGATAATTAGGCTATAAAATGTATGTAATATATGTGTATATATACGATAATAATATATGTGATAATCAAGTGCTTTTTCTTTTCTTTTTTAGAAACTTGTCATGGTATTTGTGCCTTTATAAAAAAGGAAATTAATCCCAAATGAATTTTTATAAAAGACAATATTACGTGCAGGATAAAAAAAAAATGATGAAAAGCTCAAGACATGAAACAAAAACAAACTAATAATTAGACTATGAAATGATGACGATAATAATATATGTGAAAATCAAGTGTTTTTTTTTTTTCTTTTCTTTTTTTAGAAACTCCGGGTATTTATGCCTTTATAAAAAAGGAAATAAATCCCAAGTGAGTTTTTATAAAAGACAATATTACATGCAGAATAAAAAAAATGAAAACCTCAAGACATCTCTATATACCCTATTCATTAACAACATGTATTCTTATTTCTGTGCCATAGTTATTATATTGATAAATAATAGATAGTTAGCTAATCTGTGTGCTTTGTATATGTGCATTTCTGAAATGCATAACATGTACAAATCAATTTAAATTGTAATGTAGAATTATTGAATGTAATGTAGAATCATTACAATTTAAATTGTAATGTGAAGCTGCTTTGAAACGTATCGTGAAAAGCGCTATACAAATAAATTTGAATTGAATTGAATTTGAAGACATGAAATGAAAACAAACTAATAACAATTAGGATATAAAATGATTATGATGATATATGTGATAATCAAGTGTTTTACACTCTAAAAAACTCTGGGTTAAAAACAACCCAAGTTGGGTTGAAAATGGACTAACCCAGCAATTGGGTTGTTTTAACTCAAATATTGGGTTGTTTTAACCCGGCAATTGGGTTGTTTATGCAAACATTTAACCCAACCGCTGGGTTAAAACAACCCATTTACTGGGTTAAAACCACCCAATTGCTGGGTTTGTCCATTTTCAACCCAACTAGGGTTGTTTTTAACCCAGCATTTTTTAGAGTGTATAAAAGAGAATAGTACGTATGAATGTGATAAATTAATATGATTATCATGTAAAAATTAAGTATAAATTCAGATCCTTGTTCTTTTATCCAGAGTTGTCATTTCATTGCTTCATTTGTTGTTTTACATAAACTGTTTTTTATTTGAATAGAAATTTTTATTGAATTGAATCTAAATAGAAGTGCACACAACAGGTAGGCTATCTTAAAAAGTGTAATATATAGGCTATGCGCGGTCATGTGATCAGTGTAGTGCACTCGCAGCAGCGCTGTCCCGTCTGCGCGCATTCACTCACAGAGACTGAGAGACACACATGAGGACTGACAAACCTGCCAACACTGGAGCAACGAATCAACAACATTACAACTTTATTTTTTCCAACTGTGTGGATTAACCTTTAACATTTAATAGGCTACGATATTTCTGTTTTGTAGTAGGAGTTTTCACATCACCTGCATATAATTCCTCGCACCAGGAAACTTTTACAGACTTGCTGGGACACTAACTATCAGTCTGAGTGATGGAGGCAGAGGAGAGTAAAATATCAGTGTGGGTTTGTCGCGAGGAGAAGCTCGTGTCGGGCTTGTCGAAGCGCACGACCTGCGCTGATGTGATCCGGGTTTTACTGGACGAGCAGAACCTGGAGCCGCGCGTGTCTCTCTCGGGCTCTCCTCAGTCCTACTGCGTCGTGGAGAAATGGAGAGGGTTCGAAAGGATTTTACCCAACAAAACCAAGATCCTGCGACTGTGGAGCGCGTGGGGAGAGGAACAAGAAAACGTCCGGTTTGTGCTGGTGAAAAACGAGGCATCTTTACCGAGCAACGGCCCGCGGAGCGCAGAGGCGCGCGTAGTTCTCAGCAAGGAGAGCCCGTGCGTCTACAAGGGCACCGCGAGAGTGACCATGGCTCTGTCACAGGAGAAACAAAGACGGATAGTCAGGAAAGCCTTCAGGAAATTGGATAAAATCAATAAGAAAAGAGCTCAGGCTGCACCCAAGGACAACTCGTGCATGGAGAAGATGGAGACCCTTGTGCACCTGGTCGTATCTCAAGATCACACCATCCGACAGCAGATTCAGAGGATAAAAGAGCTCGACAGGGAAATCGACAGGTACGAGGCCAAAGTTCATTTCGATAGAATGAAGATGCACGGGATCAACTACGTCCAGGATACGTATTTAGTGGACGCCAACCCTGATAAAGTCAGCGAGGGGGACAAAACCAGCCCAGAAGAAGCTCTCGCCCAGTTTGAGGAATATGTGAGGAGATGCGAGGAGGTCATCAAACTGCAAGAAGAACTGACCGAGCGCGAGGCCCTCATGGAGAGCATCACCACGGAGATACAAGAGGAGCTCAACCAGAGATGGATGAAAAGAAGGCACGAGGAACTTGCGAATAAAGACAACGAAACCACTTCTGCCGAGGCGTCGACTCGAGAGAACGACGCAGCGGCGGATATGTCGCCTGACAACGACTTGCTTTTGGAAGAGGAGAGGGTCAGAACCCAACTCGACACCAGTTTGTACATCGGCCTGCGGCTGAACACCGACTTGGAGGCTATAAGGAATGATTTGGACTTGACCGAGGAGATGTGGGGGGCAAAGGAGAAAGAACTAACGGATTTAATGGAGAAAGTCAACTCTTTGGATTTTGAGGAGGACAGTGCAGACAATGCGGAGCTGAAAGAGGAAAGCACAATAGAAACAGACAGATTGATTCCGCTCGAGGGGGACAGTGTGTGGGTGGAGCAGGCAAGAGGACTTTCCAAAACATGTGACGGGAACGACGACGACTCAGATACGGGACTCAGTTCAATGCACAGTCAAGACTCAGATATCACACCCATCTGTGAATCCCTAGTGTGAAAACCACAGCATGCGTTCATATTAGGAGTTCAATGAACAATATAACACTGGCTTGAAGGGATAGTTCACCTAAAAAAACCCTCAAGTTGTTCCAAACCTGTGTTTCTTTCCTCGGTTGAACACAAAAGACAATATTTTAAAGAATGTTTGTAACTAGAAAGTTGACAGCACCCACTGACTTCCACAGCATGAATAAAAAACAATACAAGTCAATGGGTGCCGTCGACTTTCTAGATACCAAACATTCTTTAAAATATCTTTTTGTGTGTTTAACAGAAGATTTTTGGGAGAACTATCCCTTTAATATAACACAATATTCACAAAATACACAAGTATAAAGTGGAAGCAAGAACTTTCCTGCAAATCAAAGTGATCAAAGGACACAACTATGCACTTATTGAGCATCCTTTGTCAGTTTATTTTCATGTTGATGCCTACAGGAATCAGTGTTAATTTCATCTAGACGTGAATTGGTGATTATAGCACTGCTGCTTTGTGAAACACACGCCGGATTGAAATCTGATTGAAATGTGCTTGGTGTTTTCTGCACTGGACCTCATTTGGAGCAAGTGTGATGGACACTGTGAAGGCTGCGCCTTGCAGGAGATCAATTTTACATTGCAGTATGGTTTATGAATTACGATGAGTTATTTAAAGCTGAAGTGTGTGATATCTGCGCATCCTCAAATAGAAGCTCCAAAATAATTTTCAGACTGATTTGAATATTTCATGATATTATAGTAGATGTTTTGCCAGTGCATGAAATAAGCATGAAATGAAATCTGCTGCCAATCTGCATTGTCCTGACATTTTTATGCAGCTCCAGTCACATGGCATTTATGGCTCAGCGGATTGGCTCAAAAAACCTGCATGCGGAACCATGAGCAAAGAATTGAACTTACAGTTTGAACAACAGCTTTTGGGGTAGGAATGCTGACAGATAAGTTCTTCAAGTATTACAGACCTCCTTGAGAGAAAGTATTTCAATATAGAGAAAAAATACACACTTCAGCTTTAAGTGGCATTTTGGCACGAGCACAAGAGAGTTATGTTTGTGGGATTCAAATGGTGGACGTCTAATGATACAGGATTTTTTTTATTATACCATATATTAACAGAGAACCAATGTATTTAGAATTGTACAGATACAACATTTGTATAACTTGAGAATCTATGATAAAACAATGTTGTCTTTTGAACTGAAATACTGAGGAACGCTTCATTTATTGATATTTTAAAACACATTATCACAAAAAACATGTCCAACTGATATTTGATTAAAAGCAATAGAATAAGAAATTGATTCACTTTAAAAAATAATGTTAATAATGTTGCTAAAGACTTTTATTTTAAATAAATGCTGTTCTTTTGAACTTTCTATTCAACACTGATGAGAAATTTCACTTGAGGACCGAATAAGCATATTAGAATGATTTCTGAAGGAAAAATTTGCCATCGCAGGAATAAATTAACATTTAAGATTACAAGTCAATGGGTGACGTTAACTGTCTGGTTACCAACATTCTTTAAAATATCTTCTTTTGTGTTTAGCAGAAGAAAGAAACAACATGAGGGTCAGCAAATTATGAAAAAAAAATTGGGGTGAACTATCCCTTTAATATAACACAATTTTTACATTTTACAAATAATTTTAAAATTACAAACACACATATTAAAATGATTTCTGAAGGAAAAAATTGGAATCACAGATACATTCAAATTAGTGCTGGGCAATAAATTAATCACTTCCAAAATAAAAGTTTGTGTTTACATAATATATGTGTGTGTACTGTGTATTATTATTATGTATATATAAATACACACTCCTTCATGTATTTAATAAATATTTGCATGTATATACTGTATATATATATTTATGTAATTTATCTTATATATAAATATATACATGCATGTGTGTGTGTGTGTGTGTGTGTGTATATATATATATATATATATATATATATATATATATATATATATATATATATATATACAATACACACACATAAACACAAACTTTTATTTTGGATGTGATTAATAATTTGCCCTGCACTAATTAAAATAGAAAACAAAATGGTAAGACTTTTTTTTAAGGTGACGCAGTTTAAAAAAATAGTTCATGAAAATAGGGTACAATTTACTATAAATATGAAGAAATTTTCTGTATTGGGTTTTTACAAGTGTTTTAGATGTATTTGGAATGACACGTGTTGTGTTTGGGGGTTTTTAAGCTGCCATTATTTATTCTTATATTATGGATTTATTTTTGACAGTGTAGTAATAACACACTGTAAAATAATTGTTATCACAACTTTTTATCTTTTGTCAAATCAACTTAGATAATTAATGTGGTTCAGATAACATAATAGTTTGAGTTTCTATTCATTAAACCAATCTCCTTCATTGTATTAACTCAAATGTTTAATTTCAATTAACTAAATTTTAAGGAAACCAGGTAACTTACTTTTTAAAGTCAAACCAACAGTATTTTTTTACAGTGCAGTAAATTATGCATAATTACAAGTAACTAACACTAAACCAAACCCTAACCGTAACCGTAACCCTATAGTAAGCACATGTAGTTCATTAATACTACTCAGTACTTACTGGAGTGAGTAATGTAACTACATCACCTTAAAATAAAGTGTAAGCAACAAAACTACTATAATGCAATTATATATATATTTTGCCTTCATTATATATTAATTTAAATAAATAAATAAAAACTTTTTTATAAAGTAATTGTTTTTACTCTGATACAGAGAGAAATGTGCTATAATGGTCTTACAAATAAGCTATGTTCATTATGAAATATATTTTTTGATTTTGACTTTGCAGTGACTTTTCTCACCAGAGGATTTACGATATAAAGTGTGTGAAATGTATGACACACCCAGGCACTGGCAGTGTTGTAGAGTGAAACTAGCGCTCATGAATTGTGTGTGTTCAGTGGGGGATGACCGATCTGTGTTCACGAGCTTCACGGTGGATTCAAGCTCTATTAGGTGTTACCAAACAATCACAGCCGCAGCTGACGCATCATGCAAATTTAACACAACACTGTTCCTGATGTTTGACAGAAGAGGGAATGTTGCAGCACACACAGATGTTTCTCTGCTTGTATAATTGCAGAACTGTGAATACTGTTCAGGCTAAAGGGTAAAGAAAGGTAACTTGCGCGGAAAAAGTAATTGCAAGGGTTGTGTGAACTGGGCAGACGAGTTGCTGGTGGCGTAAAGCGTTACGCAATCCTCCTGTCCCAGAGGAATGGGGCTGTTGGGTTGTGGTGAGGTACAAATTTGGCACAGGTTTTCACAGAATGCCAGGCATTGTAAAAGCAGGACATTTACATAACCCTCTCACATGCTCACGCCTGACGAAAGAGACCCCAGAAACAGGCAGAAGAGCCCAGGCTCAGATTTTGGCACGTTCATATCAATGAATAGCTCAGAGCTGAGATAGAGACACTGGTGTTGTACAATTCTGTACAATTAAGGCTGGACTATTGCTGCCATGTTGAGCATTATGATTTCTTCCATCCTCCGTGTACTGTATGTTCAAGTGGACTGTTTCAGCCGCATACAGTCTTAAAGCATCTGTTTGGGATCAGTTCTTGAATTTGATTGAATGAGACAGTAAATAAATGTACTAAATATTTCTATTTCTAATAAATGCTGTTCTTTTGAACTTTCTATTCATCAAAGAATCCTGAAAAAAATCAATCATGGTTTTCACAAAAATATTAAGCAGCACAACTGTTGAACCACTGCGTATTAAATGACAGCAATAAACAAATCAATACTTCTCGTTTCCAGGGTTTTATCATTTTCACAAAATTTTCATGGCCCCCATAATATTTTGTTGTATGAATATCTGAACATGCAATATATCAAAAGAAAAGAGTCTCTGCCAAACAAACAAACAAACAAACAACTTTTATTCTAGCTTTATGCATTATTTTATTATCAACACTTGAATGTGGCTGTAAGTTTTATAAAAATAAAAACATTTTGGAAAAAAACTATTTTCTTTGATCAAAGACTACATCAGATCGGATTCAGAACGATGAGCAAAACACAGATGGAATATATGGAGTCCATCAACACCCCTAATGCTTGCACAGTCCTGTAGCTTGTCCTGGGTCGACATTTCATTCAGTAACATTGGGCAGTTTTGATTGATATTCTGTTTAATGTTGAGGATTGCGTTATTTTACTTATGCATATGATTACATTTGATATTGCTTGTTTCTGCTTCTTCTTCACATGTGTTTTGATCAGGAGAATCTGTACTCATCCAGAAGATGTGAAATATATTCCTCTACCGTATAACAGTGAAAACACAGAAAGCCGGAAATGTCCGTCAATGGCGGGGAAAGAGTTAATATGGGGCACCTTCAAGCTCAAACCGATGCGTAACGGTTTCCGAGTTGAACAACATGTTTCTTGGAGATTTTTTTCTTGTTTGGTTGGTGTGTCAAAAATGTCAGCCCAATAAACAGCAACATGTATATAAACAACGCTGTATTAAAGAGACAGCTCGCACAATGTGTCGAAGTAAAGTCGTTTACAAATGTGTCCGCTGCAGCGCGGTATACGCAACAATTGAAGATATTAGAAGACATGTTTGTCTTTTCATCCTGAAATGCGAGGAAAATGTTGAATCACAATAATTATGAACCACAGTTTCCACAAATCCCTCACAAATTCTGGACGGCAAGGGTAGTGACTGTAACATTGAGCATATTTTGCAGTATTAAACATGTATTTATACCAATTTCATCAGGCTAAGAAAATTCTTCAAAAAGAACACAAAGAATGGCCTTCTCAGCTGCCAAAGTTGCAACTCTTGCGTCATCAGAACAGGATGTTCAACGCACCACCGTTTCCGTTTAAAAAACTTTTGCTGCTTTTTTGATGGGGCTGAACACATTTCATGAATGTCCAAAAAGGTTTCCAAAAATACACATAATAGTTGATTAAGGGTACATTGACACATCAACAATGTACTAAAAATGTGCGTACAGAGAGACAACGTTGTCAAAACGATCCGGTTTACAGAAAAAAGACTTAATGCGCTGTATTCTGATGCCAGGCCAGTAGGTGGCGATGTCACTTTGTAAAGATACACTACGCGCCTATAGACTGATTCACGTAATACACTTGCACATGACGTCACCGTTTTCACAAATTCACAAATTGGTTTTCACAAATTAACGTAGTTTAACCAGGGATGATAATGGTATTGTTTTCAAAAACGTGCACTTTGAAACCATAGACTGTAAAAAAATATGGACGTAGTGTCCGTGACGTCACCCATAGGATTCTGATGAGCAGTTCTGAAGGGAAAAGTAGGGTCGAGCTGGCCGTTGCTATCTTTGCAGCGCGTCATCGCACGCCACTCCCGGATAACAGAAAATGGGCAAAAAGGCCTTACGTGGGCGGAGTTGAAGTGACGCGATGACAGACAGCAGATAAACGGCTATCCACTTGTCACTCGAAGTGGCCACGCCCTTAATTATGCAGAACTTTAAGGCTTTATATAATGTAAACGAAGGAGTTATAAAAAAATTCAGCCCCCTCACAGTTGTCATGAAGGGCAAAATTAGCTGTATAGACCAATACCACAATTTGTGCCAGGCTGTAAACATGTTTTATTCTGCTGTAAAGTTGAGCATTTTAACATGGGTCTCAATGAGATTCTGCTCCCTTCTGGAGCCTGCCGATGAATTGCAGTTTAAGTCACTTTCGTATTTGCTTCAAGAGAAACTGCGTGAGGTGGCCGCTTGTTTGAAACCTGTTTTCCAAAATTAGCCTTTTCAGGCCTTCAAAACGTTGTTGTGTAAATAAACAGTGAAAATACATAACACGTTCTCTGTTTTTAGTTGAAAATTATACAGATCCATCCATCACCACCAATCAAACTAAAGCCCTATTCGCACGGGATTAGTATTACCTGGTGACCTCTAGTCATTTGAAATAATTGCAGAGGTTGTCTGTGTTCTTAATCCTGTGCGAATCGACCATGTCTGTCATTTGTAAAGTAAAAATTCCCCCCGCAAATGACCTACCATATTTCTCCGAACATCGAGTTCCTGTGATAATATCAGTCCCGTGCGAATCGGCTCGAATATACTGTGTGCATTTTTATCCATCTAAGGAACATTCTTCTGTTTATGATAGCCTTTATCATACAGCCATATCTATAACGACAAAACATTTCCAAGTCTTGACATCATATCCGGGAGATAAGTCAGTAAATTTGAGTAAAATCACAGGCTTTGCTTATCCCGTGCGAATGCGCCATGCAAAATTTAGATGTGGGGGGGTCGTCTCTAAATGACATGAGGTCCCCAGATAATACTAATCCCGTGGAAATAGTGCTTAAGTACAGATATCTGAAGCATTTATGGCTCAAACAGAGGATTGTTACATGTTTGGTCTGTTTCAGTTGTGTTTTTGCTCCTGTCCCTTTGTTCTAGTTTTCTCGCCACTCCTGTGTTCCCATGGTCACCCTTATCAGTTCATTTGTCCCAGCGGTGTCTTGTTAATAACCCTGTGTATTTAGTCTTCAGTTCTCCCTCAGTGTTTGTCCGTCGACGTTCCTGTATACTGGTGTGTTTGAGTGTATCCTGAGTGGATTGTTAATTAAAGTTCCTGTTCCAAGTTCTCCTTCGCCTTCGTGAGTTTTGATCTAAACTAGTTTGTAACAGATCGATGGACATTGTTTTCCCTTTCTGTTTAGTTTGTTTAGTTTCCCCATTCCCCATGGACCTACCCGCTGTGCAGCTGCCATGCCTGGAGCAGGAAGACCGTTTGCTGGAAGCGCATACAAGGGACTTCCTGGACCTTGCGTGGCAGATGCACTTCCCAGACCGCTCGCTCTGTGTCAGCGGTCGAAGGCACGCGTTCCAGCAAACGGTCCCAAGGAGGATTTCAGCGCCTTTGTGGAGTGGGTACTGGTAAACAACGACTCGCCTTTAACCATCGGCCATGCTGAGGAGGACAGCATTACCAGTCCCGGACCACAGCGAGAGTCTGACCAGGTGCGTGAGCCGGCAACATCATGCGTCAAGCAGGGAGTACTCGTGGAGATTAAGGGCTGGGAAAGGAGCCCCGCCCATCACCCAACCGTGGTGGAGGAAATGAGGACCTCTGGCGGATACTTTTACCTAATTAATGCAGGGTCTGCAGGAAATTATTGGCAGGACAGTACAAGTATCCTCTTCACTCTTTCACACAATAAAGTCAAGAGCTGTTAAACTGCAGCAGGGAGGAGTGAAGATAAAACCATCAAGCCCTCGTATCACAGAGGAACTGGCACACAGGACCCATCTGGCTAGATACCTTTGTATTTGTCGAGTACAAATTGCGAAACACTGAAATGTGGACAAATTGTTGATTCGTCCCGTGGTGCGTGAGGGTAGAGAAGTGCAATGCATTGTGTACAAACACCTGTGGGCCAACATACGCTTGAGCACACACTGTTCAACCAGTTCTGTGTTCACATAGCTTAAAAGTGCCAGTGTTTTCTCCATAAAACTTAAGAGGGCACATTCATTCACTGCGTTACGCTGGAGGCCTTTCTGCTTCACCTTTATGCAATACGATTAGGTTGTAGTAAATCTGCTTGGTGACATAACAGAAGAAAATGGTCTTATTTGTTCTTAGTGTAAGAACAGTTTATAATTCTAAAGAACCTTTTTTTTTCCCCCTATGAAGAACCTTTTGTGCATTTCCATGAATGTTAAAGGTTCTTCATGGAACCATCGATGCTAATAAAGAACCATTACTTTCAAGAGGGAAAAGTTCGATGGCTTTTTGAAGCCAGAACTTTTAAGATGTTCCTATACAAATCTTGACTTTCAAAAAGAAATATTCACTGGAGCAAAAAGTGCCAATTTCCCAGAGTGTGCGTTTCAATTTCAAAACACTTGATTTACTTCATTGCCGTTGAAATAATGACATACTTTTTGAAAAATACAACATAAACCAGCATAGACTCCATACTGGTCCAGGCGGGTTAGTGCTGGTATAGTGCTGGTACAGTGCAGGTTAGTGCTGGTATAGTGCTGGTCCAGGCGGGTTAGTGCTGGTATAGTGCTGGTACAGTGCTGGTTAGTGCTGGTACAGTGCTGGTTAGTGCTGGTATAGTGCTGGTATAGTGCTGGTACAGTGCTGGTATAGTGCTGGTTAGTGCTGTTAGTGCTGGTATAGTGCTGGTACAGTGCTGGTTAGTGCTGGTATAGTGCTGGTACAGTGCTGGTTAGTGCTGGTATAGTGCTGGTATAGTGCTGGTACAGTGCTGGTTAGTGCTGGTATAGTGCTGGTACAGTGCTGGTTAGTGCTGGTTAGTGCTGGTACAGTGCTGGTTAGTGCTGGTATAGTGCTGGTATAGTGCTGGTACAGTGCTGGTATAGTGCTGGTTAGTGCTGTTAGTGCTGGTATAGTGCTGGTACAGTGCTGGTTAATGCTGGTATAGTGCTGGTACAGTGCTGGTTAGTGCTGGTATAGTGCTGGTTAGTGCTGGTATAGTGCTGGTCCAGGCGGGTTAGTGCTGGTATAGTGCTGGTACAGTGCAGGTTAGTGCTGATCCAGGCGGGTTAGTGCTGGTATAGTGCTGGTACAGTGCTGGTTAGTGCTGGTATAGTGCTGGTTAGTGCTGGTATAGTGCTGGTCCAGGCGGGTTAGTGCTGGTATAGTGCTGGTACAGTGCAGGTTAGTGCTGGTACAGTGCTGGTCCAGGCGGGTTAGTGCTGGTATAGTGCTGGTACAGTGCTGGTTAGTGCTGGTATAGTGCTGGTTAGTGCTGGTACAGTTCTGGTACAGTGCTGGTTAGTGCTGGTACAGTGACGGTACAGTGCTAGTTAGTGCTGGTACAGTGCTGGTACATTGCTGGTTAGTGCTGGTACAGTGCTGGTATAGTGCTGGTTAGTGCTGTTAGTGCTGGTACAGTGCTGGCTAGTGCTGGTATAGTTCTGGTCCAGGCGGGTTAGTGCTGGTATAGTGCTGGTACAGTGCAGGTTAGTGCTGGTATAGTGCTGGTACAGTGCTGGTATAGTGCTAGTACAGTGCTTGGTTAGTGCTGGTATAGTGCTGGTACAGTGCTGGTTAGTGCTGGTATAGTGCTGGTACAGTGCTGGTTAGTGCTGGTACAGTGCTGGTTAGTGCTGGTATAGTGCTGGTACAGTGCTGGTAAAGTGCTGGTTAGTGCTGTTAGTGCTGGTATAGTGCTGGTACAGTGCTGGTTAGTGCTGGTATAGTGCTGGTACAGTGCTGGTTAGTGCTGGTATAGTGCTGGTTAGTGCTGGTATAGTGCTGGTCCAGGCGGGTTAGTGCTGGTATAGTGCTGGTACAGTGCAGGTTAGTGCTGATCCAGGCGGGTTAGTGCTGGTATAGTGCTGGTACAGTGCTGGTTAGTGCTGGTATAGTGCTGGTTAGTGCTGGTATAGTGCTGGTCCAGGCGGGTTAGTGCTGGTATAGTGCTGGTACAGTGCAGGTTAGTGCTGGTACAGTGCTGGTCCAGGCGGGTTAGTGCTGGTATAGTGCTGGTACAGTGCTGGTTAGTGCTGGTATAGTGCTGGTTAGTGCTGGTACAGTTCTGGTACAGTGCTGGTTAGTGCTGGTACAGTGACGGTACAGTGCTAGTTAGTGCTGGTACAGTGCTGGTACATTGCTGGTTAGTGCTGGTACAGTGCTGGTATAGTGCTGGTTAGTGCTGTTAGTGCTGGTACAGTGCTGGCTAGTGCTGGTATAGTTCTGGTCCAGGCGGGTTATTGCTGGTATAGTGCTGGTACAGTGCAGGTTAGTGCTGGTATAGTGCTGGTACAGTGCTGGTATAGTGCTAGTACAGTGCTTGGTTAGTGCTGGTATAGTGCTGGTACAGTGCTGGTTAGTGCTGGTATAGTGCTGGTCCAGGCAGGTTAGTGCTGGTATAGTGCTGGTACAGTGCAGGTTAATGCTGGTCCAGGCAGGTTAGTGCTGGTATAGTGCTGGTACAGTGCTGGTTAGGGCTGGTATAGTGCTGGTTAGTGCTGGTTAGTGCTGGTATAGTGCTGGTCCAGGCGGGTTAGTGCTGGTATAGTGCTGGTACAGTGCAGGTTACGGCTGGTATAGTGCTGGTCCAGGCGGGTTAGTGCTGGTTAGTGCTGGTATAGTGCTGGTTAGTGCTGGTACAGTTCTGGTACAGTGCTGGTTAGTGCTGGTACAGTGCTGGTTAGTGCTGGTATAGTGCTGGTACAATGACGGTACAGTGCTAGTTAGTGCTGGTACAGTGCTGGTTAGTGCTGGTATAGTGCTGGTACAGTGCTGGTTAGTGCTGGTATAGTGCTGGTACAGTGCTGGTTAGTGCTGGTATAGTGCTGGTACAGTGCTGGTATAGTGCTGGTTAGTGCTGGTTAGTGCTGGTACAGTGCTGGTTAGTGCTGGTATAGTGCTGGTTAGTGCTGGTATAGTGCTGGTACATTGCTGGTTAGTGCTGGTATAGTGCTGGTCCAGGCTGGTTATTGCTGGTATAGTGCTGGTACAGTGCTGGTATAGTGCTGGTACAGGCTGGTTATTGCTGGTTAGTGTTGGTATAGTGCTGGTACAGTGCTGGTATAGTGCTGTTCCAGGCTAGTTATTGCTGGTTAGTGCTGGTATAGTGCTGGTACAGTGCTGATTTATGCTGGTACAGTGCTGGTATAGTGCTGGTCCAGGCTAGTTATTGCTGGTCAGTGCTGGTATAGTGCTGGTTAAGGCTGTTTATTGGTGGTTAGTGCTGGTCCAGTCTGATTTATGCTGGCATAGTGCTGGTCCAGTCTGGTTTAGTGCTGGTTCAGGCTGGTTATTGGTGGTCAGTGCTGGTCCAGTCTGGCATAGTGCTGGTCCAGTCTGGTATAGTACTGGTTAGTGCTGGTATAGTGCTGGTTCAGGCTGGTTATTGGTGGTTAGTGCTGGTCCAGTCTGGTATAGTGCTGGTTCAGGCTGGTTTATGATGGTTAGTGTTGGTATAGTGCTGGTCCAGTCTGGTTTATGCTGGTATAGTGCTGGTTCAGGCTGGTTATTGGTGGTTAGTGCTGGTCCAGTCTGGTTTATGCTGGCATAGTGCTGGTCCAGTCTGGTATAGTGCTGGTTCAGGCTGGTTTATGCTTGTTAGTGCTGGTATAGTGCTGGTTCAGGCTGGTTTATGCTAGTTAGTGCTGGTCCAGTCTGGTTTATGCTGGCATAGTGCTGGTCCAGTCTGGTATAGTGCTGGTACAGGCTGGTTTATGCTGGTTAGTGCTGGCCCAGTCTGGTTTATGCTTGTAAAGTGCTGGTTCAGGCTGGTTATTGGTGGATTGTGCTGGTCCAGTCTGGTTTATGCTGGCATAGTGCTGGTCCAGTCTGGTATAGTGCTGGTCCAGGCTGGTTATTGGTGGATAGTGCTGGTCCAGTCTGGTTTATGCTGGCTTAGTGCTGGTCCAGTCTGGTATAGTGCTGGTCCAGGCTGGTATAGTGCTGGTATAGTGCTGGTTAGTGCTGGTATAGTGCTGGTTAGTGCTGGTATAGTGCTGGTATAGTGCTGGTCCAGGCGGGTTAGTGCTGGTATAGTGCTGGTACAGTGCAGGTTAGTGCTGGTACAGTGCTGGTCCAGGCGGGTTAGTGCTGGTATAGTGCTGGTACAGTGCTGGTTAGTGCTGGTATAGTGCTGGTTAGTGCTGGTACAGTTCTGGTACAGTGCTGGTTAGTGCTGGTACAGTGACGGTACAGTGCTAGTTAGTGCTGGTACAGTGCTGGTACATTGCTGGTTAGTGCTGGTATAGTGCTGGTACAGTGCAGGTTAATGCTGGTCCAGGCAGGTTAGTGCTGGTATAGTGCTGGTACAGTGCTGGTTAGGGCTGGTATAGTGCTGGTTAGTGCTGGTTAGTGCTGGTATAGTGCTGGTCCAGGCGGGTTAGTGCTGGTATAGTGCTGGTACAGTGCAGGTTACGGCTGGTATAGTGCTGGTCCAGGCGGGTTAGTGCTGGTTAGTGCTGGTATAGTGCTGGTTAGTGCTGGTACAGTTCTGGTACAGTGCTGGTTAGTGCTGGTACAGTGCTGGTTAGTGCTGGTATAGTGCTGGTACAATGACGGTACAGTGCTAGTTAGTGCTGGTACAGTGCTGGTTAGTGCTGGTATAGTGCTGGTACAGTGCTGGTTAGTGCTGGTATAGTGCTGGTACAGTGCTGGTTAGTGCTGGTATAGTGCTGGTACAGTGCTGGTATAGTGCTGGTTAGTGCTGGTTAGTGCTGGTACAGTGCTGGTTAGTGCTGGTATAGTGCTGGTTAGTGCTGGTATAGTGCTGGTACATTGCTGGTTAGTGCTGGTATAGTGCTGGTCCAGGCTGGTTATTGCTGGTATAGTGCTGGTACAGTGCTGGTATAGTGCTGGTACAGGCTGGTTATTGCTGGTTAGTGTTGGTATAGTGCTGGTACAGTGCTGGTATAGTGCTGTTCCAGGCTAGTTATTGCTGGTTAGTGCTGGTATAGTGCTGGTACAGTGCTGATTTATGCTGGTACAGTGCTGGTATAGTGCTGGTCCAGGCTAGTTATTGCTGGTCAGTGCTGGTATAGTGCTGGTTAAGGCTGTTTATTGGTGGTTAGTGCTGGTCCAGTCTGATTTATGCTGGCATAGTGCTGGTCCAGTCTGGTTTAGTGCTGGTTCAGGCTGGTTATTGGTGGTCAGTGCTGGTCCAGTCTGGCATAGTGCTGGTCCAGTCTGGTATAGTACTGGTTAGTGCTGGTATAGTGCTGGTTCAGGCTGGTTATTGGTGGTTAGTGCTGGTCCAGTCTGGTATAGTGCTGGTTCAGGCTGGTTTATGATGGTTAGTGTTGGTATAGTGCTGGTCCAGTCTGGTTTATGCTGGTATAGTGCTGGTTCAGGCTGGTTATTGGTGGTTAGTGCTGGTCCAGTCTGGTTTATGCTGGCATAGTGCTGGTCCAGTCTGGTATAGTGCTGGTTCAGGCTGGTTTATGCTTGTTAGTGCTGGTATAGTGCTGGTTCAGGCTGGTTTATGCTAGTTAGTGCTGGTCCAGTCTGGTTTATGCTGGCATAGTGCTGGTCCAGTCTGGTATAGTGCTGGTACAGGCTGGTTTATGCTGGTTAGTGCTGGCCCAGTCTGGTTTATGCTTGTAAAGTGCTGGTTCAGGCTGGTTATTGGTGGATTGTGCTGGTCCAGTCTGGTTTATGCTGGCATAGTGCTGGTCCAGTCTGGTATAGTGCTGGTCCAGGCTGGTTATTGGTGGATAGTGCTGGTCCAGTCTGGTTTATGCTGGCTTAGTGCTGGTCCAGTCTGGTATAGTGCTGGTCCAGGCTGGTATAGTGCTGGTATAGTGCTGGTTAGTGCTGGTATAGTGCTGGTTAGTGCTGGTATAGTGCTGGTATAGTGCTGGTCCAGGCGGGTTAGTGCTGGTATAGTGCTGGTACAGTGCAGGTTAGTGCTGGTACAGTGCTGGTCCAGGCGGGTTAGTGCTGGTATAGTGCTGGTACAGTGCTGGTTAGTGCTGGTATAGTGCTGGTTAGTGCTGGTACAGTTCTGGTACAGTGCTGGTTAGTGCTGGTACAGTGACGGTACAGTGCTAGTTAGTGCTGGTACAGTGCTGGTACATTGCTGGTTAGTGCTGGTACAGTGCTGGTATAGTGCTGGTTAGTGCTGTTAGTGCTGGTACAGTGCTGGCTAGTGCTGGTATAGTTCTGGTCCAGGCGGGTTAGTGCTGGTATAGTGCTGGTACAGTGCAGGTTAGTGCTGGTATAGTGCTGGTACAGTGCTGGTATAGTGCTAGTACAGTGCTTGGTTAGTGCTGGTATAGTGCTGGTACAGTGCTGGTTAGTGCTGGTATAGTGCTGGTATAGTGCTGGTACAGTGCAGGTTAATGCTGGTCCAGGCAGGTTAGTGCTGGTATAGTGCTGGTACAGTGCTGGTTAGGGCTGGTATAGTGCTGGTTAGTGCTGGTTAGTGCTGGTATAGTGCTGGTCCAGGCGGGTTAGTGCTGGTATAGTGCTGGTACAGTGCAGGTTACGGCTGGTATAGTGCTGGTCCAGGCGGGTTAGTGCTGGTTAGTGCTGGTATAGTGCTGGTTAGTGCTGGTACAGTTCTGGTACAGTGCTGGTTAGTGCTGGTACAGTGCTGGTTAGTGCTGGTATAGTGCTGGTACAATGACGGTACAGTGCTAGTTAGTGCTGGTAAAGTGCTGGTTAGTGCTGGTATAGTGCTGGTACAGTGCTGGTTAGTGCTGGTATAGTGCTGGTACAGTGCTGGTATAGTGCTGGTTAGTGCTGGTTAGTGCTGGTACAGTGCTGGTTAGTGCTGGTATAGTGCTGGTTAATGGAAGCTTTAGCATAAGTTCTGCCGGGAAGACTTAATTGTCATGTCACTTTAATTTTATCTATCCAATCACATGCTAAATACCTGGGTATAAAAGATCGGTACTTACGCATGTTTGAGTTCGCAGATGCTGACGCTCCAATTCACTTGACGATCCGGGCGTTACGTAGTGGTCGATCGCTGGTCCTACGATAACTAACAATGTGTTTACAGTGGCGTTCTAAGTCCATGTCAGCCTTTCATTCTGTTCAATGGGTTACCGCAGTAACAGACGCGAGTGCTTCACTAACAAGAGCAAGTCTCACGGCAGACTCAGATCAATCGCTTCATGGAGGACTATCTGGGCATGTTATCAAAGACACGGCTGTGGTTTTCATCACCATTCTGGCGACATCACTACATCAGCATTTATCACAGTGATATGCATATGGTTATGCATTCCGATGCCGATTGGGTGTAGTATATTACTGTTTTTCAACTTTGTCGCAAGCATGTCTTTTATAGCGCACACACATGCATCGTGTGAGACGCGCACAGGTGTTTGCCGGTCTGCTCGTGCAACGTGATCTCTCGTTGTGACTCGTTTGTGGCCATAGTGCTCGTAAATGATTCGCATGACACCGGTTACCGCTATAGATATTTTGCTATAAAACTGAAACAGAACAGATATGCACAGCATATTTTGACTCTATCATTCTCCCTACGAATGCAAGGAAAATTAACACGGGTTTTAAAGCAACATGCACCCATTTAATCGGGGCTTCATGTTGAACTGAAGTTAAGCTGAAATCGCGATTGGGTTCAGTGTTATCAGATCACTAAAATTGAATTTAAAAACTATGCTGAGCAAATAAGCATATTTAGGTACAGCACCGACATCAGTGCTTTGATCCGGTCTGATTCAATGGCGTTAGATTCATCTTCCAAGTGTTGTGAGTTCGTCACATATGCAATTTAACTGTCACAACAAAGTTTCAAGCTTGAAGTGTTGGCTGTCATCCAGCAGAGTACATATTTTCCTCACTGGCTTCCTTTCGTGATTCGATATGGCTTCCTTCCCTATGAGGAAGATCTGTAGCGTTCTGTGCTCATATAAAGGTGCTGTTTTATGTTCAATCTTCAGGTGATACATGGAAAGCCTAATGAAATACTCATCCACCTATTCAAAGAAAAAACATCTAAAATTAATTTTCCAGAAATTAAACAAAAGTGTGCTTTGATGAACACAGAAAAACACATTTTGATGGTGAGAACAAGAAAATATATGTAATTCGCTGAATGGAAACATTTCGTTTTTTATACGTATTGTTGAAGGTTAACAATGTTTGCAAGATAAATGAGTTTAAATTATCTCCTTGATACATTCTTTGCATTATGATACTTTTTGATGTTGTGATGGTAATGACGTTTTGCAGTGCCAGTTGGCAAATAGATATCAAATACTCAAATTACATTTAAGCTCAGTCGTGGCCATTATTATATCTTTACATCAAAGCATGTAAACATTGTCTTGACATAATTTTAATAAAATTCAACCAAATTTCATTCATCAAAATGTAAGATGGCAAAATGGCCCCCAATTGAAGAATCACCTTTATATTTCTAGAAACTTAGAATTTGGTGTTATGTCTCCCTTGGTCTTCCGTGCTAGGACGCCATGGCTACATTCATGAATAAAACAAATGTGTATCTCGCTTGTACTCTCAGCATCATATGTTGGGTAAGGTTTGCTTACAAAACAAGGTTGACTTGATATTCGATAGCAGTACTAATTTAATTCCTTACTCAATCCGACCTGTTAACATAAGATTGCATCTAAATGGCAGCACGGGAATACAATTATTCAAATCTTTTATGAATATAGTGAGCAGAGTGCACTCCTTTATAAACGCATGAAACTGCCAAATGCTTCAGTTCAGATAAACTCAGTGGAAACTGCTGTGGTCAATCTGACTACACCGAATCATGATCTATTGGATGTTCTACTATTCGTTGGTGAAACGTATGCACTGGAAGGCAGAATTAGCGGTGAACAAGCTCTGAACCATTCAATCCTGATTGTGTGTTTTCTGTTTTGTGTAACGGACATTACATTTATGCATTTGGCGGACGCTTTTGTCCGGGCACCTTGAGTTGCATTCAGGGTGCACATTTGGCGTTTTCGGGTCTTGCTTTTCCTGGGAATCGGGCCCGCGGCTCGGCGTTGCTGGTGCCATGCTCTACTGTTTGAGCTACAGAAAAGACATGCCTGTGATCAGTTACACTCGCACTGAATTCTATCGTGACTAAAACAATATACAAGGGAGTAAATATAGCATTGACTGTTGCACAGTCTGCATATGCGTATTGATTTCTGGCTGCGCCGCAAACAGCGAGTTCTCTCGCAGTAAGTTTTCTCTTCACTAAAGCTGGCACACACGGTGTGCTTATAGACATTGTGATTGTTGCTTTTCAGACTGCGATCCTGATGCCACCCTGGGGGATCTCAGTGCATTTACAGCAGGCAGTATGTTAATCAGACGCACGAAGAAGTGTCTGGAGTTTTACATCAACTAATTCACTAAATTATCATGGCGTTGGGGAACATGTCAAACTAATTATTAAAGACATCAGATTTTATTCTAGGAATTTTTAGGATTGCGATATTGTCTCATACTGCCAAACGTGGCTAAAATCACACAGTATTATCCTGGCTTAGGTATCAAATGAAGATTTCGCTTCGATCTCTTCATAGGTTCGGTAGCGGTGTCGGTTCCTATATAGCTAGTTATGGTTTTATTAGCTAGTAAAGCTTAAACATATAAAACATAATTTTTCCTTTTGCAAGGGCATCGTCCGGTGTTCTCAATCACATGCACATGTTATGTATTTGTCATGCTGTTCTGGTTTATTTTCTTTTGGGGGTTCTCTCAGCAGGTTGACGGTTAGATGGTGTTCTATCAAGATGTGAGCGGGAGCTACGCCCAGGGGTTTAGAATCCTCCTAACTGCAGATGGAAAGATGTGTGATCTCTAACTCGCCTGTGCATGGGCCATTCTTTCAGATTGGTGTTGCTACGAACATAGCTCAACGCGCGGAGTCGGCATCCTCTACTAAGGTCTCTCCTATCAAGAAGCATTTGAATGCAGGATTCCATGATGGTCAAGATGGTTTCTTCAGCAATGCTTAAACCATCAGGCATGTTCATTAAACTCTCCCATAATTCCACAGGTAAAACTAAGATTACCTACTTGTCTTAACAAACATCAGGTACGTTCAAAGCTTTTAAGGTTGATCTTCCATTTACACCGGTATTCCGATAGAAGCCATGTTTTATAAGCCTTTCGGCTTCATGTGTCCAGGGAAATTCACTTTAGAAACTAATCAGTTTGATTCTACTCTCGGTCTTTCCTGTTCTGATCGTCACTTCTCACCCAATTTCTTTACTCTTTTACTTAAGCATTCTAGAATGACTTTAAAGGTTCTGGTATCACATGAACAATTTCTAAGATGAAGAATAATTACTGTCCCTTCACTTCTAAGGTTAAAAATCTTCACGTTCATCCTAAGACTTCTGACCACTCCCCCCTATTTTTATCTAATGGAGCACCTCTCTCTAAGGCCTGGTTCAGACCCACTTTTATACTGACTTAAAAGCTGCAGTTTACCTCCTTCTCTTCATATCAAACTTTCTACAGCTACGACAGCGGAAATTCTAGGCCAGCATTTAAGCTACCGGGAAGATGATGTTCTTCTGCATTCAAGTCTTATATAAGACAGATTCTAAAATCATCCTTGAAGCTCAGCAAGCTCTCCAGTAATGGTTCTGGTAAATCCCTATGCAACTACTGGTGGTGGTGTTCCGGCCAATTCGGCTCGGTACGTTATGATAGCATGGTCTTTCTACTATAACAAAGATGGCGTATGGCCCTGCGGCCTTGTCTCTGTGGTCTAGCAGACTGTGTGGCCCTGCGGCCTTGTCTCTGTGGTTTATACATGTTTAAATAAATAAAAATAAAAAATATATGTAAAAACCTGTTACATTTATGCAGCAACAGATATGAATTGCTCATGTGTAGTACTCCTCTACAAATTATAACTTCAAGTTCTGTTTTATCATGAATTGACCTTTTTAGCCATCAGCAGGCGGCGTTCCATGTTCACGCTTAACATGTTAACTCTTATTCTTCTTCTTTGTAGGAACTCCAGGACACAAGACCGGTGGGTCTATTTTATTTGCCTTTTTTCGTGTGGCCCTGCGGCCCTGCGGCCTTGTCTCTGTGGTCTAGCAGACCGTGTGGCCCTGCGGCCTTGTCTCTGTGGTCTAGCAGACCGTGTGGCCCTGCGGCCTTGTCTCTGTGGTCTAGCAGACCGTGTGGCCCTGCGGCCTTGTCTCTGTGGTCTAGCAGACCGTGTGGCCCGGCGGCCTTGTCTCTGTGGCCCTGCGGCCTTGTCTCGTGGTCTAGCAGACCGTGTGGCCCGGCGGCCTTGTCTCTGTGGCCCTGCGGCCTTGTCTTTGTGGCCCTGCGGCCTTGTCTCTGTGGTCTAACAGACCGCGCGGCCCTGCGGCCTTGTTTCTGTGGTCTAGCAGACCGCGCGGCCCTGCGGCCTTGTCTCTGTGGTTTATACGTGTTTCTTAAAAACCCATCAGCAGGCGGTGTCCCATGTTCACGCTTAACATGTTAACTCTTGTTTTTCTCCTTTGTAGGAACTTCAGGATACAAGACCGGTGGGTCTATTTTATTTACCATTTTTGGGGGATAGGATGGGCTCCGTCCAGGTGGAAGCATTCTTCCACTTATTTTTGGGGGTCGGCTGCGCCTCTGCCTTCGTCTTCAGGCAGGATATGCAGAGTCCGGACCCTCAGATTGCTAGCTACGGACGGGGCCTATGCCAATATACTTTATTGCTTGCTGGGTTGTTAATAAATGGATTATTGTCACAGTATTTAATCTCCCGAGTCTTTCTGGCAGAAATGGAAGCTTTAGCATAAGTTCTGCCGGGAAGACTTAATTGTCATGTCACTTTAATTTTATCTATCCAATCACATGCTAAATACCTGGGTATAAAAGATCGGTACTTACGCATGTTTGAGTTCGCAGATGCTGACGCTCCAATTCACCGCCATCCTCCCCACCACCTCCAAGTTAAATCCTTCCCTACATCCACCCCACCACCAGGATGGTCCCTTCCATACCTCACGGGGGGGTCGGCTGCGCCTCTGCCTTCGTCTTCAGGCAGGATATGCAGAGTCCGGACCCTCAGATTGCTAGCTACGGACGGGGCCTATGCCAATATACTTTATTGCTTGCTGGGTTGTTAATAAATGGATTATTGTCACAGTATTTAATCTCCCGAGTCTTTCTGGCAGAAGTGCTGGTATAGTGCTGGTACTTTGCTGGTTAGTGCTGGTATAGTGCTGGTCCAGGCTGGTTATTGCTGGTATAGTGCTGGTACAGTGCTGGTATAGTGCTGGTACAGGCTGGTTATTGCTGGTTAGTGTTGGTATAGTGCTGGTACAGTGCTGGTATAGTGCTGTTCCAGGCTAGTTATTGCTGGTTAGTGCTGGTATAGTGCTGGTACAGTGCTGATTTATGCTGGTACAGTGCTGGTATAGTGCTGGTCCAGGCTAGTTATTGCTGGTCAGTGCTGGTATAGTGCTGGTTAAGGCTGTTTATTGGTGGTTAGTGCTGGTCCAGTCTGATTTATGCTGGCATAGTGCTGGTCCAGTCTGGTTTAGTGCTGGTTCAGGCTGGTTATTGGTGGTCAGTGCTGGTCCAGTCTGGCATAGTGCTGGTCCAGTCTGGTATAGTACTGGTTAGTGCTGGTATAGTGCTGGTTCAGGCTGGTTATTGGTGGTTAGTGCTGGTCCAGTCTGGTATAGTGCTGGTTCAGGCTGGTTTATGATGGTTAGTGTTGGTATAGTGCTGGTCCAGTCTGGTTTATGCTGGTATAGTGCTGGTTCAGGCTGGTTATTGGTGGTTAGTGCTGGTCCAGTCTGGTTTATGCTGGCATAGTGCTGGTCCAGTCTGGTATAGTGCTGGTTCAGGCTGGTTTATGCTTGTTAGTGCTGGTATAGTGCTGGTTCAGGCTGGTTTATGCTAGTTAGTGCTGGTCCAGTCTGGTTTATGCTGGCATAGTGCTGGTCCAGTCTGGTATAGTGCTGGTACAGGCTGGTTTATGCTGGTTAGTGCTGGCCCAGTCTGGGTTATGCTTGTAAAGTGCTGGTTCAGGCTGGTTATTGGTGGATTGTGCTGGTCCAGTCTGGTTTATGCTGGCATAGTGCTGGTCCAGTCTGGTATAGTGCTGGTCCAGGCTGGTTATTGGTGGATAGTGCTGGTCCAGTCTGGTTTATGCTGGCTTAGTGCTGGTCCAGTCTGGTATAGTGCTGGTCCAGGCTGGTATAGTGCTGGTATAGTGCTGGTTCAGGCTGGTTTATGCTGGTCCAGTCTGGTTTATGCTGGCAAAGTGCTGGTCCAGTCTGGTGTAGTGCTGGTTCAGGCTGGTTTATGCTGGTTAGTGCTGGTTTATGCTGGTCCAGTCTGGTTTATGCTGGCATAGTGCTGGTTCAGTCTGGTATAGTGCTGGTTCAGGCTGGTTTATGCTGGTTAGAGCTGGTATATTGCTGGTCCAGTCTGGTATAGTGCTGGTCCAGGCTGGTTATTGGTGGATAGTGCTGGTCCAGTCTGGTTTATGCTGGCATAGTGCTGGTCCAGTCTGGTATAGTGCTGGTCCAGGCTGGTATGGTGCTGGTATAGTGCTGGTTCAGACTGGTTTATGCTGGTCCAGTCTGGTTTATGCTGGCAAAGTTCTGGTCCAGTCTGGTGTAGTGCTGGTTCAGGCTGGTTTATGCTGGTTAGTGCTGGTATATTGCTAGTCCAGTCTGGTTTATGCTGGCTAGTGCTGGTCCAGTCTGGTATAGTGTTGGTTCAGGCTGGTTTTTAACTGGTTAGTGCTGGTATATTGCTGGTCCAGTCTGGTTTATGCTGGTATATTGCTGGTCTAGCTGGTGGACCAGCACATTCATGCTGTTCTCAAGCAAACCGGAGCTGGTGAAGCTGGTTCACCAGCATCTGCAGGGTTGCGTGTGAGTAGGCCAGCTGTCTGTATGCAAACAGACATGTTTATGATGTAAAGGAAAAACAATACAGGGTTAAAATATATTATTTATAGAATTGTATGATTATAATTATATAACTTTGTAATTTATTTTACTTCCACTGCTGAAAGTAGAACTGAAAATTTTAATTGTTTTAGTTATGATTACATTATTAATCAATGTCACTGCTACCAACTCTTTCAATTGGACAGTTAATAACAACTTGATAATGAAAGTTCAAAACTGAAAGTTGCTGTTATTAAAGACTTATATACTCATTTGGGAGAGGTTTGTTTATTTTTGTTTGTTTGTGTGTGTGTATGTGTGTGTGTGTGTGTGTGTGTGTGTGTGTGTGTTCACTGTTGTTAGATGATTGCTGTTCTGTTGCACTTTGCAAATCTTTTGAGGAATCACAGGCGTTAAATCAGTTTTTGTTGAAATGAGTAAAAGCTGTGCTCTTTTCACCTTTCAGTGGTCTTGAATTCAGAGGACACTAGAGTATTTACACATCTTAAATAGGGGGTGCAAGATTTAAAGATGCCCACACAGGTTCTGTGAGTATGAGTGAAATGAAGTGGAAAGGAATGTAACCTTTTTGGTGGGCTGAGTGAGAGAGGCTGAACATCAACTTCATCACATTAACACCCTCAAACTGCTGAGTTCTGAGGCCTAAAGGAAAGAAAATCACAAATGTAATCTCTTTAAAGGAATAGTCCACCCCAAAATGAAAATTCTGCCATCCTCTGACACAATTCTGACAAAATTCGCATTTTGGGTAGTGTATAGTATCTATTAAATATTTGTTGTTTCTCATAGATGGGATTAAATAAATATAAATAAATATATATATATATATATATATATATATATATATATATATATATATATATATATATATATATATATATATATATATATATATATTTTTTTTTTTTTTTTTTAACAAAATCTCCCGTTTCTTACATTTCCCTGAGAAAAAGAACCCAGAAATCTGATTTGTGTCTACTTTCAGAAGAGATCTCAATAATGTTCCAAACTGTTCAGATTTGCAAAGACACCAAAAGCTCTGTTTCCACCGAAATTACCCGGAACAATTTGTCCCAGAAACTTTTTACCCAGGAACTCTTTTTTCCCCCAGACCTGCTGCTGTCTGCGTTTCCATCGCGGTCTAAAGTACCGTGAAGATTAGTCCAGGGACGTAGGACTTTACAGTTTACAGTGGATTTCGTCCTTTGCAAATAAATTTAATAAAGCCTGAACCTCGTTGTCGGCCCATCGGTTGTTTTTTTAAACTCCAGTGTTGATTCGAAAAGCAAACAACTCTTAATGCACGCACCACAACAGACTTTTAAAAATAGTAGTTGAAATAAAATGCTGCGTGAGCTCAACCAATCAGCATGTTCAGCGCCCAAGTCCCACCCCGAAAGTTCCTGAACTTTGAAAAAGAACTACCTCGCGAGCAGGGCCGTTTTGAGGGGGTAATATTTACCCGTAACTTCATTTAGACCCCGGTTCCTGTGGTGGAAACACATCGAGTACCACCCCAAAGTCCCTAGTTCCTGGGGAAAGTTCCTGCGGTGGAAACGCAGCTAAAGTCTGCAATCAAAAGTTTCAATATGGAGTCAAAAAATGTTTCTTCCAAGATTAAATTATAAGCCATTTAATATTTAAATCTATAGAGTTGGAAATTAAAATTAAAATAAAAACAACAACACTTAGTAACATATTTTAATGGTTTAGTCTTTTATTTATAGATTATTTTAGTTCCTTTTAATTCAAATTACACTGATTTTTTTAAAAAGTTAACTTTGTTACAAATATGTATCTTTGACTACACATTGTCATGTGAACAACCAGTCAAAACACTTCTTATTGAGGCAGACATTACTGAAAAAAATCAGTTTGTTAATTAAATCTGATGTTAATTCCGTAACCAACCTGACAGATTCAATGATTTATTCAGTAACGGATTTGTTGGACTGATTAAAAACTGATGACTCATGTGTTTCATTAAAGGAACATAAAGACTCATAAAGAGTCATCACTTTGTGAATCAGACGCAATGGTCATGTTGTATGCCAGCAAAGATAATGTTACATTCATTCATTAAGCACTTACTGTCTTGTGGACTTACAATGGCCGCCTCGTTTCTGTGATTGTGAAGTTCTCAAGACCATAGACCAGGGTGTACCATTTGCATTTTAGGTTTTAGAAGGGTGTTTGTGGGCACCTTCTTTGTTGATAGATCGTAGGAAGACCGTGAGTGTTTAGGGTGCCATTTGGGGCAGGGTCCTGGGTTTCAGAAGGGTGCTCGCTAGCGCCCCCTTTGGAGCTGATATGCACCCTCTATGCGCACTTTTGCCAAGCCCACACTGAAGCGATCTCTGCGGCAGACTTCTACCCGACGGTCAACCCAACAGCGGCATTACGTCATGAATGTGTGGACTCGAAAGAAGATTGCAAGGGGTGTAGGGATCCATTTGGGACAGGGCCTTAGACTACAAGCTTATAACTAAATAATATTAATAAAACTTTTTCTGCTGCAGTAACTGTAAGCTGTAGCAGTGGAGGTGTGGAACAGCGGTGAACAATGGTGTATGGTCAGTACTGAATTAAATTGTTGACTCTTTCGTACAGTTATTTGTAAAATCGGCATATGCAAACACTGTTGCTCAGTTACTCAGCATTCCTGCATGTGTGGATTGTTATTAATGGCGAGCAGTGATGGGGAGAGTTGCATTCAAATGAAATTTCATGGGTCAGGCTATAAAGGTGCTTCAGGGGAAGCATGCAGAGGAGACAGCAGGTCAAGCTGTCATTCTTTGTGCCTTGTGGCCTTCTCTCTGCAGGGCAGTTGTAGCTGGAGTGTGTGTGTGTGTGTGTGTGTGTGTGGGGAGGGTATTTGAGGTGGGCTGTATTGTATGGATGAGGTAGAGGAAGTGGAGCGGAAGAGGAGAGTGGGAGCCAGCTGTGGTCACTACACAGGATGGGTTACAAACACACACACACACACACACACACACACACACACACACACACACACACACACACACACACACACACACACACACACACACACACACACACACACACACACACACACACACACACACACACACACACACACACACACACACACACACACACACACACAAACTACATACCTGGTTCCGCTCGGTGAGATCTCCATGCACATTAGGTAAACAAATCATAATGGATGATTATGAATGTTGAGATACAGATGGTATGCTGTTCAAATGAAACCGACAGACTCTTATTTTCCTGGTCAATGAGGCAGAGATAAGACTGTTTGCAATTAGTTTCCACTCCCATTGTGCACCATGATGTATCTCCACTGATGCTGAGCTAAACGACAAGTTCTGTCTAGCAAGAAATAAGAACCTCATGACGAAGCAGAAATGCAATTAGAAATGTCTTATTTATCAATACTCATCTCCTTGAGATTAATTAATGTGGCTGAGCTTTATCATCTCATAAAATATTCCTCTAGCCCGCAGCACACTCATTAGAGGTGTTTGCTAAGGCTCTCGCTCATTCTGTACATAGGGACACACTTGTAAACTTTTCTGTGTAACTTGTCATACCATTGGTACCCTGGACATGATGATACATCATATCATCTGCATAACATTAATCAAACGTTTGTTTAAAGTTATCTGGTCTTTAATAAAGTTCTCAAAACCTTACCACAAAAACGTTATTTCAACATTGTTTTTGGAACGTTGAAGGTTCATTTAAACTGTAACCAAGATCATGAAGGGTCATGAACTGGCTTTTTTTATACTGTTGCCTGAGGTCAACTTATAACATTTGCGTGGTTTTAACATTCAGAAACATCATTATGAATAAGTAATAGGCTATTTCTGCCTTGGTTTTGAGGCTCTCTGAAGAAACGGTCGGTTTTGATGGGCGTGCCGCACTGAAGACTTGGAAGTAAACGCCCACGGCTAGGATTGGATAAGATTTGCATATTTAATGAGCTTTAGCTCCTCTCAATCCATGTGGGAATTGTTTTGAAAGCGTCTGGGGAACCACTCACAGGACTCGCAAAATATTTTTATCAAACAAACACAAAGATTCATCTTTCATCCACCCGCGATTGATTGGAATGTTATTTTTTTATTACTTGGCTCGCCCAATCAGTGAATATAACTGTGAACCATACACACACACATGTGCACGCACGCAAGAAATTTATGTTATTTCACTATTTAAGATAACCCGTCGGCAGGCCGGTGATACGTTTTGGTAGCCCATCTGAAAAACACATAGCCCCGGGACGTTGGGCTTTTTAAAAAATCAAGTCTGAGCCCTGGCCCATAACGTTACAAGTCTGAGTATGATCCCGAATGAAGCAATAACAAAAATAGAGGATTCTCCAGCCTGTGACCGCGTGCTAAGGTATTTAATCAATAGATTTCAAACGATCTTGAACAATGCAACACTAACACATATAAAAAAGCATGTTTTACTCATATAAGTGTGTGTTGCACCGTTCCTGTCGGATTCAATATAGAAGGCACAGCATTGTGTTTTAATCTCAATATGTCTGCAAATCCAGTCTCGACCTCTATCTTGTTTACAATCGATCAGTGAAATGAAGCGAACAAACGCGCAATGTCTTACGTATGTGAGCTGGAACCGGCATGTTTATTGCTCGGTAGCGCGACCCGTTTAGCTCCACGAGTCGGTGGGCGGGCTTGAGGCAGTGCTTCTGCATTCTATGACATCAATGGTTGACATATTCTGAGATCTCTTGTTTTCTGGGCCTGGTGTCAATAAAAGCTTTTCTTTGACTAACAAGGAAGTTTTCAGCTCTGAAACTTACAGGATATTCTTATATCACAATGAACTTTTATATATCAAAGGCTCAAGGGAGAGTTGATTTATCAATTCATCACCCCTTTAATAAAAAAATATTTGAAAGGATTTGATTATACTTTAGATTTAAGGCAGCAACTGAACTTATTTTATGTTGAAGAATAGGTGGATTTTTTTTACAGTGCAACCTTTTTAAACTGTAATACTACTTGTTTTAGAATGTTAAGAGAATATTCAAAATTAACGTTCCCATGATGTTTGCAAAATGAAACATCGATTCATGTTATCACTGAAGTTCACATAACCAAGAAAATAGTTTTCTTAACCAGCACGTAACTAGGGTTGGGTACCGAAATCCGGTTCCAATATGGCACCGGTACTTATATAACCGGTATGTACCGGACCGAATCAGAACGCAGATTTCGGTTCCTCATTTCGGTGCCAAAATTCAAACGTGCTTTCGCGCTTTGGCTGAGCCAGAGACAGACGCTCAGCGCTGGTCACATCTCAAATCATGACAACTATTCAGTGTTTTCAACGACATCATGTTCATTTCAGGTTTCAGACATTTAAATGCTCATAAGTAGGCTACTAGCAAAAAACACCCACTGATGTCTATGAAAGCGGCTATGACAATCCTTTCAGACGATTATAATTTGACTAACGTTACATGTTTTATTCACATCAGATACATGCACATTATATAGTAACTATAGCGTTTACTCTGTTCTTCTTCCAGTTCACTGGTCACTTACTTTCATGTATTTCGTGAGACGAGAATGCTCTCAAGTGTTGTAAATCCGACAGATCCGATTCTGAGGCGCAAACTAACATGGCGCCGCCCATTGCGCTTTATAGATCAACTAACACAGATTCACTCACACATTTGAACATCAGATAGTTCGTGACACAGTTAAGAAGTTTTTGAATATTTTGAATAAAAAGAAAAAACGAAATAAACCCGATACAGCTGAGCTGTCAGCGCTATTGCGGCTGCTGTGTGTCATGTGAGAAACATGACGTGTCGCCATGGAAACATTAAGACGATGCGTTCTAAAATATTTAGCCAGAGAATATGATCATATTTCAAAAAAGAGCTGAAGCTCAAAGCTGGTTAGTAGCATACCAAGAATACAGACTACTGCTGTTATTATTGTAATTAAGAGTTATATTAGGCTTGTTGTAGTTGGGTTAGGTGGCTTAGGTTTTACTGTGAATTTGTAAATAAGTCAATTATAATTTGTAAATAAGTAAATTGTGTTTTGTATTTATTTATATTCATACATTTAAGTATACATTAAACTTTTAATAAATGGTTCAATTTAAATAAAAAATAAATAAATAAAAAGCCATTTAATGTCATCCACCTCGTTTTGTGGCCTTTTTTTTTTAAAAAAGTATCGGTTCAGGCACCGGAACCGTTTTAAAAGTATCGGTTTGGCACCGGAATCGAAAAAAACCCAAACGATACCCAACCCTACACGTAACCCCCAAACACCCTAGCAACACCCTATAGTTATCAGTGTAGGGGGTAACGCATTACAAGTAATGTAACTTGAGTTATTTAATCAGATTATTTTTTTCAAGTAACTAATTAAGTAAATCATTACATTTAAATTTACAACAAAATATCTGAATTACTTTACACAAGTTTTTCCACAATGGCACCAAATGTAACCGGTCCTACTTGATTCGAATTGGGATCTCCAGCTTGGGATGCAGGTATGCTAACAAGGAAGCTAAAGAATGCAGCTGCTAGCACTCCTCCTGAGGTCAGGGGAGTGAGGTTTACACGCTCTGCTCTTACTGGCCTATGTCCGTTACACTCACCCCCCTAAACCTCCAAACTGGGGTCTCCGGTGTAGGAGGCGGGCACACTAGCAAGGCCGCTAAAGGCCGCAACCTCTTGTATCAGTCGCTAGCGCACCTCTTGAGGGCAGGGGAATGAGGTTTACACACAGCTCTTACTGGCCTACGTCCGTTATACTCACCCCCCAAAACCTCACTCCCATCCGGGTCATGGCACCAAATGTGGCCAGTCCTACTCGACCCGCTCCAAGCAGGATTCGAACTGGGATCTCCGGCATCGGAGGCGGTTGTTCTAATAAGGACGCAAAAGACTGCAGCCTCTAGCATCAGTTGCTAATGTGCCTCTTGAGGCCAGTGGAGTGATGTTTAGCTGCACAGCTCTTACTGGTCTACATCTGTTACACTTGGAAGGCGGCCTTTGTTTCACGTCCTTCATTCAGCTCATTTTTAAGGATGCATCAAGTGTATTCTTAGTGTTATTAATTACAGTATTTTTATACCGTGGGGGCGAGAACATGTGTGACATAGCCATGCACACTTACTAGCTTACTTACTTACCGTCTCATTCTAGCGTTTAGCGCTGATGAGGATTCTAGCCTACAAGCCTCCAAAGGACTGGACTAAGAAGGACACAGCCTCACTAGGATGCAGCCTTTCGCTCGTTGTGTGCACTGTGTGAACACAATGGTTATTGTAGTCCTAGACTAAATGTGAGCATGCAAAAACTGATTCAGTGTTCCTCAAAATGAATAAAAACAGTGAATTGCAAACTCAGAATATTACACAAACGTGTAATAATTAAATATGTTAAACTACACAAACATACTTTATGTATTTAATCTCACTTTATGAACCATTGTCTTTGCTGCTGATCTTCGATGATCCATTCAACCAGACTAATAAGCAAAATAAGCCATTTTTATTACTGAAGTAAGAGTGTTGAACTTTCTTCTCCGGCGATCCAAAATGGCAGCACAGCTGAAAGGTTTGAGCTCATTTCACTTTTGGTGTGAAAAGGCTTATTATTTGCCAAAAAAAAATAAAAATAAAAAAATAAAATATATATATATATATATATTATTATTTTTTTTTTAAACAAGCAAGCCCAGGTGAGAAAAGTAACGCAAACGTAGCACATTACTTTCCATAAAAAGTATCCAAGTAACACAATTGTTACTTTTTTAGGGAGTAATACTATATTGTAACACATTACTTTAAAAGATACTTTCCACTGCTAGTGAGTACCAAAAACATCCGAGCATCTGCATAGCAGCACATAGAACTGTGGTGAATTTTACACAGGCAAGCACCATTCAAAATTTATTTCAGAAAGTTAATAATTGATGTTTTGTTTGCTAACATCTTTTTACTTTCACATAATTTGTTGGCACCTCTAACATGGTCTTGGCCTGTTCTGAAAAGAGATTTACATGAACACAGTGCTCTGCTAATGTATCTTAGCAGCTAATTTGGTCACCCCTAGCTGAAAGCCACTGAGCCGCCTTAAATTAATTTAGAACAAAGCCTAAAGTATAACCAAGCATGTCAGCCACGCCTCAACGAACCAAACGCTAACATAAGTACTTCTTAGTTCCCATTAGGCATCTGCTTACTTCCTGTGGGATGGGTCTCTAATGAAGTTAGAGGTCTTTACCCTCAGAAATGCTCTTAGATTTTCAGACACTCATTGTTTTTTCTCTAGTCTACAGCAGATGTTGGGTTCCACTTTTGTGATCAGATCACTTGTATAGGTGCATATGCGGAATGTTTACCGTTCCAAATGCAATGCTATGCAACATTCATTAGCTCATGCCTTGTTAGTTTCCTGTGTTGGAAAACTTGAGTGAAACTGTAGCAGTACTTATCTCTGTCACCGAGCACAATGGTAGTAAACCGTGAATCATGTTTATTTAATGTGGACCTGTCTCTGCATGATTACATGTCATGTGTAAAGCCGTGGGTTTTATGTATTATGTCTTAGATCTCCAGAGACATACAATTTTCAGCTTTCGCTTTAAGCAGCAGAGCTTGATGTTACTTTTCACTTGGGGAGGTTGTCACAAGGACTAAATCTCAGTGACAAGATGCAAGACGTGATTTAGTTTTTGCACATGGACATTCCATCCATGCAGCCTTTTACACAGTCTGGATTTAGTTTTTTGGGGGGTCTAGAATAGGTTTTCATGCTTGAATGTTTTAAAAAAGCACATTATTTTTCACATATTTGACATTGTTGCAGCTCCTCTCTTCCCAGTCTTTCAGTAACGCTCCGTTTAGTTCCTGTCTCTATGAAGCCCCTCCTTCTGAAAAACACAATGTGCTCTGATTGGTCGGCTGGACCATTGTGTTGTGATTGGTCGACTGCGTCAAGTGTGTCTCGGAATAATTACCATAACCTCGACTTCTAAATCAACTCAACCGGGCCCGTTATTATGCGTATGCCTTGACTTATTTAAATGAGGAACATTGTGACGTAATTTTAGTAATTTTGTGATGATTCCTATTCCATTTTTTTTGTGTTTTTATCATTGTAAATTATTATTATTATTGGTAGTAGTAACTTGTGTCAAGTAATCAGTGTCAAAAACAGCTAGCCTAGAAATCTAGACGCACTTTAGCGGCAGCAAACCTAATTTGCAGCCAGGGCGTCTAGCAACTCTCCTTTGGCTTGCGAGCTGGAAAAACCAAACTCTGGTCAGGCCAATCACATCGTGTATAGAGTCGGTGGGTGGGCTTAACATAATGACGGCAGGGTTGCGGCGGTTCCGCGTGCTACTTGTAAGCAAAGAAGCTGGCGAACAGCGGTCTTTCGAAATCGGCTTTGGCCGCGACTCTGGAAGACTTGGAGTTAAGCTTTTCTTGAGAAAAGAACAAAGAACGGCGCTGAAGTCATCCTTAAGAAAGGAAGATGTGTAGCTCCGCTTCACCTTCTTCGTTGCTCTGGTTGGTTGTAGCGCTATCCTATTGCATGCAGAGGGAATTTGAAAGACAACCGTTGATCCCGCCCCTCGGATTGAGCCCGGCCAATGGTAAATTCCCAAACCCAAATCTTGATGTGGGTCTAGCTTGTCAGGCTAAAAAACAGCAGCATATCGTGTGAAAACATGTCCCACTATTGTTCAGTCTGTGTTAAATGTGCTGTATCCCCCCCACCCCGAGCCTCACACAAAGAATATTAAGTGTGTTCTTTTTGACATATCACTTCATTTGAACAAATTGCTGTATGAGCTCTATGTGTGTCTGAATTAGTTCAGTTTGCAGCTGCACTTGTGTGTGTTTTCATAACACTGTAACTCATTTAAAGCCTTCTTCAGGCTGTATGGATGAAATATCCACGTATGTCACCTTGAAGCATTCTTCTGTGAATGTGATATATAGAAGTGACTAGGAATGGGAAAGCTGGCGGTGCTTCAGAGATGTAGCAGTCAGAGATATGATGGCTAAATGGATTCCCTCTTTTAAAACATGGGATTCAATTTCAAACCTGGGAGCTAGTGTGGCCACATCTCTCTTCCAACACCCCCACACACACTCCTTCTTTGAATCACCTTTCTTGATTGATGTTTCTAGAGGCAACCAGGGCATTCAAAACTAATAAATGTGCCAGCCAGGCGGGATAAGCAGAGATGATTTCTGGGATTAAGCAGAAACTTTTTGTATGGAATCGGGTCAGGGAGTTCCTAGAGATTTGAAGGGGAAAATGTATTTTAATCCAGTTGCCATTTTTGCTGTAATCACCTCTAATTCAATCACACTATAAGGCACAAAATAAATGTTGTCCATATGAAATAAGTACAGTAAACCACTTTCCACTCTCTCTCTGATTCCTAGAATAAAACAGGACATCTGCCATTGTCTCGAGTGATAAAAACACTGAAGGAATCAGGAGTCCTGGCAATGGCATATATTAAAATACAGTACAATACAATAATACTGCAGTTAAAAGTATAGCCTACAGAGTACACTCTAAAAAAAAAAAAGGTTCTATATTGCACCAAAAATGGTTCTTGGCTCGTAATCATAGGGGAACCTTTTTTAGTGCTATATAGCACCAATTTTGGTGCTTCAGTGGTTCTTCAGCGGTTCTTCAGAGGTTCTTCAGAGGTTCTTCAGCGGTTCTTCAGAGGTTCTTCACCGGTTCTTCAGAGGTTCTTCACCGGTTCTTTGACTAAGGTGCTATATAGCACCTCTGAAGAACCGCTGAAGAACCACTGAAGCACCAAAATTGGTGCTATATAGCACTAAAAAAGGTTCCCCTATGATTACGAGCCTTTTTTTTAGAGTGTAGAAGAAAAATCTGCCTTCAGGTCTTTGACCCTGTTCTTTATTCTTTACAGTACATATGTGCACCTTTTTGTTTGGAAGGGCATAAGAATATGTGCATAAGAAACAATTTCTTAAAAGCGGTGTTTGTGTGTGACTGCTTTTAAGAAATAAGTACACTCTAAAAAAAAAAAGGTTCTATATTGCACCAAAAATTGTTCTTGGCTCGTAATCATAGGGGAACCTTTTTTAGTGCTATATAGCACCAATTTTGGTGCTTCAGTGGTTCTTCAGCGGTTCTTCAGAGGTTCTTCAGCGGTTCTTCAGTGGTTCTTCACCGGTTCTTTGACTAAGGTGCTATATAGCACCTCTGAAGAACCGCTGAAGAACCACTGAAGCACCAAAATTGGTGCTATATAGCACTAAAAAAGGTTCCCCTATGATTACGAGCCTTTATATACCACTTTCCACTCTCTCTCTCTGATTCCTAGAATAAAACAGGACATTTTGAGCTTCAGCAAGAACCAATGAGGTTCATTCTCGTGTTATGCAGCACGTTTGAGCTTCAGTAAGAACCAATGAGGTTCATTCTCGTGTTACGCAGCATGTTTGAGCTTCAGCAAGAACCAAAGAGGTTCATTCTCGTGTTACGCAGCACATTTGAGCTTCAATAAGAACCAATGAGGTTCATTCTCGTGTTACGCAGCACGTTTGAGCTTCAGTAAGAACCAATGAGGTTCATTCTCGTGTTACGCAGCACGTTTTAGCTTCAGTAAGAACCAATGAGGTTCATTCTCGTGTTACGCAGCACGTTTTAGCTTCAGTAAGAACCAATGAGGTTCATTCTCGTGTTACGCAGCACGTTTGAGCTTCAGCAAGAACCAATGAGGTTCATTCTTGTGTTACGCAGCACGTTTGAGCTTCAGCAAGAACCAATGAGGTTCATTCTTGTGTTACGCAGCACGTTTGAGCTTCAGCAAGAACCAATGAGGTTCATTCTTGTGTTACGCAGCACGTTTGAGCTTCAGCAAGAACCAATGAGGTTCATTCTTGTGTTACGCAGCACGTTTGAGCTTCAGCAAGAACCAATGAGGTTCATTCTCGTGTTACGCAGCACGTTTGAGCTTCAGCAAGAACCAATGAGGTTCATTTTTGTGTTACGCAGCACGTTTGAGCTTCAATAAGAACCAATGAGGTTCATTCTCTTGTTACGCAGCACGTTTGAGCTTCAGTAAGAACCAATGAGGTTCATTCTCTTGTTACGCAGCACGTTTGAGCTTCAGTAAGAACCAATGAGGTTCATTTTTGTGTTACGCAGCACTTTTGAGCTTCTGTAAGAACCAATGAGGTTCATTTTCGTGTTACACAGCACATTTTCGCTTCCTCAAGAACGCAAGTATTATGGGTTTAGAACGACATGAGGGTCAGTAAATGACAGAATTTTCATTTTTGAGTGAACTAACCCTTTAAGATATTTAGAGTAGCAAAGAAACTGAAGTAGCGACAGATCTTTTCTTCTATATTTTGATATACATCCTAAGCCGCGTTTCCACGGAAATTACCCGGAACTATTTGTACCAGGAACTTTTTCCCCAGGAACTTTTTCTCCCCCAGACCTGCTACTGCCTGCGTTTCCACCGCGGTCTAAAGTACCGGGAAGATTAGTCAAATTAATAACAAGTGGAGGAGATGCAAGCAGCGCTGCTTTTGCTGGTTATGTATACACATTACCAACACTGCTTATTTAAACGTGCACTTTCACCTGGATTGACCATTTTAATACAAAATGGGATGATGGGCAATCCAGAATCTGAATGTGTTGTAATAGCTCAATTCCAAAACAAAAAATTTTCTATAAAAGGATAATGAGGTTTCAGTCATTCATGACAGATGTGTGAAAAGTTAATTGAATGAAAACAATAGACTGAATTAAGCGGTTGAAAGATGAGGTACTAGACTGCAAGTATTTTATTTTTTATCACAATAACATCTCTTAGCATTCACAAAAAAAAAAAAAATCACATGACTAGTTATTACAATTATTACAATAGGCTTCATTAAATGCATAATTTTAGAGACTTCTTCCTCAAATTTGAAATGAAGCAGGACCACACTTATGGCTTCACTTAAGTTGTGGTTATGAGTTATTATACTACAATCACATAGTTATACATTTAAAAATATAATATTTGGGTTTTCTAGATATGTTTATGTGCATATTCAGAAAGACTTGCGAGCAGCAGCCCTTTTATTTGCTTCCTACACTATATGAATACAATTAGAATGTGGTTATATAGTTAGAATGTGGAAATTAAAGACACAGTGACATTTTACACATTTGACTTTATTTTAGACAGATTAGTTCTTACAAAATGAAAATAAAAGTGTGCAAAGACAAATAAATTACTAGAACAATAAAATGAAAATATAAAATGTGAAAACAACAATATAAAAAAAAGTGTATTTTTCAGTAACCTGTCCAAGAGCTGTGCCAACACGTACAATATATAAAGTACAAATGTGGTAGTGCAAATGCTTCATTCAAGCGGCTGGTCATTGTGGCTACTTCTTGAACGACTGGACAAACTGTCCAAGAACAGACAGAAACCCAGTCTGAAAGTCCCTCTTCTGCCGTCTGCTTTCTTCCGCTTCTGACTGGTGGAATGCCAACTCTTGCCTCCTCATCTCTCCTCGGCCTGGCTCTCCAGTAACAGCTGAATATATTGGTCACGCTGTTCTTGTCCATGCTGCAGGACGGCCCGTTTAGCATCCTCCATGTCCCTCAGTGCATCAAGAAAGTCACAGTCCCTTTTCCCTTTCCCTAAGTAGAAAAATTGCACAGAAACACATGGAAATTAATACACAAGGCAACCATGAAACAATAGAAACCATCAATTAATTATTTAAAGTGTTTTCACCACAAATAATGAACAATTGTTTGCCCAGCTTGAACAATGCCCAGTGTGCAATTTTTATCATGGGCAATTTAAGTTTACAATTAAAAACAACAAAACTACTCAAAACCATTAAGGATTACAAATCAGTTTTTAAATATATACACATTTTTGTCAGCTTTATACCTCGGCGTGTGTGCGGTTCGGCAGGAGACACGGGACGCGGGCTACTGGTGACCGCGGGGGAAAACACGCTGGTCTCCGTTGCCTGCAATTCATTTGGGCCTTTTTCTGGAAAAGCACGTTGAAAAAAGTTACTGCAACGTGTTTAAACACTGCAACGAGTTTAATAGATGATACCAAGATGAGATATTTACCTTCAACCCACTCGGATTCCTGGATGGTTTCCAACAACGCACTAGCCGAGTCTTTCGTTACCGCTGCACCAGAAAAGGACGGTCTGTGTCCCAGCAACGCATCCAGGCGGTCATACCACTTGTTGATACGCCGGTCGGAACCGCTCCGGTTGTTATGATCCTTTAATTTCTTGTAATCTTGTCTTAATTTCTTTAACTTCTCTCTGCACTGTTTTCCAGTGTGACTGGAACCGAGTCGATATCTTCAGGTATACCTTTTCATTGCGGGTCGCCGTTTCCAGTTCCCGCTGGATGTCCTCCTCCGCATATATGCTCAATAAAGCCTGAACCTCGTCATCGGTCCATCGGTCGTATTTTTTGTTGAACTCCATTGTTGCAAAGAAAATATTTACTGAACGCAGAACCCACCTCGCAAAAAAAATGCTGCGAGAGCTCAACCAATCAGCATGTTCAGCGCCCAAGTCCCACCCCCGAAAGTTCCCGAACTTTAAAAAGTACCACCTCGCAAGCAGGGCCGTTTGGAGGGGGAAATATTTACCCGGAACTTCATTTAGACCCTGGTTCCTGCGGTCGAAACACACCGTGTACCACCCCAAAGTTCCTAGTTCCTGGGGAAAGTTCCTGCGGTGGAAACGCGGCTCTAGTATAACTGCTTATTGAACTTTAAAGGTAAGACTGAAAGAATCAGGGTCCTGGTTTAAATTAAAATGTACTTCAAAAGATCAGAAAATACAATTTTTAATATGTGACATGTTTTAATTAATCTTTGATTAAGCTGGAACTCCACAATAGAAATGTTTTAACTATTAGTTGGGCAGTGACAACTTTGTAATTCATGTTGGCACATATTGCAATTCTTGCATCGTCCACATGTAGAATGTTCAAACTGCGTGGAGCCAAATACTTTGTATGTGTGAACACTATCCGGTGTCATGGTGAATGGTCGGTAAGTTAATCTGCTCAGGTAGTAGTTATCTGAGGCCAGTATTCCTCTGTAAGCTCACAGCAGGTTGTGTTGCACACACAGTGAGTGAAACAAGACCCATGTGTAGCAGATTGAGGGTCAAGTGTTAATGTCTGACATGTGTAAGGGGAGACGTTGTCTGCCATCCACGCCTCATCCCTTAGCAGATGTCCACAGAGTCAAGCAGGACGTTCAATAAACTCTATTCAGCGCTTTATATGCTTGAATTCTCTTAGAGAGTTGTCAAGGCCTTTTGGACATTCCCACATGGGAGAGACACACAAAGCTGCCTCTATGTTTGCATTTGTATGCATAAACCTCAAACCTCAAAGCACATGCTCAATAAAACTAGATGTTTTGATGTATTTGGAGAGCGATGTGTGCATACCTATTACACAGTCTACACAGATATTATATGTCGATACGATGATACAGGTAGTCTATAGCTTTCGTAGGCTTCTGAGCTTGACAAAATGCCCTTGATGTTTTGCTTTTTTCATCTTTTTTTCCACTTTACCTCCATGAGAAACTTCAGAGTGTTGAAAGGCAGTGCTTGGAGTGCTGGAATGGAGGTGGCTTTGGCAGCCTTGAGTGCCTGCTCACTTTCTCAGCCTCTTAGAGCTGCTTTTCACTGCATCAGACCTGTGGACAACACGCACAATACTGCCTTTCATCTGCCTAGAGCCGCATCTCTGTTACCTCTCTGATAGCATCAGTGCTCACACATTGTTCAGCTTCCAGAGGATATGCTTTTAAAATGCTGGCAAGAAAAAAAAGAGAGAAAGAGAGAAAACAACAAGGAAAATTACTTAAAAAATGCAAGTGTTAAAGGAATAGTTCACCCAAAAATGAAAATTCTGTCATCATTTACTCACCCTCAAGTTGATCCAAACCTGAATGAATGAACACAAAAGAAGATATTTTGAAGAATGTCGGTAACCAAACAGTTGATGGGCCATGGTACTTTTCTTCCATACTATGTAAGTCAATAGTTGGTTATCTATATTCTTCAAAATATCTTATTTTGTGTTCAGCAGAGCAAAGAAATCCAGGTTTGGAACAACATAAAGGTGAGTAAATGATGACAGAGTTTTCATATTTGGGTGAACTATCCCTTTAAGACCTCACGGTGCAGTACGATACGTGCAAATCTCAAAGGTAACACTATTTCTCATGTTTTTTTTTTAAATGCATACTTGTGATTTTGGGCTAAAATTGCCCACAATCCCTTGCACTACAGAAGAGGATGAATGTAAGGCTGAAGTTGCAACACCTTTTAAATTAATCTAAAACTTAGAATCTAAACGTAATAATGAATTTGAAGTTGCTGTTTTAAGCAGGATGTAAACGCAAACAGTGTGTGACAAGTGGGTCAATTTGTTTATAGTATGTCAGTATATGTATATTTTCATAGTACATATTCAAAAGGGGATGTACTTTATCATAACCAATATCCCTTGTGAAAAGGAAGAATACTTATAAAAAAAAATAATATACTTTATTGTGCACTAATGTAATGTTTTTGGACACCTTATTGCATGTTAATTGCACATAAATAAAAATGTTTAATGCTTTTTGGCCCACTTAAGTACATATTTATAATATATTATAAAATAAAACTTTAAAGTACTAAAGTTTACTTATAATCAAGTACTTTACATGTTCTTAAGTATGTATGTCAATAATCAAATTAAGTGTACTTTTTAAAGCATGACAAAATAATATTAAAACAATGATTTAAATGTAATTTAAAGTCAAATTTTTATATTGACATTACAAATGTGCACTTTTTAAAAATGTACTTAAGTGTGATAAAACATTTTGATTTATGATATAACATTGTGTGTGGCATCATATTCAATTCCAAAGTGATGCTAAATTGTATAACATTTATATAACAGACGATATTATAAATTATATCATTATTTGTGTATAACAAATGCTTGTGTTATGATTTGTGGTATGAATTCATCTTTATCTGTCTAGACTGTTTCTGTTTTCTCAGTAGATAATTCATGACTCCCCCACTTAAACAGTCACTTAATTGTTAAGGACCCACCCTTGCATACACACACAAACGCTGTCTGTGCATCACATCTCTGAAATCAAAATAATCACAATGGCTTGACACAATGTGTTAGGAATATGTGGGACCCACATTGCAGAAAAACCCCAAAGAGAGCCTTCCCATCAGATTAGCTCAAAACTCACAGTGAGTCAGCCACAGTATTGTCTGTGTGCTTGTATCTCAAGGGCACGGAGAGCTGTTTTGATGTAGTAATGAATAAAATGAACATGCCTCCTACTCAGACCCAGCCTAATTCAAGATATGCTGCCCTTAAGATAAATATGAAATTTGATAGCTTGTGAAGAGGTTTATTCTGGCAAGGGGAATGACAATAACCTTTCACTGTTTCCCCCCACAGTGATGCAGCAATTCATGTAAGCCTTCGTCTTAAATTAAGTCTTCTCTAAAAGCTCCAGTTTTCTTTATTTAAAGGGGCCATGAACTGAGAAATTAAGTTTTCCTTGAGCTTTTGATATGTAAAAGGTCATGATATTATAAGAATATCCTGCAAGTTTTAGAACTCAAAAAACGTCCTTGTTATTCCAAAAACAGCTTTTATTTTAACCAAGCCCAGAGAACGACTCGTTGTGGAATGTGCCTTTATTTATGGTTTTATGACTTTCCTTTTTTTAAATGGTTTATCATATTATGCCTTAAAGGGTTAGTTCACCCAAAAATTTAAATTCTGTCATTAATTACTTACCCTCATGTCGTTCGACACCCGTAAGACCTCCGTTGATCTTCGGAACAGAAATGAAGATATTTTAGTTGAAATCTGATGGCTCTGAAAGGCCTCCATTGACACAATGCACGGTTCACTCTCAAGACCCTTTAAAAGGTACTAAAGACGTCGTTACAAAGTCCATCTCACTACAGTGGTTCTACAATAACTTGAACTATGAATCGGCGAGAATAGTTTTTGTGCGCAAAGAAACCCTAAATAACGACTTATATAGTGATGACGATTTCAAAACACGGAATCATGAAGCTTCGAAGCGTTATGAATCAGTGAGTCGATTCAGCGGTTTGAATTGCCAAATTTCAGCAGTTTGGCGGTTTGACACGCGATCCGAATCATGATTCGACTCACTGATTCATAACGCTTCGAAGCAGAATTTTCATTTTTGGGTGAACTAACCCTTTAATACATTGTTTGAATTATTTGTTGTTATTGCATGTGGGAAAAATAGCTGTCTTCAAAATTATTCAAAATTTGTATTTGTGTGTATTTATCAAGGTCATAAAATGAATTGGAAGTGTTTGGAAGGACATGCGGGTGAATAAATGCACTGTCCCTTTTTGTTGTGATTTGTTGCTGTGTGCTGCTGTTGTGACTTTCAATTCTTAAATGTCTGAACTATAAAGTGCATCAGTTAAGTGGTGTGTAAATCTGTGTAGCACTGACAGAAAGGGTTACACTTTATTTTTATTTCTTTGTTACACTGTAATTATACATTTAAATACTGAGTAATATTAATTTACTATAGGGTTTGGTTTGGTTAGGGTTAGTTGTATGTAATTATGCCTAATGTATAGTTATTACTAGTAACTACATGTAACATATGTAACAATGACACTAAAATAAAGTGTTACCAGAGAAAGTGATATGAAAACGACTGGGAACACGTAAAGTAAAATACGGTTCCATTAGTTAATGGTAATTAATGCATTCATTAACATTAACAACATCAGCTGCATGATGATTGATATCCAAATATGCAAGTGCTGCTTTGTTTATGGTTTGTATATCTGTTTTGGTTTCCCTTTTTAATGGCAAATATAGACTATTGATACCTGCTGATATAGACAGTTACACCATGTTAGTTGACAGTCGCCTAAAGTCCTTTTGCACAGCTTTTTTGGCCCAGACGCTGCCGACGCGAGACGACAACACAGACAACTAATTGTTGCCACTATTTCTTTGACGTTGGCTTGGTGTGTCACAGTCTTAAGTTGCCTGCAGGCTCCAGGACAACAGGCTGCGGATTTGACCTGTTGCCAATGGGAGAGGACCTTCATTAGGCCTAATCCCATTCAAATTAGGAGGCTGAATAGAGATGCTTTCACAAAGGCTGGTGTCAGGTGGGTCATGGACCAATGTCCGATACTGAAAAGTGAGGTTTAAACTCTGCAACTGAAGGATTTGATCCCCTGCAGGAGACAATACTGGCCTCTTGTGTCTCGTCAGAAAAGGCTGTGGACTCAACAGATTTCCTTGAGCTTTGGATGCCCAGTTTTGGCAAGCAAATTGAGAAAACAAATTAAGAGGCTATTACAGCTGAAGTTGGGAAATCTATGTGCTGTTCAAAAATTGTGAAAAGTCCTGTTGAGTTTAAATTGTGTATACATATCAGAGAGGATTGCTCGCCTCAAAGCTTCTACACAATGGTGCAATTAAAATAAATTCCAGAACTATATCAGTCTTGAAAAGGTTGCAAAGCCATTTCTAAGGTTCTTTGACTCCACTAAACCAAAGTGCAAGCCAGAGCCTCCACATGGAGAAGACTCGGTTCCTAGAAGTGACAGTGTAAAGATATGGGAATTCATTTCCGCCTGGGGATTTCATTTAAAGGAGCAGGAAGTCTGCAATTTACCGGACAATTCTTCAAGAGTGTCCAACCATCTATGCCTGAGATGAAGCCCAAGTGTAACTGGGTAATGCAGGACAATGATCCACAACACAGTCCACATCTGAATGACTGTTTTCGAGACACAAATCGAAAGTTTTCTCAGACTGTCCAGTCAGACATCAGCACTGCAGATTGTGAAGGACATTTTTAATTAATCATAACTAGCATTGCTTTTTTTCTTGCAGGATTAACATTTATATGTTTTTGGAAACTTAATGTCCCCAACACTTGGGCCAAAGTTAGTGTGTGTTGAAATAATGGATGCAGATGGACAAGACTTGACGGCTGTCTAAATGTATAACCTCATGACTTGAGTAACAAGCTGAAGTGTGCCTAATGGTTAGAGAGTCTGACTGGTATCCTGAAGGTTGCAAGTTCGATTCTCAGTACTGGCAGGAAATGAATGAGATGCCCTTGAGCAAGCCACCTGACCCCCCATCAGCTGCCCACTGCTCCAGGTGTGTGTATCCACAGTTTGCAGTGTGTGTGTTGGGGTGTGTTCACTACTCACTACTCCCTACTCCTAATCTGTGTACACTTACTTGGATGGGTTCAATTCAGAGGACAAGTTCTGAGTATGAGTTACCATACTTGGGCGTTCACATGTAACTTAATCAAGCAAAATTTGCTTTTTACCTATAACAGATAAGGGTTTGCATATGCGAAGAACCAATTATATAAGAGAAATTATGTAATGAATCATGTCATTTTTGCAATGCACTTATTCAGTATAAACTGATAAACACCTTTTTTTGTCGTGGGGATCCTCTGTGATTGAGATGACGTCCTTCTGGCTGTGATTAAAGCATTGTTTGGAGTCTGTTTGGTAATTGATGCTCAGAACGTCAGGTCACTAATCCCAAAGGATAGTGTTCATAGGGGGTGAGATGTCGCCTGACTGAGAGTGCCTACTCTTAGGGTTACTGACATAGTCAGAGTAGCTATTATTCTTAGGCTTCTCATGTGGTCTGGGTTTACCTGATGTAGTCAGAGTGGCTATTCTTAGGAGTGAGGGGATACCAAAGTAGTCAGAGTGGAGCTCATCTAAGGATACTTTTGCATTGGAGGTGCCAATCATGGGAGACACCTGGATTAACTTAAGTCAGGATACAGCACATTTATGTGGGGTGAAAAGGTTTGCCTCACACTGATACAAAATCAGAGTTCCTTCACGCCAAAGGAAAGCATATTTACACTGTTCGAATCGTTCTGACCCTCTTTAGGTCTCTATCTTGACTCGTTTTCGAGAAGGACTCCCAATTTCTTCAATTTCTGTGGTGTTATGCTCTGGCTGAAGTTCTTACCTTCAAAGTGAGGAAACGAGACCTGGAGCTTGTTCTTCAATTCAGCCTACTCTCTCTCACTTAGTTTAGAGTTGGCCACTGGTGAAAAAAAAATTGTTGACCTTTACTTCTGAATATCTGAGGGAAATGTGTGTCTCCCAATACATATGTGTAGGTCGTGGCCCTGGATAAAATTCTTAACTTGGATGTCTGGAAACTATGTCAGGAGATTTTTCCTTCATCACCGGGAGTAGGTGGAAAAAGGTAAATCTTTGATTGAAAACCCCAATTTGATCGGCCAATTTTCAAATTATCTGAGGGAATGGAGCATCCCTCACTTTTCTATGGGGGTTGCATTTCAGGTTGAATTTCTTACCTTCAATGTTAGGAAACCTGACATGGAGCTTTTCCTTGAATACAGCCTCTTCTTCCTTGTTTGGCTTATAGCCACTGGTGTAAAAAAAAAAGATATTTTTTTTAGTCAACTAAAAACTCATCTCTTCCATGAGCACTTAACCTCTTAAAAATAAAAAGAAGAAAAAAAATTGATTTGCTTTCCTCTTTCTCCTCCTCTTTCCCTCCCTACTCTAGCCTGTGCTACACTGAGAAATGTACACGGACTAAGTAGTTCAGGCACTTGTTGCGCTCACTCGACTCTTCACGACCAATCGCTTATTGTACCCCCAAGTTGTAAGTCCCTTTGGATTAAAGCATCTGATAAATGCATAAATGTAAATGTTATGTAAATGTAAAATCTGTGATTAAAAAACATCTTAGGGTTATGTATGTAGCCCCGGTTCCCTGAGAAGGGAACGAGATGCTGCGTCAGATGTTCACAGATGTTTTCAACATCTGACACAACGTCTCGTTCCCTCAAAAGGGAGCCTGATTTGATCGAACATTACTCTGAATATCTGAGGGTGGCCCCCAATGGCTATGGTTGCAGCCCTGGGTGAAGTTCTTACCTCAGATTTGTGGAAACCAGGTCAGGTGATTTCTCCTTAACTCAGTCTTCTCTTCATCACTAGGTTTAGAGTCAGCTACTGGTGGAAAAAAAAAGGAAATATGTGATTGAAAACTAAATTTGATCAACCAGTATTCTAACAACCCGAGGGAAAGGTGTGTCCCTCACCTTCTATGATGGTCGCAGCCCTGACTGAATTTCAGGAAACCAGACTTGGAGCTTTTCCTAAGACAGTACTAATGTCTTAGGAAAAGCTCCTTAGGAACTCTTAGGAATGTCTTAGGAACTAATGACTAATGGGCGGCAGTGGCTCAGTGGTTCATGTAGGTTGTCTACAAACTGGAAGGTTGGTGGTTCGATCCCTGGTTCCACCTGACCAAGTGTCGAGGTCTCCATGAGCAACACACCTAACCCCAGCTGCTCCCGACGAGCTGGATGGCGCCTTGCATGGCTGATACCGCCGTCAGTGTGTGAATGAGTGAATGAGTGTATGAATGGGTGAATTTGAGGCCAATGTAAAGCGCTTTGGATGGCCGTAGGTCTGTTAAAAGCGTTATATAAATGCAATCCATTTACCGCTTGCTAAGCTATTTTCTTAATAGACGTAAACTTTATTAACATGAAAACATTGTATGAGGATTTTTGTTGTTTTGCTTGCGTTCCTAATGGCCTAAGCCTTCATTCTTTGTGCTTTCAACCAATACTTCACATTCACAACCTAGAATCAACAAGTGAATTAATTTCTGACAAAGAATCATACTTTTTTGAAACAGGACCGTCAAACATTTTGTTACACTATCCATCATAAATCATAATAATGTGTAACTCTTTTGCATTCAGACCATACATGGTAAATTAATCTGAAACTGACTGTAGATTTACAATGAAGTTTGTACAATAATATACAAAGAGAGTTTTGCTTCACACACACACACACACACACACACAAACACACACACACACACACACACACACACACACACACACACACACACACACACACACACACACACACACACACACACACACACACACACACACACACACACACACACACACACACACACACACACACACACACACACACACACACACTGTTGTTTGAAGTGTGAAATTCCTCTGTGACAGTTGTGCCACAGGGGTTGAAGTTCTGTGTCATGCAGAGGTACAGTGTTCAATTGGGGGAACTACAGTACTTTGAAACCGTACCTTTCCAAGCTACAGGCTACTAATTTAAAGTAGATAAACTGCAGTCAGACTACTCATTTGAAATATTTAGCTACACTACAATTACACTACCCTACAAACAAAATCTAGCAAACACTGAAGCTGTAGCTGAATAGCTGAAGCTATACTGAAGCTATGAAGCCAGGATCTTTTTTTTTTCTAGATATATTTGCTTTTTTTCCAAGTACATGCTAGTGTATTTACAGTTTTTCTCAATTGTTTACACACATTTTTTGAAAGCATGCCTCATACTCTCAGAACTCTACACACAAATAAAAACACACACACACACACATTGGGCAAAACCCCTAAATTTTCCTGCAAAATGAAACTTTACATTCAAAACAATGTTATTTCTTCTCAAAATGGTATTTTGTTTTCAAATGACACACACAAACCATCATATGAATAGACATTTATAAGAACCAGTTGAGCACTGATGTGCTCAATGTAAAACACTAATGAATGGAAAACACTTCTTCTCCTTTCATCATAATGACTTAGGTCGTTTTTGGTTTAGTGTTACACTTACTACAGATAGTACATACATAAGTGTGTTGTAACATATTTGAAAATATTGTTTTTATACTCAGAACACACAAATACACGGCAACAAATATATTGTATTCTTCTCACAAACACAACATACACTGTGTACATCCCAACCAACACAAAGTTGCACATACTGTGGTCTACATACAAAACAACAGAAGAATTTACTGTATACGGTTACAGTAAAAAAACAGAAGAGCTCACCTGTTGCCCTTTTATGCTAAAGCTCTGTTTGCTGATTGTAAAACTGTGTGACAGGTGTTTGCCCATGTGAAGAGTCAGTGTGCATATTTGAATGGCAGTGTGTTCCTTGTGAAAACACGAGATGTTCTGCATGAAAATTGTGCCAAATGCAGAGAACTATGTGTAGTGTTTTGACAAAAGTGTGTTTTAGAAATGCAATTTGAGTGTAAAGCAGGAATTGTGCTTGTAGTTTAGCAGAATTGGTTCAGGGGGTTGTTTGATGAGTTACATGTTCTGGTAATTGTGTTTCAAGTACCAGAATTTGTGTGTAAACAATTGAGAAAAACTGTATTCAAATGTATCTGTAATATGCAATAACAACCCGTTTTTGAAAGGGTTCAGAGGTTCTTAGAGGTTCCCAGAAAGCAGCATAGTGTCGACCCAGATCCAGGCCACATCTAGTACTAGCACAACAGTACCAGATGTGGGCCGGATCTGGGCCGACACTATGTTGCTGTCTGGGTTTAAAGTGTAAATTATTCCTGTGATCAAAGCTGCATTTTCAGCATCATTACTCCAGTCTTCAGTGTCACATGATCCTTCAGAAATCATTCTAATATGGGTAACACCTTTCAACACGTGTGCCCTAATATGCATTAATTAAATCCAACTGTGACTCCCGAAAAACTAAACCACTGACTAATGATTGCTGCATCATATGAATTGCTTTTAATTACAGTTTTTTTTTATTTGCTTTGGTACTATTTTCACTAGTAAGGTGTACATTTTCAAAACTCTTAGTACAAAAATCTAAACTGATCACACTTGTAACACAGCTAGTCATTCTTTCAAAACCTGATGTAATGCTTTCATTCAGTGGCACATATCTTCAGTCCACATAATCATTGTTTCAAACACAAGATTATTGTAATATGTAATGAGAACATTCGGTTTAATCACTGAAACACAACAGTATGATCTTCTGTCAGTTTAGTACTTTTAACAATTAGTTCATCCAACAGCAAACAATGCAAGATACATGTTTCAAATCACCCTTGTTGCTGAATTATCTACAGTAACACAGGCTACAGATGCCACATAAGAAAATACGCTTACATTACCTAATTTATGTTATTTAATCTATAATGTTTGTAATAGTATCTATCTATTCAGTGTGTTATCAAAAGGTGTGATGAAGTTACAACACAGCCATGAGGTTCTGGGCTATAGAACAGAGTTTGCTGCCAATACAGTAAATGCTCTCACTGTACCATATGACTGAATCTACTGTAGTTGAGCTTTATAAGGGTGAGTTACAGTAATGTGTCTCTACCATGGTAATCTGTTTACAGTATCAAATGCATACATACTGTAATGTACAGTAAAATGCTGTATTTGATGCCATCTGTCTCCCTTCTTCTGATGTATTTCTGATCAGTCTGATGTTACATTGTCATTGACTATTTCCTTTCCTTTATACTCTACTCTGCTCTGTTCACTCACTCACACACACACACACACACACTCACACACATATGTCTGGTTCACTATCTTTCTGGGTATAAGCAGGCATAATGGTTACAAACTGTATATTCTCTCCCCTTACACTAACCCTACCCATAAACCTATCAATCACACAAAACTTTCTACATTTTTACATTACAGTAAAAAAAAAAAAAGTCCCTGCAAGGACAAGTAATTAGGATACTGCCATCTTTATAGGGACATCTTGTCCCCATAATGTAGAGTTTACCAGGCCACACACGCGCACGCACTTTGAACATAGTAGTTATAATCTAAGATCAATTGCTTATAATGTAAAAATAATTAATTACATATGGTTATCTATATCGGAAATTGCAAACAAAGTAGAAACTATGTATATAGAATCAATATCTAAAATAAATCTATAGGGGAACCAAATGATTAATTGATTAACCATTAAGATCTGTTGGATTAAATAATAGACAAATGTATTAAACTGAACGAGAAGAGATGCAAATCAAAAGTTTCATAGAAAGAGCTTTATGAAAGGCAGTTACTGTGAATGAAACATTTATATAGATGAAACAGTTATTTTTTGTGGTGAAAAGGATACTTTGTAGTTTTGTGTATTGTACTAACACAATTGAAAATATGCTTAAATGTTTGAAAAAAGTGCACTTTTGATGATCTGTTGTGATATTAGTACCATGAGTTTTGAAAATGCACACCTTGCTTGTGAAAATAGTACCAAAGCGAATAAAAAAAACTGTAAATGTGTCATCATGGATTAATTCTCTAACTGATAGATTAGTGTAAATGAATGTGTTAATTTCCACAGTGGTTCAAAGTTGTGCATTTGTTGAGCACCAAATCAGCATAATCAATTCAACATATCCTGGCTGAATCAAAGTATTAAGTGAACATCTCTAGTTCAGCTGACAGTTTATTGCGCTGCTGTTGTCTCTTAATCTGACAGGACATTTAAATCATCTGATTGTGTTCCTCTGATCAAAGTGCCTGTCACAGAGCAGTCAGGCTTCAGCTGAGGGCTGGATTTTCAGAAAGACAGCAATACACTGGCCGTAGGGCACGTCTTGAGGTCTCTTTGAAATTCTAGAGAGCAGTGTGTTTTTGGTCCAGCGCTCTAAGGCATGACATGCATGGCTCAAAACAGCTGATTTTTTTTTACTGTACTTTTTAAAGGGCCCAAGAAATCAAAATGACTTTTAGTATGTATACTAATACAATATATCGGTTAGCTTTAATGCCATACTCGTATACTGCTCAGTATACACATTTAAAATTGAAAGTCTGGCAACACTTTATTTTCGATGGTCCACTTTAGACTGACTCTACTACTGACTATAAGTAACTTTGGAACTACATGTCAACTTAATCTCCTTAGCTGAACCCTAACTCCTAAGAGTCTGCTACAGTTTATTAATACTCTAATGAGAGTTAGCCGACATGTAGTTGCAAAGTTACTAATAGTTGGTAGAATGTCTAAAGTGGAACCGCTATCATTAAAGATGATTGACATGTAGCATACAGTTTAGATTGGTGGTATGGTTCCATTCTGGGAAATAACTTTTTATACAATAACAAGAGTAAAGAGTCAAGAGAGCCGGATCTGGATTGTTTCTCTACTATTCACTGTCACTTGGCAAAATACATTGTTCATGGTTCAGTTAGCGATTTTTGAGAAATGCTGTTGAAAGTGGATCGGACTGTGCAGCATAACACACTAGTAGCCAATCAGCAGTAGGGGGTGTGTCTACACATGATGGGGGAGGAGGGAAAGGGAGCCAATCAGTTGAATCTAGTGGAAACAGCCAAAACTGTCTGCAGGGTGCTAGAGCACGCCCTGGGTTATACACTTTCAAAAATGAATTTATAACCAAAAAATTCAAAAGTGCCTCTTTTTTATGGGGGGGGGGGGGTATTCAAACGAAAATTATGACTGAATATCGTCATCAACGAACCTTTATCACGTGACAAAAACGAGACAATACTCAACGTAAATGCTGGTCATGTGGCGATGACTAGAATTAAATGTATAATGCAATATTGTTGATGAATAAAAACGAGACTAAATGTGGTTTACAAAATAAAAACTATGCTATAATGTCTCTTCATTTTCGTTGACCAAGACGAGACAAAATGTTATAATGTTATTTTGTTGCGTTATTGTTATTATTTTGCAGTATTTCTGCATGTCTCACGTCAGGGGCTGCATCAGGTCGCACTACGCAGACGCAGGCGGCGTCAATTCACTTCCTCAAGCCCTACTCGCGGCATTATTTAGAAGATGCAGCTGCTGTGAGTTAGCGTAAATGGCAGCAAAGTTAAGTCTGACACAGAGAAAGGGACCGATGCCGGCCAGCCAGGGTTCGTAAAGGAGAAAAAGAAGAAACGACATTTGGAAAAACTTTCATTACATAGAAGTGGAAAAGAAAACGGAATGTGTTGCGGAAAAAGTCGTGCGAAAAAGAAACGCGGCCACAAAATCACGGGAAAAAACTCCACGAACCTTAAGAGACATCTCAATGTTTTTATTTATTTTATTTAAATTTATGTGTGTGTACTTCTAACATGTTTGGTTAGTAAAATAAATATGTTGTAAATTCAAATCAGAGTATCTTCCGTGTCTGTAATGGATGTATTCTTGAGTCTATAAGGTAACAATAATATGATAAAATAACCTTGTTTGAAATGGGTTTGGCTAAAAGAAAATTTTGGTTTCGTCTAGTATACTATATTGACTGGGTTAGATAGAATTGCATCACTAAAAAGAGACTAAAATACAATTTTCACTGACTAAAACTAGACTAAAATGTCATCAGTTTTCGTCGACTGAAACTAGACGAAAATAGTAATGGATAATTCTGACTAAAATAAGACTCAAATGCTCAGACTTTTAGTCGTCTGAAACTTGACTAGACTAAAAAGAGTATGAACATAACTAAAACTAGACTAAAAGTAAAATTAAGACAGGCGCCAAAAACAACACTACTCCACAGACATTTACAAGTTAATACTTGATGATGTCATTCCGGACCCTTATCTGCAGAGTTTAGGAGGTTAACAATTGAAAGTCAAGGTCTAATCTTATCTTTGTTCCTGATCCTCTTAGTGTTTATTACAGGAGCGCAAGGTCAGGTCCAGCACTGGCTGCAGTGTTGGAGAGCTAACGGCTAAGAAAAGGTCTAAGAATTCTAAGTTCTAAGAAGGTTCAAAATCAGTTCTAAGTATGTTTTGCTAACGTCCTCATTATGCTATGAAAATGTTATTTCTGAATGTTCTGTGGATGTTCAAAACATCCAGTTTTTAGTTTTAAAAACAATGTTAAGGGAACTTTTCAATGTATCACAATGTAGTCGCAATGTTATATTGTCATGTTTATCAAAATAAAACTGATAGTGCAGGCTTATGTTGAACTTTATTCTTGTACAAACACACTGTATTAAGCAGTACATGAAGTATTGAATGAAAATGTCTCTGAAACATCTGTGTATTTGATAAATATTGCATTTATTTCACATCAGCTGTGATAAAGTATGCAAACACCACATGAGCATCACTACGGGAAGCAGAAAGTGTCCGACTTCACGTCTCCGTTTTGCAGCTCCTCCCCGCCTGCGCGCGGCTACTCGATCCAGCCACAGCCGATGTCAAACACACCTATTGGTTCTTTGTTCCTTGTGTCACATTCTGCTTGGTTGATTGTGTCATTAGGTTCAGGTGTTCCTTGTTGCTAATTCATTTTTGTGTATAAATAGCCCTCATGTTTAATTGTTCCATTGTCTATTGTTCCCCGTTACTGCTGATGGTGAGCAGTTAAGTTCATGCTTTGTCCATGCTTTGTTCAAGTTTTGAGCATGTTTTGTGCATGCTTTATCCATGCTTTGATCAATCTTTGTGCATGCTTTGTCCATGTTTTGTCAATGCTTTGTCCATGCTTTGTTTTGTCCATGCTTTGTTTAATCTTTGTCCATGCTTTGTTTTGTCCATGCTTTGCTTTGTTCAATCTTTGTCCATGCTTTGTTCAAGTTTTGAGCATGTTTTGTGCATGCTTTATTCATGCTTTGTTCAATCTTTGTCCATGCTTTGTCCATGTTTTGTCAATGCTTTGTCCATACTTTGTTTTATCCATGCTTTGCTTTGTCCATGCTTTGTTCAATCTTTGTCCATGCTTTGTTTTATCCATGCTTTGCTTTGTCCATGTTTTGTCAATGCTTTGTCCATACTTTGTTTTATCCATGCTTTGCTTTGTCCATGCTTTGTTCAATCTTTGTCCATGCTTTGTTCAATCTTTGTCCATGCTTTGTCCATGTTTTGTCCATACTTTGTTTTATCCATGCTTTGCTTTGTCCATGCTTTGTTTGTCAGGTAAACTGGAAGAGAGACAGATGAATCCAATAGCGATTAAGCAAACTCTTTTATTTTCGTACTCGTTGAGAGTATAAACAGAAATAGTCCGTAGACTACAGTAAACACGATGACATCGAGGCATGAAGTAGATAGCGATATCGTCCAGCTGATCCTCATGCGGTACAGGCAATCCTCAGGAGAAGACACCGACTCAAACACGTAGAACAGGCACGGGTGGTGACGCAGGGAAGCAGCGGACAACCCAGATCGGTGGAATCCAGAGACCGGAACGGAGAGAACACTCAGGAACCAGAGGGGAACAAACACACACGACCAGCACCGGGAAACAGCCTGAAACGATCTGACAAACAGTGAGGGTGAGAGGCAGGTATATGAAGGCTGGTTAATGAGGTGTGGCAGGTGGAGGTGATGAGCTCGGTAATCAGAGACCACGCCCCCAACACAACCGCACGAACATAGAGAGAAGGAGACAGAGAATTGATGAACCGTGACATTGTTCAATCTTTGTCTATGCTTTGTTCATGCTTTGTCCATGCTTTGTTCAAGTTTTGAGCATGTTTTGTGCATGCTTTATTCATGCTTTGTTCAATCTTTGTCCATGTTTTGTCAATGCTTTGTCCATACTTTGTTTTATCCATGCTTTGCTTTGTCCATACTTTGTTTTATCCATGCTTTGCTTTGTCCATGCTTTGTTCAATCTTTGTCTATGCTTTGTTCATGCTTTGTCCATGTTTGGTCAGTGCTTTGTCCATGCTTTGTTCAAGTTTTGAGCATGTTTTGTGCATGCTTTGAGCATGTTTTGTGCATGCTTTATTCATGCTTTGTTCAATCTTTGTCCATGCTTTGTTCAATCTTTGTCCATGTTTTGCCAATGCTTTGTCCATGCTTTGTTTTGTCCAGGCTTTTGTTTAATATTTGTCCATGCTTTGTCCATGCTTTGTCCATGCTTTGTTCAAGTTTTGTCAATGCTTTGTCCATACTTTGTTTTATCCATGCTTTGCTTTGTCCATGCTTTGTTCAATCTTTGTCTATGCTTTGTCCATGCTTTGTTCAATCTTTGTCTATGCTTTGTCCATGCTTTGTTCAAGTTTTGTCAATGCTTTGTTCATACTTTGTTTTATCCATGCTTTGCTTTGTCCATGCTTTGTTCAATCTTTGTCCATGCTTTGTCCATGTTTTGTCCATACTTTGTTTTATCCATGCTTTGTTTTGTCCATGCTTTGTTCAAGTTTTGAGCATGTTTTGTCAATGCTTTGTCCATGCATTGCTTTGTCCATGCTTTATTCAAACTTTGTCCATGCTTTGTCCAATCTTTGTCCATGCTTTGCTTTGTCCATGCTTTTTTCAATCTTTGTCCGTGCTTTGTCCATGCGTTGCTTTGTCCATGCTTTGTTTTGTCCATGCTTTGTTCAAGTTTTGAGCATGTTTTGTGCATGCTTTATTCATGCTTTGTTCAATCTTTGTCCATGCTTTATCCATGTTTTGTCAATGCTTTGTCCATGTTTTGTTTTGTCCATGCTTTGTTCAATCTTTGTCCATGCTTTGTTTTGTCCATGCTTTGCTTTGTTCAATATTTGTCCATGCTTTGTCCATGCTTTGTCCAATTTTTGTCAATGCTTTGTCCATGCTTTGTTCAATCTTTGTCCATGCTTTGTCCATGCTTTGCTTTGTTCAATCTTTGTCCATGCTTTGTCCATGCGTTACTTTGTCAATGCATTGCTTTGTCCATGCTTTGTTTTGTCCATGCTTTTTGTCCATGCTTTGTTCAATCTTTGTCCATGCTTTGTCCATTTTTCCATGCTTTGTTTTGTCCATGCTTTGATTTGTCCATGCTTCGTTCAATCTTTGTCCATGCGTTGCTTTGTCCATGCTTTTTGTCCATGCTTTGTCCATGTTTTGTCAATGTTTTGTCCATGCTTTGTCTATGTTTGGTCAATGCTTTGTCCATGCTTTGTTCAATCTTTGTCCATGCTTTGTCCATTTGTCCATGCTTTGTTTTGTCCATGCTTTGATTTGTCCATGCTTCGTTCAATCTTTGTCCATGTTTTGTCAATGCTTTGTCCATGCTTTGTCCATGCTTTGTTTTGTCCATGCTTTGCTTTGTCCATGCTTTGTTCAATCTTTGTTTAGTCCATGCTTTGCTTTGTCCATGCTTTGTTCAATCTTTGTCCATGCTTTGTTCAATCTTTGTCCATGCTTTGTCCATGCTTTGTCCATGCTTTGTCCATGCGTTGCTTTGTCCATGCGTTGCTTTGTCCATGCGTTGCTTTGTCCATGTTTTGTCCATGTTTTGTCCATGTTCGGTCAATGCTTTGTCCATGCTTTGCTTTGTCCATGCTTTGTTTTGTCCATGCTTTGCTCAATCTTTGTTTATCCTTTGTTTTGTCTATGCTTTGCTTTATCCATGTTTTGTTTTGACCATGCTTTGATTTGTCCATGCTTCGTTCAATATTTGTCCATGCTTTGTCCATGCTTTGTCCATGTTTTGTTAATGCTTTGTCCATGCTTTGTTTTGTCCATGGTTGGCTCAATCTTTGTTCAATCTTTGTTTTGTCCATGCTTTGTTCAATCTTTGTCCATGCTTTGTTTTGTCCATGGTTGGCTCAATCTTTGTTCAATCTTTGTTTTGTCCATGCTTTGTTCAATCTTTGTCCATGCTTTGTTTTGTCCGTGATTTGTTTTGTCCATGCTTTGTTTTCTCCATGCTTTGTTTTGTCCATGCTTTGCTTTGTCCATGCTTTGTTCAATCTTTGACCATGCTTTGCTTTTTCCATGCTTTGTTCAATCTTTGTCCATGCTTTGCTTTGTTCAATCTTTGTCCATGCTTTGTCCAGGCTTTGTTCAATCTTTGTCCATGCTTTGTTCATGCTTTGTCCATGCTTTGCTTTGTTCAATCTTTGTCCATGCTTTGCTTTGTTCAATCTTTGTCGATGCTTTGTCCATGCTTTGCTTTGTCCGTGCTTTGTTCAATCTTTGTCCATGCTTTGCTTTGTTCAATCTTTGTCGATGCTTTGTCCATGCTTTGCTTTGTCCGTGCTTTGTTCAATCTTTGTCCATGCTTTGTCCATGCTTTGTTTTGTCCATGCTTTGCTTTGTTCAATCTTTGTTAAATATTTGTCCATGCTTTGTTTAATCTTTGTCCATGCTTTGACCAAGTTTTGTGCATGTTTTATTAGCTTTTTGCATGCGTATCAAGAGCTCTTTGTGATTTTCTGATGGATCCTGTGACCTTGAAGACTGGAGTAATGATGTTGAAAATTCAGCAACGGTTATTTTAAGTTGTACGAATATTTCACAATATTACTGTTTACCGTTTATTGTATTTTTGATCAAATAAAAGCAGCATTGGTTATCATAAAATACTTCTTACCAAAACTTTAAAACAATGAAAAAAAATGTTTTACAAACATTTGACCGGTAGAGTATGTCTATCCCTGCTCTTCAAATACCCATTGTATGATACAGTCGTGATCTCCAGGAGGGTTTTTTTTGCACATTTGATTAATTTAATTGGCTTAGCTATGGGTGTTTTATCATGCAAATCAGCTCTAAAACTCAAATGGTACTTGAGGTAAACCCAACTGTATATACTCATACATGGAGAGGATGCTTTTATAAGACCATGATGTGATCTTCTGAACACACTTATACAGGGAATCTGTAGATTAATGTAATACTACCTTGATTTTGCACAGATAAAGGGAGTCAGTTTTGTTTCTGTACTGGTGCTTGTACATGACTCTTGTTTGCACATGTCCACAGGTGCACTTATGATCCATGAGCTGTGCAAGTGTCAGAGTCAACAATCACTGATGTACTGTGTGAGGATGATTTATAGCTGCAGTTTGATATCAGAAACTAGAAAAATCAGTTCAGAGCTGCTGGTTGACATTCTTAACCTGCTCCAGCCCTTGTTTGTTTTGAAAGGGTGTTTCCTTGTAAAACACACGGTGAAGAACTGTCAAATAAATAAAACTCATCTGGAAATCTGGCATACTATTAAATTAATTACCATCCAAGTAGTTATAATAGTATAATGATTAACGACAGATGAATTATGTTTTGATATGTAACAATGATCATGAAAGATTGATATGGCCCTCTCGCTTTCATGCATATATTCCATTGGTTCTTTTTGAGATTTGTGATTTCAAATGAACCTGCATTAACCTGACTTTGCCAGTTCTCCCCTTGAAAGATGAAATGGCCTAGATAAAACAAAGCTGATGAAGATCATTAGAAACAAGTGTGAACAATTTTGAGTCATTGTGTGTAATTGATGAAGACTGTTGTAGTTGTGTTTATCTATTGCCACTCATGTTTAAATGCATCACAGTGAAAAATGTGATGTAATCAGAGAGAATTTTGCAAACACAGAGCATAAGATTTGAAAATGGTGTCTAGCTGCACTTGTTTAAAGTTTTTCCCAAAGATTGATTTATTTGACATATGTAGGCTACTGTGTATTTGGTTTAAATAATGGGGTTTAGTGTTTTAGCAATTAAGAACATCTGTAATTTAAAAAAAATTACTTGTTCTTCCTTCAAAACAAGTATCCTTTTTCACTAACATTGCGTAAGCCACAGACGATTCAGATAATGTTATAGCCAATATAGCCAGTTAGTTCGTTTTATTCTTCTTTCTTCGTTCTTTTATTTAATCTAGTCATGTCCTAAATACACACATTGTAATGTGACAATTCTACAATGAAAAGAGTAGTCTCTTGGATAACCAAAAATGTCCCCAAAATTAATCAAAATGATCTGTTCTCCCCCTGGTTTATAGCACCTGTGAGCATTAACTGCTGATTTCTTTGAAAAGGCAGCGCACCCACAGATATTGTGGTTATGGTCGTTATCTGAGGAGAGACATAAACCAGTTTAGCAGGATACCAAGAAATGATTTATTTGGGTAAATGTAAAATATTGGGCAATTCATGTGTTTGCTTACTCTATAGACAGTGCACATGTAACCCCTCCTGTTCGAACCACCCGCTCCAAGCGGGACTCGAACCCGGGTCAGCCGGCATGAGAGTCGGACGCTCTAACAAGGAGGCTAAAGGCTGCAAGCTCTAGCGTCAGTCGCTAGAGCATCTCTTGAGATCAGAGGAGTGAGGTTTACTCGCACAGCGACTACTAGCTGTCCTCCGTTACACTCACCCCCCTAAACCTCACTCCCATCCGGGTCACGGCACCAATGTAACCCCTCCTGTTTGAACCGCCCGCTCCAAGCGGGCTCGAACCCGGGTCCGCCGGCATGAGAGTCTGACTCTCTAACAAGGAGGCTAAAGGCTGCAACCTCTAGCGTCAGTCGCTAGTGCATCTCTTGAGATCAGAGGAGTGAGGTTTACTTGCACAGCGACTACTAGCTGGCCTCCGTTACACACAGATAGTGTGAGTGTGTGCAGATATGTTTTGTATGTGTTTACATTAAGAATACTGCACAATACATCTGTAATGCTCTGGTGGCTGTAGAAAGCCAGTAGCTCCCCCTCCCATGACAGTAGCTCCCCCTCCCGGAAGGCGTGTCCTCGTTTCATGGTGAAAAAAGCAGGAGGAAAGAGGGCGGAGGCTTTTGTGGGGGGCGTGGAGCTGGTGACAGAACCATAGTGAGAGGAGGAACTGGCGTAGCAGATAGGCTGACGGACCAGGGCGCCATCAAAGCCTGGGGCTGAGCTGCTGAAAAGGAAGTGAGGCGGCGATGGGAACTCAGATGACCGGGGTGACGGGGAGGTCGGAGGAAGGGAGGCCATGGGGGTGCAGGGTGCAGGCACAGCCAGAATCCCGGAAGTCTGTGGTGGAAGCTGGACATCGACCGATGGAGACCGACCTAGAGTGACAAGGGAGCCCAGCAGAGTCTCAGGGAAGACGAGCCGTGGAGGCGATGGCGACAGGCCGAGGTGGAGGAATGGGCCTGGAGGCCCAAGGTGCACCCAGGGACATGGCCTCACGCTGAGCTGGTGCCTAAGGAGAGGAGGATGAGCCGCACGGAGATTGCCGCGGGGGCAGAGCCGAGGAGCTTGACGACACCAGCTTGGCGTGAGGCCGAGTCCCCGGCTGCACCTCGGGCCTCCAAGCCCATGTCTCCACCTCGGCCTGTCGCCATCACCTCCACTGCTCATCTGCCCTGAGACTCCACTGGGCTCCCTCATCACTCCAGGTCAGTCTCCGGCAGTCAATGCCCAGTGGTGCTGGATCCAGGGGACTGGCTGTAACCAGCAGTGGAGATGGGACCAGGAAATCAGGTAGGGACACGGGCAGAAGAAGATCTCCAGATGGGACTGGAGCATCCAAATAACCGGACGGGACTGGTGAAGAAGATGTGGATTCGAGGGTGGAGATTTGAGTGGGAACTGGATCCGCAGACCACAGATCTATCAGGTCTATGTCCTCTCCTGGTTCTGTGATGGACTGCTACGTGCATTGACTCCAGGGCTTTGATGTCCTCCAGCTCTGGTTCTGGAACGGTCTCGTGGGTGCCTCGTGCTCGCTGGTGGGGAGGGAGAGTCCGCCGTTCCGGACCATCCAGACCAAAGGAGACGCGTTTTTGAGTGGTCGTTATTTTGTAACGCTCTGGTGGCTGTAAAAAGCTCACAACAAAGAAGATGGTGTGAGATACACAGTCTTTAGTATAATAACAAAACTCATAAGAAGGATCACATTCACAGAAACAATAATTGAAAAAAGAATTGAACAGAACAGGGAGTATAAATATGTTACGGGCAATGTGTGAAATCCAGCATTGTATAGAATGCCTAGGGAATATATATATAAAGCCTGAAGTTTGCAGGGAAAGTTTGAAATGGTTTATATTTCATACATTTCCTAGGCATTCTATTCAATGCCAAAGGGACTCGCTCTTGGGATCTTTGTTTGGCAGTGGCGTACCGGTAGCGAAACACGTGAGCTTCCACTCCCGTCACAGAGGCTCACCCCTACTGTTCCCGGACGGTTGCTGTGTCACGATGTCGGAACCGGAAGAAAGTGTAGTGCCATTCAAAATGTAATTCTAGCCTTCCTTGCTTCAACAAGTAGCTCAACACCACTAACGTAAGACGTAAGAATGTCCTTTACTTTATGTCGTAGTTCTTCGTTCATTTTCAAAAACAGGTTCAATGCCAATAAAGGCGTGTTTTGATACTTTGCCTAGAGTGTACCTGTCATTCTGTATAATGTATAGAATGCAAAAGTATGCAACATAATCACAAAAACCAGACATTTCATACTTTGCCTACAAACTTCAGGCATTCTATATATTCCCTAGGCATTACATGCTTTTCACACATTGCCGGTAACATATACACATTGTAAATGAGGGAACTAAACAGGAACAGCTGGATGAAGATTAACTAATCAGAAACCATAGAACCAAACGAAGACTAATATAGACATGACAGACACTGAACTAAACTGAACATAACCCTGACAAGATGTTAAAAAAAGATGACCTTACATGATTAGAACATATTCAAGAAATAATCTGCATATCGTCAGGTTTTACACCAACTTGTGGAGTTCATGCAACTTGTGTGTTGCTGTCATTAAGAAAAACTAAAACACTAGGATATTTTTGTTAAAACAGTCTTAAGATAACAGTCAATATATCTTCATACATCCATGTTTGTTTTCATGACAGTTGCATATTATATAGTTGATGGGGATCATGGAGATTAATTGCCCATTGACAACCAACCAGTGTTAGTTGTGAATTATGTTGACAAGGAGAATTTTACATTACAGTAAAGTTATTATTCTCAGATTCTCAGCAGCTGGAATCTCACATCTGTCATCCAAAACCTTAATGCTCCATGTAAAAGAGTTTCAATAAATCTTGTACAAAGGTCTTCCTCATGATCGGCCTGTGACTGTTTCATACCCTCAGTATAGTGATTTTTTACAACAGAATGGCTTTTAGCTCCATGGTTGAAGCCCTCTCAGCATCGCTTCTTTCTTCCCCACTTCCTCTGTTCCCAGTGGATGTTTTGGAGCTCTTCCTGTGTGGTGTCACTGTCTGCCGTGGCCTACTGTGCTTCATTAATAGCTGACACAGAGGAGCCAGATGACTGACATTAACCAAGCTGGATATTCCGCTGTCCATATCAAAATCTCAGCATGGATCCTGCACTGTTTTTTTAGTATAATAAAGCAAAAAATTGAACAAAACAAGCTATGAACGTCAAACAGACATATTTTGGACAGCACTGCCTTTTGGCCTCACGTATATGAGATATTTTATGCATCTTTTTGTTTATGTTCACATTGGTTCGCACAAAATTAAACATTCTGTCATTACTGAATTGTTGTTCTAAACCCAAATGCATGCATTCCTCTTCCCTCTTTTTCATACAGTGAAAGTTTGTGACCCATGAAGTTAAAGCACCAAAAGAAAAACACTATATATGTACCATAAAAGTGACTCATGCACTATATTTCAAGTCTTCTAAAGCTAGTTCATGTAAGAAACAGACCAAATGTAGGTCATAATTCACTGACGATTGCACTACCACTTGGCTTTTTTACAACTCCAACACATTTATATATATATTTTTAATATAAATACTATGATATGACTGATGCCCATCCAGTTCCCCAAACTTGACCTTTCTAAAGGGAATTGCTCCATTACATCAGACCACAGATGGAGAACAACTTGAGCAATCATGTGGAATTTAATTTTTTTTACTGAAAATTGCGCCAAAAATTCTGGAGTGTATGCGGTGACTGCAATATTGAGTGTGTTTACATGTACAACAAAACAAACAAACAAACAAAAAATCTCAGATTTTCAGCCATCTTCAGTCTTCAATGTCACATGATCCTTCAGAAATCATTCTAATTTGATTATTAACAAGTTCGTTTGCCCATATAATCTGAAGATATTAGGTTAAACTTATTTGGCTTGCTGTCCACTGATGAGGGGCTCGATGAAGCAGCTTCAACTCAAGCTCTGATATACCCCACAGTGGCTAAATATAGGATATGATTACAAAGGGTAAGGTACCTAAGATGAATGTGGAGTTTGGGGAGCTGGAGGGATGCTGGAACAGCTGAGACTGGAGAGAGGTAAGCAGCTGCTTATATACGGTGGCTGTTGATTGAAAGATTAGATAGGCTCGCTCATCCCTAACTTACGTTTATGAACTTCATTTTGCCGCTCAAGAAACTTACTTGCTTTCTATAAATGTTGAAAACAGTTGTGCTGCTTCAAACACTGCACACCGCCACTGGACTCTAGAGCAGTGGAGACGTGTTCTCTGGACTGACCAATCACGCTTCGCTGTCTGGGAATCCGATGGACGAGTCTGAGTTTGGCGGTTGCCAGGAGAACGGTACTTGTCTGACTGCATTGTGCCAAGTATAAAGTTTGGTGGAGGGGAGATTATGGTGTGGGGTTGTTTTTCAGAGGTTGGGCTTGGCCCCTTAGTTCCAGTGAAAGGAACTCTTAAAGCTTCAGCATACCAAAACATTTTGGACAATTTCATGCTCCCAACTTTGTGGGAACAATTTGGGGACAGCCCCTTCCTGTCCCAACATGACTGCGCACCAGTGCACAAAGTGTCGGTCCATAAAGACATGGATGAGCGAGTTTGGTGTGGAGGAACTTGACTGGCCTGCACCTCAACCCGATAGAACACCTTTGGGATAAATTAGAGCGGAGACTGCAAGCCAGGCCTTCTCGTCCAACATCAGTGCCTGACCTCACAAATGCGCTTCTATAACAATGGTCAAAAATTCCCATAAACACACTCCTAAACCTTGTGGAAAGCATTCCCAGAAGAGTTGAAGCTGTTATAGCTGCAAAGGGTGGGCCAACTCCATATTAAACCCTACAGATTAAGAATGGCATGTCATTAAAGTTCATGTACATGTAAAGGCAGGCGTACCAAAACATTTGGCAATAAGTCAATAATCTAATGATGCTGAAAAATCAGCTTTGAAACCATGCACAGGAATAAATATTGCTACAATATTTCTGTTTTTACTGTATTGTGGTCCAAAAAATATAGCCTTGGTGAGCGTAAGGAACTTCAAGAAGCTCAAAAACATAAAACAAAAATCAAATAAAAAAAAATCTTAATTATTGCAGAATGGCAATGAAGGTGTTTGAAGATCAAAACTGATGAAGGACAACAACCACATGGAGAATAAAATGGTCATACTTTAGGGTTCAATTCTCACTATTAACTAACTATTAAATACTACTACTCCTAATGAATTACTGCTTATTAATAGGTAGTGCAGTAGTTGTTAAAGGAACACTCCACTTTTTTTGAAAATAGGCTCATTTTACAAGTCCCCTAGAGTTAAATAGTTGAGTTTTACCGTTTTTAAATCAATTCAGCCGATCTTTGTATCTGGCGGTAGCACTTTTAGCATAGCTTAGCATACATCATTGATTCTAATCAGTCCATTAGCATCTGGTTCAAAAAATGACCAAAGACACTTTCAATATTTTTCCTATTTAAAACTTGACTCTTCTACAGTTACATTGTGTGCTAAGACCAACTGAAAATGAAAAGTTGCGATTTTCTACACCTATATGGCTAGGAACTACTTTCTCATTCCTGCGTAATAGAAGCGGATCTTCGTGGCCGTACCATGGCTGCAGCGGCGCAATGATTCGTTGGTATTCTGTGAAACATGGTGGTAGTTACACCTTCGACTTACTATCACAGCCCTTTACAACACACAGAACCGTGGCTAATCACACAGGTTTGTCAGCTGCAAGCCTGAAACTTTCTCTGCAACTACACAAACTTAGTGCCGGTCACATTGAAAGTTACCTAGCTGGGGGCTACTTTCAGGCGCTGCGTTCCATCATTGCGCCGCTGCAGCCATGGTACGGCCGCGAAGATCCGCGACTATTACGCAGGAATGAGAAAGTAGTTCCTAGCCATATAGGTGTAGAAAATCGCAACTTTTCATTTTCAGTTGGTCTTAGCACACAATGTAACTGTAGAAGAGTCAAGTTTTAAATAGGAAAAATATTGAAAGTGTCTTTGGTCATTTTTTGAATGAGATGCTAATGGACTGATCAGAATCAATGATGTATGCTAAGCTATGCTAAAAGTGCTACCGCCAGATACAAAGATCGGCTGAATGGATTCAAAAATGGTAAAACTCAACTATTTAACTCAAGGGGACTTGTAAAATGAGCCTATTTTCAAAAAAAGTGGAGTGTTCCTTTAAGTTTAGGTATTGGGTAGGATTAAGGGATGTAGAATATGGTCATGCAGAATAAGCCATTAATATGTGCTTTATAGGTACTAATAAACAGCCAATATCCTAGTAATATGCATGATAAGCAACTAGTTAATAGCGAGAATTGGACTCTAAAATAAAGTGCAACCAAAATAATGAACAAAAACCTATGTATGCAGATCAGCTTAAACCATTTTTGACCTTTGCCAAAGAACAGAACACAGTTTAAACATTTAAATGACTTTACACATTATCGACTTAGTGTAGTCTGTGTAAGAATGAAAGCATTCTCAGATCAACCTGCAGTTTGGGAGACAAAACAAATTCATGCAGTTAAGGGCAAAGGTCAATCCCACAAGATCAGACCCCAGTCTCAGAGATATTTACCACAGGGACTCAAGAAGTCTGACAGTGCAAACAAATGCCACATATCCTTCATGGCCTATTCTTTCAGAGAATATGGGCGGCGGGGGGGCTGAACATGACACGCATGTCACATCCTCTGTATGACCTCACAGCAGTGGCGTCTCTGCGGGCAGCTGCTTCCAAAATCCACAGACTGCCGTGAAAGACTCCAGCAATGCGGAGGGAGGGACGTGGATGGCGGTACAAGCGCCACACACTTCAGCTCAGATGTTTTTTCATGGCCCTAAAACGGCTCTCAAAAGGAAACCCTTTATGCTGGAGAGCTAGAGCCCGCTCTGCCATCTGTAAATACTATTTTGCATGCCTTTGTCAACATAGAAGCCAGCCCATCTGTGGGAAGCAGTATGACATGATTTACCTCTTTTGTTACTCTGAAGACGTGGTGGGTTAAGTCAGGCGTGGGAATTCCTCATTGAGCGGGCTTTCCTTCTGATTTGAAATGGTTGGAATAATATGGGAACCTCAGCGAGCGCTCACATTGATTTACAATCATATCGTTGGCAGATGCATTCTTAGGAAATGTTCTGAAAGGAGAATCACATAAAACCTGCAACCTTGAGTCACGTATTGTATTGGTTTACTGACTTTATAAACGTGATCACATGAGCAGACACCAACGGCGTGTTTACTTTTGAGCTTTGAGGTGTTTCTAATCTTTGACATGGTTTTCAACAGGTCAAGAAGAAACAGTTCACTGAACAAAGCTCCGTGCATTTATTTTGAAAAGCAGTGATGAACAACAAATGAGTGATACAAATGCATCTTTTATTTGAATGCCTCTGGTCTCACCAGGTGTGCTTTTTAGCAGATGATTTAGTCATCATTAGTGCCCTGTGGGACGGTCAAAGGTCAAAGGTTGGAGATGGTCTTGAGGTCAAGCATGTCTTCAGGAAGGTAAAACTAAGTTCACTCTTTACTTTAACTCTACAAAGAACCATTTATACTCCACTTCATAGCGACCTGAGAGCATGCTGACAATGTGAAGTATTTTTGAACTAAATACAAATTAGACACTGTGTTACATGACGTAGCCAGTGTGAAATTCCCTTTGTCTTTAGGAAATGTGCATGATGTCAGTGTTGTGATTGTACGCTTGTGTGTTAGGCACTGAAAGGATAGCTAGGCATTTGTTCAAATACAGAAACGGATTGATTTTTATTCTATTTCTGCTACTATTCAAATAGCTTTTGTGATTAGATTTGATTGTTTTACCCTTTTTATTTCTCAAAATAAGAAAATCTAATGAATAAATAATTGTAACATTTTAAAATCTATGTTAACTCAAACTAAGTGTGAAATAACCATAAACAATTACAATATTTATTCTGCGAAAACTATCATTTTTTACTCGAATGCCCAATCCATCATGACCAACAAGTTTGCCCCTTAATATGTTCTATCTGTTAGTGTTCATCCTCATCTTCTTCTTCATTTGCAGGAAAGTTATGAAATTTGGCACACAGATAGCATGTCATGTTAACTGTTACCATATCTCTAACTCAAACCCTTTAGCGCCCCCTACTGTCAAAGTTTCACCAGTGTTAATGCTATTAACTTTTCAGTCTCAATCTTTTAAGATTGAACATTGGTCTGGGGAGTCTGCTCTGTATTTTCTACTGCACAAGAGGCGTGATCAACGGGCATAGTTCAAATGACTCTGTACACAATTGGATAGTCCTTCAACCAACCCGACCAACGATCCATCGCTTCATTGTGTTAAACCCGCCAATAGCGCGCCAGGTGGAGAAGCCGGTTTGTGATTGGTCCCCGCAAATTTAGCCGCGTTTCCACCGCAGGAACTTTACCCCGGAACCAGGAACTTTGGGGGGGGACTCGGTGTGTTTCGACCGCAGGAACCAGGGTCTAAATGAAGTTCCGGGTAAATATTTCCCCCTCCAAACGGCCCTGCTTGCGAGGTGGTACTTTTGAAAAGTTCGCGAACTTTCGGGGGTGGGACTTGGGCGCTGAACATGCTGATTGGTTGAGCTCTCGCAGCATTTTGTTTTCCACCGCCATATTTACAAGTCTTTTGCGAGGTGGGTTTCGTGGGTTCTGCGTTCAGTAAATATTTTCTTTGCAACAATGGAGTTCAACAAAAAATTCGACCGATGGACCGACGACGAGGCTCAGGCTTTATTGAGCATATAAGCGGAGGAGGACATCCAGCGGGAACTGGAAACGGCGACCCACAATGGAAAGGTATACCTGAAGATATCGACTCGGTTCCAGTCACACTGGAAAACAGTGCAGAGAGAAGTTGAAGAAATTAAGACAAGATTACAAGAAATTAAAGGATAACAACCGGAGCGGTTCCGACCGGCGTATTGTTGGAACACAGACCGTCCTTTTCTGGTACAGCGGTAACGAAAGACTCGGCTAGTGCGTTGTTGGAAACCATCCAGGAATCCGAGTGGGTTGAAGGTAAATATCTCATCTTGGTATCATCTATTAAACTCGCTGCAGTGTTTAAACACGTTGCAGTAACTTTTTTCAACGTGCTTTTCCAGGTGTAACGAGTGGCCCTGATGAATTGCAGGCAACGGAGACCAGCGTGTTTAACCCCGTGTCTCCTGCCGAAACACACACACGCAGAGGTATAAAGCTGACAAAAATGTGTATATATTTAAAAACTGATTTGTAATCCTTAATGGTTTTGAGTAGTTTTGTTGTTTTTAATTGTACACTTAAATTGCCCATGATAAAAATGGCACACTGGGCATTGTTCAAGCTGGGCAAACAATTGTTCATTATTTGTGGTGAAAACACTTTAAATAATTAATTGATGGTTTCTATTGTTTCATGGTTGCCTTGTGTATTAATTTCCATGTGTTTCAGTGCAATTTTTCTACTTAAAGGAAAAGGGACTGTGACTTTCTTGATGCACTGAGGGACATGGAGGATGCTAACCGGGCCGTCCTGCAGCATGGACAAGAACAGCGTGACCAATATATTCAGCTGTTACTGGAGAGCCAGGCCGAGGAGAGATGAGGAGGCAAGAGTTGGCATTCCACCAGTCAGAAGCGGAAGAAAGCAGACGGCAGAAGAGGGACTTTCAGACCGGGTTTCTGTCTGTTCTTGGACAGTTTGTCCAGTCGTTCAAGAAGTAGCCACAATGACCAGCCGCTTGAATGAAGCATTTGCACTACCACATTTGTACTTTATATATTGTACGTGTTGGCACAGCTCTTGGACAGGTTACTGAAAAATACACTTTTTTTTATATTGTTGTTTTCACATTTTATATTTTCATTTTATTGTTCTAGTAATTTATTTGTCTTTGCACACTTATTTTAATTTTGTAAGAACTAATCTGTCTAAAATAAAGTCAAATGTGTAAAATGTCACTGTGTCTTTAATTTCCACATTCTAACTATATAACCACATTCTAATTGTATTCATATAGTGTAGGAAGCAAATAAAAGGGCTGCTGCTTGCAAGTCTTTCTGAATATGCACATAAACATATCTAGAAAACCCAAATATTATATTTTTAAATGTATAACTATGTGAATGTAGTATAATAACTTATAACCACAACTTAAGTGAAGCCATAAGTGTGGTCCTGCTTCATTTCAAATTTGAGGAAGAAGTCTCTAAAATTATGCATTTAATGAAGCATATTGTAATACTAGTTTTTGTGAATGTTAAGAGATGTTATTGTGATAAAAAAATAAAATACTTGCAGTCTAGTACCTCATCTTTCAACCGCTTAATTCAGTCTATTGTTTTCATTCAATTAACTTTTCACACATCTGTCATGAATGACTGAAACCTCATTATCCTTTTATAGAAAATATTTTGTTTTGGAATTAAGCTATTACAACACATTCAGATTCTGGATTGCCCATCATCCCATTTTGCATTAAAATGGTCAAACCAGGTGAAAGTGCACGTTTAAATAAGCAGTGTTGGTAATGTGTATACATAACCAGCAAAAGCAGCGCTGCTTGCATCTCCTCAACTTGTTATTGTTGCAGAATGCAGACAGTATCGCGCAAAAGTGATTACTGTCCGTCGGTGACTGGGAGAAGCAGTCGCGCGCATTGCCACGTCACCGGACTAATTTGCCTAATCTCCCTGGTACTTTAGACCGCGGTGGAAACACAGATTGTAGCAGGTCTGGGGGAGAAAAAGTTCCTGGGAAAAAAGTTCCTGGTACAAATAGTTCCGGGTAATTTCGGTGGAAACGCGGCTTTTGTAACAGAAGCAGGACAGAAATAGGTTCAGGTTTCCAGCCTGAGCTGCAGGGCGAAATCAAATTGCCGGCAGATCGGGCTGGGTTTACCCAGTCTAGCTAATAACTGTAAAGACTAGAAATTAATTTCATTTTCCTTTCAAATTTTACCAGAAAGAAAACAAAATGATATATTTTTGTCTGATTCTTTGGCTCACAACGATTCAAATGCACCCCTATCATTTTCTGTCATGAAAATTTTTCCGCCATTTTTAATTTTTTGAAAAAACAACTTATTCTAACTTCTCCAATTGCTCTGATTTTCAAGAAAATCGTCTCAGATCATCTTCAGAACATGCAACAAAAAGTTATGGAATTCAAGTTGATTCATCAAACAATTCTTGAAGAACACGCTAACGAATTTGACAAAGAACACGCCAAAGTGGATGTGAGGCTCCACAAAGCTTATTCAGAGTATTCAGAACAAACTTGGTGTGTGTTATGAACTTTAACTCGCTTATAACTTAAACAAAAAATCCAAAAGATTGATATTTTTAGATTCATGATGGCATGCCGAGTCGACCAATATCTAATTCTAGGCATCTGCCATTTAAACATTTTCGTAAAATGCTATATTTTAAGAACGCATTAGCGTATCATTACAAAATAGTTGTCGTATCGTTGTCTTCGGCCTGATGCCTTGAAAAGGTAAGTTGTGGTCGAAATTATAATGTCATTTTAAAAAATTCTAACAGATTTTGATTTATTTAGCCTATTTATTAAAACTGGTCTTGAATGATTCCGTGAGCCATCCTGAGAACAATGATAACAATTATGCCATAGTCGGTCGAACTTGCTGTCCGCCATTTTGAATTTCCTTGAAAACCTACTTTTTTAACTCCTAGACCGCTTGTCTGATTTTCACCAAATTCGAGTCAGGTCATTTTCAGACCGTGTTAAACTTTGTGTGTCAATAGCTGAGTCATTCCACGAAACCGGTACGATTTGGACTTACACATTTTTAGATTTTTTACTAAAATGTATTACTTTTCTGAACACCCCACAACATAAATGACATACTTAACTTGCAGAAAAATATAATTTCCCATCTCAGGCATCAAATCCCAATTATTATTGGTTACTTTTTCAAGATATGGGCACTATTAATCCTCAACCCCGTTATGGACACTATGGGAGCTCTCTGAATGCGATTATAAAATGTATTTGTAATGAAATCAACATTTTCCTATTAATCAGATGTCCCTCACACTAATTCAGTAATTGCAAATATAAAAGTTGCATAAAATGTCATACTTTTGCTGTACTAAAGTCTGAAATGGGCCCTTTTTGTAACAGGAACCTCATCATTTTGGATCAAAGATGCATCTTAACTTCAGAATTTTAACTAAAATCAGTATTGTTATGATTGCTCTGAACATTTCAGATTGAGTTCAACAAAAATGTATTTACTTTTTTATACACTTAATAAAAAAAAATTAAAAAATGTAGGTGTGACGGGGTTGAGACTGGGGTAACGGGGTTGAATATGGTAACGGAGTTGAAGAGACAAATACAGCTTGACATATAAATAGTTACTCAGTTACTCAAATTCAATTAAATATTTTCTACAAACACTATTTCATAATGTAACCAAGAAAGACAACAGATATAAATTGCAATTGAACTGAGTTTTATTAACCCAACTGCAGGAAAACAATAAATGTACAATAACATAGTATAGTGTGTGTGTGTGTGTGTGTGTGTGTGTGTGTGTGTGTGTGTGTGTGTGTGTGTGTGTGTGTGTGTGTGTGTGTGTGAGAACGTGTGTTTGTGTGAACATGTGTGTAAGTGTGTTTGTGTGTGTGCGTGAGCGAGTGCGTGTGTGCTTTGTGGCTTTCAAAGTCTGGCCCAGAAAAAAGGAATCTGGTGGATGTCTGTCAAAACGACGAGCAGCCATCAATCAGATGGTTTTTCAGTCAGTAAAATGATAACATACAACCTAAACAACTAATAGTACTGTTATTAAAGGTGCACTGTGTAACCCTAAACGGACAAACTGCTCCACAGAGCGTTAGCTACTCTCTGCTGTCTCAGATGACGGCATCTTTGTCCTGTGTCGCCACCGTAGCTTCTCTATGAGCTTCGAAATGGAGGGGTGAGCAGTGTGCTGTTGCAATTCACAACCTCACCACTAGATGCCGTTAAAATTTACACACTGCACCTTTAACTACACGTTTAATTTTCTAACACTTTCTATCACTCAGCCTAGTCATTTACCAACACTCTTAACCGCTCATTGCTCTACCTTGAAGATTCTGGCTGTGGATACTGTCTTGGGGCATGATCTGGACTTTGTGGAGGAGTGGTTAAAGGGTTAGTTCACCCAAAAATGAAAATTCTGTCATTAATTACTTACCCTCATGTCGTTCGACACCTGTCAGACCTCCATTTCTGTTCTGAAGATGAACGAAGATATTTTAGTGTAAATCTGATGGCTCTGAAAGGCCTCCATTGGCTCAATGCACTTTACACTCTCAAGACCCTTAAAAGACACTAAAGACGTCGTTACAAAGTCCATCTCACTACAGTGGTTCTAAAATAACTTTATGAATCGGCGAGAATAGTTTTTGTGCACAAAAAAACCCTAAATAACGACTTACATAGTGATGACGATTTCAAAACACGGCCTCATGAAGCTTCGAAGCGTTATGATATCAGTTAGAATCAGCGTTATGAATCACGAAGCGTTATGAATCAGCATTATGAATCAGTCAGTTTTGCGCACAAAAACTATTCTCGCCGATTCATAAAGTTATTGTAGAGCCGCTGTAGTGAGATGGACTTTGTAACGACGTCTTTTAAGGGTCTTGAGAGTGTAAAGTGCATTGAGCCAATGGAGGCCTTTCAGAGCATCAGATTTACACTAAAATATCTTGATTTGTGTCTGAAGATGAACGGAGGTCTGACGGGTGTCGAACGACATGAGGGTAAGTAATTAATGACAGAATTTTCATTTTTGGGTGAACTAACCCTTTAAGTTCTTCAGTGCTTCTCTCCTCTCCTTGCTTCTTTTGTAAGCTTCTCTCCACTTTCTACGCTTCAACTGCTGTTGTCTTTCACTCATCTCATTGATTCCTTTCTTTTTCCCTGTCTCTACATTTTTTCTCCATCTCTGGCGCTCATTCTTCAGGTATTTCTCCCTTTTTTCAGGATCAGCATTTAGGCGTGCACGATACTGCCTCTGCCTTTCTGCTGCTGTTGTCGGTGCCATCTCAGACTCATAGATGTCTGTAGATGTTTAAATCATTAAATCAAACATTCTTTCAGAGCAATTTACTTAACACTGAGATGTGAAAATCTAGGCAGAACACACATATATGCGCGCACACACACACACACACACACACACACACACACACACACACACACACACACACACACACACACACACACACACACACACACACACACACACACACACACACACACACACACACACACACACACACACACACACACACACACACACACACACACACACACACACACACACACACACACACACACACACACACACACACACACACACACACACACACACACACACACACACACACAGCTTTAACATTGACATTACTACATTTAACATATGCCTGTGGTAAAAGACTTTTGATCAAATATAATAATTAATTTAAATTACTGGATAACTTAAGAACCAAAGTGTTAAACACAACCCCATCACAATCTCACAACCCCGTTATGATCGAAGAAGTAACGGGGTTGAGTGTGACGGGGTTGTGATTTTTTGCTCAAAATGGCCACTGCTCTACATGTAGTGAGTAACAGGAGAGCACTTGGCATGCATGATATTAAGAAATCATGTATATTGTTAAAATAACAAAGTTCATTTTCACAAGTTATAGTTTTCTATCTTTATTTGATGTAACGGGGTTGAGTCGTTAAGCTTGACAACCACAATATCACAATATAAATAAGTTATAATTATTAGAGAAGGTGGTAATTTACTTGTGTCTGCACAAAATGTTGTTCAGAAGACTTATATGATGTCACTTCCAGTTGTTGATGTCACGTAAGGATCAATTCATTATTTTTATGGGGGGAGAATGATGTGTGTAACGGGGTTGAGGGGTTACTGAGGTACGGAACTAAATAATGTGATTTTAATGAATAATCATATATTTGCTTAGAAAAAAAACATTACCAGCTAAAAAGCTAAGATAGATATTTATGGTAATGGCAAAATGTATGGACTTTTTTCTAATTTTATTATTCATATCCCAAGTACACTTTCATAGAAGGCCATGAGGGACGTGACAAAATAGGTTGTGTCAACTGAAAAAACAAGATAATTTCTAATATAAAGATAAAATTGATGTCATGTTTTTTAAACTTTATTAAAGGAGACATTTCAATTTATACAAAAAGCTTTTAAAAATAGATTTTGGTGACCCAATAGATAAAATACACTTAAAAAGGTCAGAGGGACTCAAATTCTACTGGTTTCGTGGAATGACTCAGCTATGTTTCCATCATCCTGTTTTTATGCGCATTTTGAAGTATCGCATCAGAAACGATTGATAGAAATACCACATTTCGAATCCTTTAATTGGCAAAAAAGGTTTTACACTTTTGACTTGTGTGAAAAAGAGTTAGACCTAATGTGACTAATGGGGAATGGAAACGCAACAAATTGCAGATTAAATTCTCTCTTTTTATAGGGAACCGGATGATTTGGCTCAGTTTAGTAATACGTGCCGGCTTTTTCAGCTTCCAAAGACTCTTCTTTAGTACCACCCTTTAAATTCAGTCAAATTTAGTAATGTTTGGCCCTGTGATTGATATGTATGCACATATTTCATTTAAATTATTCAATGTTACTCATCTTGTTTTCTGACCCGTCATCTTTTCTCCACACTGCTCGACCACACACACTCCATACAGTGACCGAATGTTATGTTAATGTGTAGCCTACACACATTGCACATACACATCAAAATAACCTTCAGCTAGTGACTACTTGACGTGTGGCTAAGCAGTGTAGCGCAAGGATAACAATATTATTCCGTCTTGTATTAATATACAAAAAGGGCATAGAGCCGACTCGTTCGCAAACGACACATCACTACTGTTTCCGCTGATGGCGTTTTATTTACTGTTGGTTACTACGCTACCAATACCACCGTAATCTGCTTGAACAACTTGATGGAAACACACCGAATTCGCATTTGTATTTTTTGAAAAGATTTGCTTTCACATTTCGATGGAAACCCAGCTATTGTCACCCCACACTTGACTACACCACATAAATCTAAAATGTCTTTAATTACTCATTGTTGCATTGGTTTGACGCTTCCAGCAATGCTTGCATAACTCAAGCCTTTTTTGTGCTTTCCCCCTTAATTGCTGCTTGCAGCTATATTCTATTAGTGTAGTTGTTTTAAAGGAGATAACAGTGCCAGTGAAGAGCATGCCTGTTCAAAACAAAGAAACACCATTTGAGAAACACCATTTGTGATACATAAAATGCTAGACATAAAATGATCTCCAGAAAGAAAAAGGAGTCAAACCTTTTATTTTATTTTAAATGTCTAAAATGTCTTTCCACCACAGAATGCTATAAAACACAATATAGAATTTTAAATGTGTTAGAAATTTGTATTAATTGTCCCGTGATGCACATAATTCCAATGTTAGGCTTTGGTAGCGGACAAATTAGTATGCTTAATTTCGAAACGTGAGTATGTGTGTGTATATGAGTGATTTTTTTTTAAATTGTCCTGCATTTTAAAATCCTTGACAAACCCTCTCTGTCCATGCCTATCTGCCCGTGGATCATTATTTTGACTTATTTTTGATCAGTGTGTTCTGCATCAGGTAACAGAGTTATGCTTGGATAAACTGATAATGGCACTGTGAGAAAACCCCTTTCCTGTGCTTGTTTTGCCCTGAATAAAATAAAACATCTTGCATTTCGGCTTGTCTTTATTAAACATTTTTGCTATGGTTGGATGTTCTTTGTTTTTATGTAATTTTTCTCCTGTTGGGATGTGCATTTTACGTAATATATCATTAATTATATATGTGTGTGAGATTGTTGTCTCAGACAGGCAAAGGATGAAATATGGGATGAAATAAGCATATGTAGCCATAAGCAGTTTTAAAATGTCATTAAATCCCAAGTAGTCCATATCTAACGATGTGCCACTCTGAGGGCTCCCGGTGCAATGCGGTGTCAAGCGCGATGCAAGTGTTTTTTGCTAGTTTCAGCCAGGCGCCGTTATCATTTTCACGTCCAGCACCACGTTGTTTAAATAGCAAATGCACTCACAGCCATCTGTTCACCCATGGGTAGGGTTGGGAATCGTGAGAAATTTTCCGGTTCCGGTTCCGCCTAACGATTCCGGTTCCGATTCCGGTTCCATTAAAATTATTAAACAAATAGTGGTAAAGGAAAGAGGCACAATACGCAACTCAAACAATCCATTTTGTGTTTATTACTTGCTCTAAAATGAATTTACAGGTTGGCAATGTCAAAAAAGTCCTGTACTGTACATATATTACAGTATTAATTAAGTGTCACGGTTCATGAATCAGCTGTCTCATTTCTGTCATGTGTCTGTGTGTGTGTCTGTGTGTGGGTGTGGTTACTCATTGTGTTCGTGATTGTCGCCAGCTGTGTTCAATCCCCGTTTCCTTTATATGTCCAGTAATTCCCATCTCATGTTGTCAGATCGTTGTGGTTTTCCTGGTGTCGTGTCGTGTCCTGGTTCCCGTGTCTACTCTCATCTCCTCGTGTGTCGGATCTCGTTCTCCGTGGACCCGCTTCTGTTGTCTTTCACCGCCGTCTGGATTGTTTATTGTTTCCTGGTTCCTGAGCACGCCGAGCACGCCGAGCACTACGCACCATTCACCGGGTTGCCCACTGAAGTCCCTGCGTCATCGACCATCTGAGTGTTTGTGTCTCCGACCTGTGTTAATTTGTCAGCATCATTAAATAATCTTTTACTTGCAATTGTATCCGTCTCTGAATCATCACAGAACGATCTGACCACATCATGGATGCAGCAAGTGAGATCACTTTGAGTGACTTCCTCACGCATAGCGTCACTAGAATGGATCAACAAGGAGTGGACATCGCTAACACAGGTCTGGCGGTTCAAGCACTCGTGACGCAGGTGTCCGAGCTCACCCAACAGCTCCAACTTCTTCATGTTCCCATTGCGCCGCCCACACCGCCCGTTCAGCCCTCCCCGCCGCTACAAGAGAATCAGCCGGAGCCTCGTCTGCCCACGCCTGAGAAATATTCAGGTGAGCCCGAGTATTGTAGGGCTTTTCTCACAGCATGTTCCATGCACTTTGCGTTGCAGCCACGAACCTTTTGCACGGAGCAGTCTAAAGTGGCGTTCGTGTTGACACTTCTGTCTGGGAAGGCGGCTCTCTGGGGAACGGCGGTGTGGGAGAACCAAAACGTCTGCTGCGCCTCGTTCCTGGCACTCTCCACGGAGATGAGAAGAGTGTTTGATCGAGCTGTAGCGGGTAAGGAGGCGGCCAGATTACTCGCTGATCTACGTCAAGGTAATGGCTCGGTGTCGGATTACTCCATCCAGTTCCGCACCCTGGCCGCAGAGTGCCAGTGGAACGAGGAGGCGCAGTGGGACATGTTCCTGCATGGGTTGGCTGACCGCGTTCAAAGGGAGATATACATCCTGGACCTTCCCAAGACCCTGGATGGCCTGGTGGAGCTGGCGCTGAGGGTTGATGCTCGTCTAAATCGTGTGACCGCTCATGAACAGCAGACTCGACTCCAGTACCACACTGAGAATCCACGGGCCAGCGGAGGAACCAGCGGTGGAAGCGCGGTCAGCCCAGCTTCAGATCATGAACCCATGCAGGTGGGGAGAGCTCGGCTTTCCCGGGAGGAGAGGGAGAGGCGGAGATCCCAAGGACTCTGTCTTTACTGTGGCAAGCCTGGCCACTTTCTCTTTTCCTGCCCGGTAAAAGATCAAGCCCGGTAGTAAGTATGAGGCTACTATCGGGTGGGATCTCCGCCGAGAAGACCTCATCACCATCATCAACCCTCCTCCCGGTAAGACTGAAGTGGGCAGCTTCCATGCACCGCACTCAAGCACTGCTGGATTCGGGAGCAGAGGGTAATTTTATGGATTTTGGACTTGCACACAGACTTCAGATTCCCATCACGTCTCTCACTCACAAGATTTCCGTCAACGCACTCAATGGACAAGAACTGCCTAGTATCTCCCACTCTACTGAACCTCTCACACTCATTACTTCTGGCAACCACACGGAAATCATTTCTTTTTTTCTCATGGACTCACCACTAGCACCAGTGGTTTTAGGGCACCCGTGGCTTACTCAACACAACCCCCGTATCGACTGGCACAATCATTCCATTTCTGCTTGGAGTAACCGTTGTCATGAGTCATGTTTGTTGTCTGCTTGTTCGTCTGTGTCTGGTTCTGTGTTTCAGAGTGAGGCAGCAGATTTATCTAACGTGCCCGCGGAGTACCTCGACCTGAAGGAAGTGTTCAGTAAGTCTCGCGCTGCTTCTCTTCCTCCGCATCGTTCCTATGACTGTGCGATAGATCTACTGCCAGGTAAATCTCCGCCTAAGGGCAAACTTTACTCTCTTTCTGTTCCCGAGAGGGAGGCCATGGAGAAATATATTTCTGATTCTCTAGCCTCTGGGTTCATCCAGCCTTCCTCTTCTCCTGCGGGGGCGGGGTTCTTTTTCGTTGGGAAGAAGGATGGATCTCTGCGACCTTGTATTGATTACCGAGAGCTGAACAACATCACGGTAAAGAATTCTTATCCTTTGCCATTGATGTCTTCAGCTTTCGAGAGGTTGCAGGGAGCATCCATTTTCACGAAATTGGACTTACGTAATGCATATCATTTGGTTCGCATCAGGAAGGGGGATGAATGGAAAACCGCTTTTAATACCCCTAGGGGGCACTTTGAATATTTGGTCATGCCCTTCGGGCTCTCCAACTCCCCAGCGGTTTTCCAAGCACTCGTTAATGACGTGTTGAGAGACATGGTCGATCAGTTCATATATGTTTACCTGGATGACATATTGATTTTTTCTTCGTCTCTCCAGGAACACGTTCAACACGTCAGACGAGTGCTCCAGAGACTGTTAGAGAATGGGCTTTTTGTCAAGGCGGAGAAATGCACGTTTCATGCACAGTCTGTTCCTTTCCTAGGGTACATCATCTCTTCTGAGGGAGTGCGCATGGATCCTGACAAGGTTAAGGCTGTGGTAGATTGGCCAAGTCCTGATTCCCGTAAGGCCCTACAGCGGTTTCTGGGGTTCGCCAATTTTTACCGGCGTTTCATTCGCAATTTCAGCCTACTAGTCGCACCTCTGACTGCCTTGACCTCCCCCCGAACGACGTTCAGGTGGTCGAGCACTGCCGAGGCAGTGTTCGCCAACCTCAAAGGTCGCTTCGTTTCGGCTCCCATCCTTGTCACCCCTGATTCCACACGTCAGTTCGTGGTGGAGGTCGACGCGTCAGAGGTGGGAGTAGGTGCAGTGCTTTCACAACGCGCTTCCTCAGACGACAAGATGCATCCCTGCGCGTTTTTTTCTCATCGACTATCGCCTGCTGAACATAATTATGACATTGGTAACAGAGAGTTGTTGGCAGTCAAATTAGCGTTGGAGGAGTGGCGTCACTGGTTAGAGGGTTCAGGGGTACCCTTTATCGTTTGGACCGATCACAAGAACCTTGAATATATTAGAACTGCTAAAAGACTCAACTCCAGGCAGGCTCGGTGGGCACTTTTTTTCGGACGTTTTGACTTTGTTCTCTCGTACCGCCCGGGTTCCAAAAACATCAAACCCGACTCTTTATCTCGTATTTTTGATCCATCCGAACGCCCGGTTACTCCCGAGTGCATTTTACCTGAGAAAGTAGTTATCTCCACACTCGTATGGGAGGTCGAGTCGAAGGTCAAGACGGCTTTAGAAGGGGTAACGCCTCCGCCCGGTTGTCCACCGAATCGTTTGTTTGTTCCGGAGGGGTTACGGTCCGACGTTATTCGGTGGGGTCATTGCTCCAACGTGGCTTGTCATCCGGGAGTGACTCGCACCAGTTATTTAGTTAAGCAACGATTCTGGTGGCCGTTAATGGCTCGCGACATTCATGATTTTGTTTTGGCTTGTTCTGTATGTGCCACTGGTAAGACATCTAATCGACCTCCAGATGGGTTACTTCGACCGCTGTCTGTCCCTTCGAGACCCTGGTCCCACATCGCGCTAGATTTTGTCACCGCCCTCCCGCCCTCCAAAGGCATGACGGTTGTTTTAACCGTAGTGGACCGGTTTTCGAAGGCGGCACATTTCATCCCCTTGCCCAAATTACCTTCAGCCAAGGAGACAGCGGTCGCGGTCATTGATCATGTCTTTCGGTTACATGGCCTCCCGACAGATGTGGTTTCTGACAGGGGTTCCCAATTTGTGTCCAAATTTTGGCAGGAGTTCTGTAAATTATTGGGGGCCACGGTTAGTCTGTCTTCGGGTTATCATCCCCAGACCAATGGTCAGTCTGAGCGAGCCAACCAGGATCTTGAGAGATCGTTGCGATGTTTAGTAGCCAAGAATCCTTCGTCCTGGAGCCAACAACTTTCTATGGTGGAGTACGCCCATAACTCGTTACCAGTGTCATCTACGGGCCTCTCTCCGTTTAAGTGTAGTTTAGGGTACCAGCCACCAATTTTTCCGAGTCTGGAATCCGAAGTCGCGGTCCCCTCCGCTCACGCTTTCATCCAGAGGTGTCGCCGCACTTGGACTAGAGCCCGTGAGACTCTACTCCAAGCGGGGGGGCGCATGAAGGCCAAGGCCGATCGCCACCGGTCAAAGCCTCCCGTATACGTCGTGGGTCAAAAGGTGTGGCTTTCTACCAGAAATATTCCTCTCCGTTCCGTTTCTAACAAGTTAGCTCCCAAATTTATCGGCCCGTTTCCTGTCACCAAGATTATTAGTCCGGTGACAGTCCGACTCAAACTTCCTCCAGCGTACAGGAGAATTCATCCCGCCTTTCATGTGTCTAAAGTCAAGCCCGTGTTTTATTCTCACATTAATCCGCCAGCCCCGGTTCCCCCCCCGCCGCGACTCGTAGATGGGGAACTCACTTATTCGGTACGTCGTATTCTGGACTCTAGACGGAGGGGACGCGGATTTCAGTACTTGGTGGACTGGGAGGGTTACGGTCCGGAGGAGAGAAGTTGGGTTCCTGCTAGAGACATCTTGGATCACTCCCTTATCGATGATTACAATCGACAGGTAGGGTTGTCTGGGAACGCCAGGAGGCGTTCCTAGGGGAGGGGGTACTGTCACGGTTCATGAATCAGCTGTCTCATTTCTGTCATGTGTCTGTGTGTGTGTCTGTGTGTGGGTGTGGTTACTCATTGTGTTCGTGATTGTCGCCAGCTGTGTTCAATCCCCGTTTCCTTTATATGTCCAGTAATTCCCATCTCATGTTGTCAGATCGTTGTGGTTTTCCTGGTGTCGTGTCGTGTCCTGGTTCCCGTGTCTACTCTCATCTCCTCGTGTGTCGGATCTCGTTCTCCGTGGACCCGCTTCTGTTGTCTTTCACCGCCGTCTGGATTGTTTATTGTTTCCTGGTTCCTGAGCACGCCGAGCACGCCGAGCACTACGCACCATTCACCGGGTTGCCCACTGAAGTCCCTGCGTCATCGACCATCTGAGTGTTTGTGTCTCCGACCTGTGTTAATTTGTCAGCATCATTAAATAATCTTTTACTTGCAATTGTATCCGTCTCTGAATCATCACATTAAGCCATTCTTGCAACACATTTTTTTTCAAATGAACACCTCTGAAATTGTCTTATTACATTTTCTCTCTCTGTCTCTGAATAAAACCAAGTTATAAATTATATTTATTAGTTATATTTATTAATTAGTTGTATATTAATTTAATAGTAATTCAGTTATTCAGTGAACTTGTAAATAATAAATTGCAATTCAGCATTACAAAGGTAATTGTGCCTAAGCGCTTACCTAAACCATGGTGACTCAATGGTTGAAAAATATATATATATAGGCCTTTCACTATAAATCTGGTATAAGCCCTCTGGCACTCTGTGCTGTAGCAAATGTTTTGTCAAATTGCTAGTGCAGCCTCCTTTGCATGTTATTAACTTTTCACATGTGTTACATTTTGCTTCATTATCATTCATTCTTTGGAAATGAATCCATATCGTGACTTTCTCTTCGCCATGCTGGTGGTCAACGAGAAAATATCGGACGCAAAACCGTAAATGTGTAGCGCGAGGGCTTTCAGTGCTGAACTGCGTTGCACTCCTGGAAGCGGCAGGCAATGTAATTAATATTCATGATGAGGTGAGCCAGGGTTGCCAGGTTTTCACAACAAAACCCGCACAATTGCTACTCAAAACTAGCCCAAAACAAGCCCAATTGCGTTTCAGGGGGGCTTCTCCGGTAAAATTCGCATTTCCAGGGCTAAATATCACATAATTGGGGTCGCTTCAACCTGTGGACATGAAACACAGCCCGCGTCAACAGTGTTTAAGTAGCCCAATTCCGCGGGAAAACCACAGACTTGGCAACACTGGCTGTCACTCGCTATTAAAGGATACGCTTCCAGCGCTTCGCACACACATTGCACCAGAACCGTTTTCGGAACCGAAACTTATGAATTTCGCGCGGTTCTGGTATTTTTCAAAAATCAGTTTCGGTTCTGCATAAGAACCGGTTCTCGGTTCCCAACCCTACCCATGGGCGTCTATTTTGAAAATGAGGCGCATTGTTGGGGATTTTGTGGAACTGAAAACGACTGTGCCATTGAACAACAAAAACCTGGTCTAAAGTCAATAGCTCAGTTAGCCACAGCCATCTCCAATGTGTGCTTCAGCACTATCAAAGCGGTTTTCTTTCTAAAAGAGCTACACGGTTTGACCCTGCGTCTTTTTCAAGATGTCATTCAAATGCAAGTGGTATTTGCCCCTATGCGAACATGACCATCGCGGTGCTTAGGTCAAGGCTCAGTTACCTCAAACGGGGTGGAGTCCCTTCGCTTATCTAGTGGTCCTCCTGCCAAGCTCCTACTTCGGTTGATAACCTTGGTGGTGACCTGAGGATTACAGTGAGGGCTTCCCCGACGAGTCAGCCTCCTTGGGCCCCTCCATCCTCCGCACCTGCGCAGGTGGAGCTTCCGAAGGAGCGTGCTGGTCCTTCCCATGGGGGGCCAGCCGTTTCCTTTGGGGCTCCGGCTGAGGACCAAATGTCGATTGCTGCATCGGAGGGCAAGCTAATGTCCTCTGGAGATGAGGATTCGGTTGCGTTGCCCCCTTCAGGTGTGGTAGCGTTGCTCGAGTCTGATCCAGAACTCACGGCTATGCTTTCCCAACACAAGTGTCGGGCTCAAGTGGAACCCTCCACTGTGTCCCGAACCTTCGAGGTTTGGATGATTAGTTTCATGGGGCGGCCCGTGCTGGTTCCAAAACCTGGTCTAAAGTCAATAGCGCAGTGTTTTTTGTGTTATTTAAAGGGCGCATTAGTAATATGCGCCTATAGGCGGGTGCACAACATGCGTACACTCTGCTTATTACACACACAGGGATGTGCAGCAGCACACAAACATTTTAAAATATTAAAAATTAAAGGATTCCTCTCTGGAGAAGCGTTCAGTGTTTCCGTTTGCAAATTTCGCCATGTAAATAAGGAATCCGCCATGGTGCGAGCGCAACTGGACTCTGATTGGTTTACTGCTCGTTATGCCCAAAACACACCCATGACTCATTAAGAGACTAGGGACAACCCTTATAGACCATGTGCCTGGCGCACCAACCATTTTCCCCGTCGTTAAACTAGCAAAAGTGGATTTGGACATGCCCTAAATTCACCCAAAATTCAACCATAGGCTTCATACCATGCGCTCAGATTGTTAAAACAGGGCCCTAAATATCACAATCCAAACTGCTGTTAGTATCCTTCAAAGAGTGCAGGTGCTTCAATTAATGTCATAATTCATTATTTAGAGATTTTACAAAGTACAGCTCTGAATTTATTAGCATACTTCATAGTATATCCCATGTGTGGGAACTTGCCGTCGGCTGTCTTCTGCCTTAAAAGCACTTTCAGTGTTTATACCACACTCCTTGTTTGCTATGACATATGATGCCTGTAGGAGAAAGGAGAAATGGGGAAATAATTTACAACTGAAAAAGAAACAAGTATATAATTCCAACGGTTTATTAACAATTGCATAATTCCAGTACCTCAACGGTCATTTTGGTCATTAAACAAATCCACATGGAAGAGTTCTGTTTAATATTTCCCGGTTTGGTGTGGGGTCACATTGTTCACTTAAAGAATTTGTCCTACAAAAATAGTGACATTTAATACAAACCTATTGTGATAGGAAACAAACTTACCGCCATGAGATGATAAAGCACGGGACTGCAGCAATTGTTTGGCTGTGAGATACTATGGGACGGGCCCCAGGGACTATCCGTTTACTTTTATGGAGGCACAGATAATTTAAGGAGTTCCAGCAACACCCAGACATTCTCATGTTGTTCTTTTACAGCTCACACCAGAATCATGCATGCGTGGACTCCTCTGAGTGCATGATAAGAAATAGGCTATTGGCAGAGATAATCGCTCCTAGACGCTCGTCTGTAAAAGCTCATCTTCTTTCAGACAGTGGGTGTGGCAGTGAATCTAATCTGTCCTTGTAAGCATGTTTAGCATTATCTCAGCTTCTAATTGTCTTAAGCATTGTCTTGTACCTGACATTATCTCATCAAAGATTAGATAGATACTGTTTAATAATGTTTACATCAATAAACATTTCACACACACACACACACACACACACACACACAAATCTACAGATGACTTTGTGTTGATTTGTAAATGCCACTGCTTTGTGTTGTGGTTGCATTAACATCCTCTCCAACGTTAGATACTCGAGAGCGCAGACAACAAAACATATCGGACCCATTTCAAAGCGATATGGAGGAGAATATAATGAGATTATGAGGAAACTCTGGCTTCACCAAACAGAAAGGCTCTCTAATCAAATTGTGGTATTAACGAAACGCTATTGGCTGTTTCAAAAAAGGGGAGGAGCTGCTAACAGCTGGAGACGTTTCAGAGGAAATTACGTCAACACATTGAATAATGCCGTGTTTCAAAGCACTTCAGTGGGCCTTTAATGTCTTTGTATTTTTTAAATATTTGGTTTGATTCGAATCTGTATTATATTATTTCACAGCAGCATGTGCTTGTAAATGTGTTTGCAGGCTCTTGCATCCTCCCCACATGCATTCCTTTGTTTTACAACTATTATTGTGTAAGTTTAAGCTTACTATGTTTCCTTTGAGGGCACGGTCTCCAGCACTCCTTGAGACACACATCTGTGGACACAGACAAAACACCCACACCGAGCGACTTCCGAAACGTGTCCATACCTGGCATTCCTCTCTGTTCCCATGTCAGCACACGATTTGCTGACATTTCCAGAATGAGAACCGGGTCGCCGGGGGTCACCGAGAGGATTATTCCAATTCAACACAAGCTTGGCAAAATAAACTCTTTATTCAACGACAGGCTTCAAACTTACATTTACCTTTCAGACCAGAGGAAATCAAGCAGCTGTCATCCATTTGAGTGCTATACCCATATACACAGGTTCTTAATCGGCATTGATGGTTCCATGAGGAAAGGTTCTAAACAGCAGGAAAAGTTCTTTGCACTAAGAATAAAATAGTTCACTTTAGAACGGTTTCTTTTGGGAACCCAAAATAGTCCTTCTAGGGCATCCCTACAAAAGTCACTTTTTGGAACCTTAATTTTTTTTTGTGTAGTGACCTATAAGTAAGGAATAAATGATGATGGGCTGTTGAATAATTAGAAAAATAATGCACACCAGAAGGGGTAATGTGGCTACGACGTGAGGCGGAATTTGATTATTGATAATTTTTCAATAATTCAACAGCCCAGAGTCAATTAGCAGCGTCTCTACTAATAGCGATGGATGAAATAAGCTCACGCAACTTACATATGAACCCGACCGGAGACGACAGAAAAACACAAGGAGTTTCTCAAAATCTCTCATATTCTCAAATTTCTCATATTTTCAAAATGTCTATGAATCAGAAGTTGTCTCAACTTTAAATGCTGCCATATTGGTGTAAGATCAACATATTTATTAACATATTTACAATTATTTTTGGCTTGTAATAGTAGCCAAGCATAGGAACTCAATATAGAAAATAATCAACATGTCCTCCAAACCCAGGGGTTTTCAAAGTGGGGTCCAGGGACCCCCAGGAGTCCTCCAGAAGGTTCCAAGGGGTCCCCAGAAAATTTTAGAGAATAAAAAGGCAAAGCAAAAATGGATAAAGTCTACCGAGCTTTCTAACTGTTTCATTTCTTCACATCTTGCCGTATACATACTTTCCAGAATTGTGTATGTTTGCTTTGTAACTTTCTAGTGAGTTTTTCTCACTATAGTCCCCTTTATCTCGCTCACTGAGGCTGTAAGGCGGTATTCTTGATGCAGTACGTAAGCTGCTCACATACATTTATTGTGAAAGTTGCTTATACAAATAATTTTGAATTGAAAATGTTCTTTTTCTGGTTTATACATCTAAAATAAAGTTTTTTTTTTCCAATGTATTTTATTGTTTCTGTGAAGCGCTTTGAGATGTAACTTTTAAAGGCGCTATATAAAATAACGTTTATTATTATTTATTATTATTAATATTATTAAACAATTTAAGTTTGGAAACATTTATAATATCACGCTTACTATTTATCTAATAGTTTAAATTTTTTTTTTTTTCATGCATAAAATATGTATAGATGAATTTTAGGAAGGGGGTCCCTCATAAAAGGTTCATCATATTTGGGGGTCCTTGACATCATAAAGTTTGAAAACCCTGCTCCAACCAATAGGTTGTTTGTCACTTCCATGAAATACGACCCATAGGAGCGTTTACTAAAGTTGTGCCCCTTTCGACAACAGGACACTTTCCTTTTAATTTTTTGTTTCCTTTTATTTGCGTTATTTTTCGGGTTTTGCATCGCTCAATTGATAGAGCATTGCAAAATACAACATCATGTGATCATGTGATCATGCAATCGTGGGTTCGATCCCAGAGAACGCATGTGCTCATAAAGTGTATATGCACTATAAATCACTGGGTAGGTTTAGGGGTTTGGTAGGTATAGTTGTTAATAAAAAAAATGTTTTTGTTAAATGGAAATATGACAAATGGTGGTAAAAAGTCCACACATTGCATTTAGATGAACACGCATTTTGATTGGTAACGACAGTCATGCGTTATTTCATGACGACAAACATAACACGACACTGTCATTATTTTACGCCAGCTAGAGGGTAAAATGTAAATAAAGTTTGTAATAAGGTCTTTTTTTTTTGGAGGACAGTCTGAAAATAATATATGATTGCTTTTTTCTAATGTAATGATAATGGAATAATGTGAAAAGTTTTTTGTGTTCAGTTTAAAGGGTAACTAAACCCTAAACCAACTTTTTTTAGTTAATGATCTGTAATACTGGGGCTTTATTAATGCTGTTCATTGATTCGAGTAAATGTTTTGACATTTGAGTATAAAGTGTTTTAATTCTATAAAATATGGTGTAAAACTGCCAAAGTGCTGCCCTCTTAAGGTTGAACGGTGGCTACTGCAGTTGAATTTTCCTATTGGACGTTGTGGTACATCGTGACGTATGGCACTTCCAACGGCTCACTATCCGCGCCCCTGCACGAGTTCACCACGCCCTCAGAAATGTTTCCCCCAATCACATGATGAGAACGGCTTCACTCCAGTATGGACTCTCATGTTACATGAAGTACAAACATTATGAATGAAACTGACTTGACACTTGCTTTAACATTGTAATGAAGAAAATGCGGCTAAATAATGCAGTTGTCAGTACACGTCAGGATTTTCTAGCGATATTATTGCCACCCGTCATGTGTACAGATAAGTTGCATACACGAGACGCGCTTTCAAACCCTGACACGCAAGTGGTTGCCGCGGTAACGGACATCAATACCGTAACGTGCTGGCGTATATTCTATAATCTAACTTATTTGAGGAAATCTGTTTATAATTGATAAGGCTCTGGGTCTGTGTCTACAGACAATTCACCCTCCTCCACTTCGGGTGAAGGTAGGAGAAATGACCGCTCTGTTGCAAAGCTGGCGTCACTCCAGTCATTCTCCATCTTTGCGACTCGTGAGTCAGACAGCTGTCAATCAACCCGTCACTGCGGGTCTCAGGTGCACGCCCTCCGCTCAGCCCCGCCCTCGGTTCGTCCCCTCTGTCTCCGCTGGGCTCTGCCCACTTTTCCAGCATTTTTTAAAAATTAAATATATATTTTTATATTGTCCATAGTCCAGAGGTTAAAGTTTTTGCCTCTCAATCTGGGGATTTTTACTGAGTAGGCCCTGTACACTTGTTCACAGCATTCAGACCAAGGCAAACAGCAAGGGGAGTGTCACTGCCCATATTGGAGGTTTATTGTTTTCCTTGGTAATTATATGAAGGCATTACGTATGTTTTTACAATTGCCCCTGCATGTGGGGGCAGATGTAACATTTGACATTTTTAATGTTTAAATTGATATTGTGAAATTGGTGACTGTTAACAAGTAGAACACAGATACAAGTTACCGACATAAACATTTTATCCAAATATGTCTCCAAACAACACGGTCTTACTCCTATTTGTCACATATTGACGCTTGGTCGGTTCCCTTCGGCGTCACTTTTTAACACATAGGGTACCCCTTTAGCATCGTTTTCCGATACTCCATTTGATTTCAGTTGTTTGCCCAATGCGCCAGATCAAGATGCATTTAATTCTTTGCATTTGTATAAGCAGACATGATTTTATGAATATTTATAGGCTACTTTTATATTTTGGAGCAACTAACCCCACTCCTACCCTAAACCTACCCACTTCTCAACAATATAAAACACGTAACAGGCAAATAAAAGTACAGTCACAGGTATTTATTGCAAAAACTGACCAAAAACAGTATAAAAGTATTAACTCATGTTGCATTCCAAGTCCTCTGAAGTCATACGATATCTTCATTTAAAGAACAGAGCTGATCTTAATGTTTTAATCGCTGAAATGATGATCCCGCCGCTCCGTGAACACACACACTCCACTCATATCTCATTCAAATGATACACACAACTCTAGAGCATGACACAATCGGTCACCAGACACACGGGAGCCAATGGCATTTTACAATCAAAGCTGACGTAATGACGCAATTGGTCACGAGACAAAGCAGCACAGCCAATGCTGTCAAAGCTGACATTTCTTCGGGCGGCAATTTTTGAAATGTGTGCATGATCTTCGGCGGATGGACTGGACGCTGATAGCTTTTGGGGATTTTCTTCACACAAATCAATCGTTTGGCCTCGGAACACTTCGAATATTTGTACTTTTTGAATAATTTGTGGCTGCAGTCGCATCCGCCTGTTATATCCTGTGTTTTATATCATATAATTCACAAATGGGTAGGTTTAGAGATGGGGTTGGGTTATGTGTGAAAAACTTAATGTAAAAATGTAAAAATTAATGTAAATAAAATTATGCTGGCTGATTAAATTGAGAATCACACTCCATGTCATAAAGGCAAAATCATAACCCAATATATAGTTTCAACATGATGATAACCAGCCCAACACGTCTGTATATGACAAAAGTTTCTTAAAGTATTGCGAGTCAAAAAAACGATGCTAAAGGGGTACCCTGTGCGTTAAAAAGTGAGGCCGAAGGGAACCGACCAAGCTTCAATATGTGGAGACCGCGTTGATCCAAAAGGTTTTTGAGTAATGACAAAATGACCAACATTTTTTACAATTGCCCCTGGTCTCCTACTATTGGACCTAATATTATTTGTCTACCACCTAGCTATCAAACCAGAGCCACTTACTCCAGCAATATACCATAGTAACATAATAAAAACCAGTGAAACTTAGCAACTGAACCTTAGCAACTGAACAGAAATGCCCTGGACTTTTCATGTGACTTTTGTAGGCACCACTCCACTCAAATTGTCTTCAGAAGGTTTTTACATCTCTGTGGGATGTGATGACGAATGACCTGGTTAATGTGTAACACATAAACCGTGGCTTCTGGCGACTTAACACTGCTGCTGAAACCAATCATTTCTCACAATGAGCATTGTTTGTTTTGACTGGGGCCCGTCCCTGTTGTGACTTGCATGCTGGCTCTTGACTCAACTGTTGGCTTTCTTGGGATGGAGACAAACTGAGGATGACAGGATGAAATGTGGGGACTGGAGTAAGGTAAACTCACAGTTAGGCACTGACTCACATGAGGCTGAGTTCTTCTCAAGACGTTATGTTCAGCCAGAATTTTTCTCTTTGACAACCTGCAAAGTTCATGGATAATGCATTTTAAGTATGGGTTCTCTCATTAGCCTCAGGTAAAAGAGCCTGTTAAGCCAATAAATGCTGAACACATAATCCCTGAGATAGGAAAATGTTATTAACAATGGCAAAGGAACTTTTGACTGCATTGCAGTCATTAATACGGCTTGTTCAGGCAAGGATTTTTATTTGAACAAATCCTTAACCCTAAGCATTAAACCTCTAAATCTATGGGAGTAGAGGAGATCTGCACTAAATTAGGCCTAATTTTCTAAATGACTGAACTAAAATGAGGATTGGCACTTTAATGGGTCAGTAAGCCACAACCTAGTAGCAATTTATGCAATACATGTTTCAATTGCTGCAAGCAATACATTCATCTAGAAAGAGCATATTTACAATTCGATTTACATTCTGACTAGCATGTAACTCAAGCTCACTTGTGCATTTGCGTCTCTTTTTAAACATTGATATTAAAAAGAAATGTTTCCAGTGGATCAGCACATTAGAATGATTTATATATATACAGTATATATATATACACCGATCAGGCAAAACATTATGACCTAATATTGGATTGGTAACACTTTTGCTGCCAAAACAGCCCTGACCCGTCGAGGCATGGACTCCACTAGACCCCTGAAGGTGTGCTGTGGTATCTGGCACCAAGATGTTAGCAGCAGATCCTTTAGGTCCTGTAAGTTGCGAGATGGGGCCTCCATGGATCGGACTTGTTTGTTCAGCCCATCCCACAGATGCTCAGTTGGATTGAGATCTGAGGAATTTGGAGGCCAAGTCAACACCTCAAACTCATTGTTGTGCTCCTCAAACCATTCCTGAACCATTTTTGCTTTGTGGCAGGGCACATTATCCTGCGTAAAGAGCCACAGCCACCAGGGAATACCGTTTCCATGAAAGGGTGAACATGGTCTGCAACAATGCTTAGGTAGGTGGTACATGTCAAAGTAACATCCACATGGATGGCAGGACCCAAGGTTTCCCAGCTGAACATTTCTCAAAGCATCACATTGTCTCCGCCGGCTTGCCTTCTTCCCATAGTGCATCCTGGTGGTCCAGTTCTGATGCTCACGTGCCCACTGTTGGTGCTTTTGGCGGTGGACAGGGGTCAGCATGGGCACCCTGACTGGCCCGCGGCTATGCAGCCCCATTCGCAACAAACTGAGATGCTCTGTGTATTCTGACACCTTTCCATCAGAACCAGCATTAACTTCATGAGCAATTTGAGCTCCAGTAGCTCGTCTGTTTGATCGGACCACACGGGCCAGCCTTCGCTCCCCAGGTGCATCAATGAGCCCTGGCCGCCCATGACCCTGTCGCTGGTTCACCACTGTTCCTTCCTTGGATCACTTTTGATAGAGACTGACCACTGTAGACCAGGAACACCCCACAAGAGCTGCAGTTTTGGAGATGCTCTGACCCAGTCATCTAGCCATCACAATTTGGCCCTTGACAAACTTGCTCAAATACTTACTCTTGTCCATTTTTCCTGCTTCTAACACATCAACTTTGAGGACAAAATGTTCACTTGCTGCCTAATATATCCCACCCACTAACAGGTGCCGTGATGAAGAGATAATCAGTGTTATCACTTCACCCAACTGCACGCTCTTTTAAGCACAGGCTATTTATTTACCAATGTTTCGGTAGTATAGCCTTCAAGGGCCGAAACGTTGGTAAATAAATAGGCTATGCTTAAGAGAGTGTGCCGTTGTTCTCCTTTAATTCAACTTGCACCTCAAAAGGTGTGTGTCTGCTTTGCCTTATATGTTCTGATTACTGCCACCTGTTTGTCATTATCTCAATTATGTTTGCCTATTTAAACCCTGTGTTAATTTGTTTGTTGCAAAGTCTTGTTTGTGTGACACTGCAATTCTTAGTGCTTTATCTTTGCGTCTGTGTAATGGTTTCCCTGGATTTGCCTGTGTCTTGGACTCTTTTGCTATCTGGATTGTTTGCTCTTTGGTTTTGACCCTCTGCCTGTTTTATGGATTGCGATTATGGATTGCACTCAATAAAGTTTGCATTTGGATCTTTAACCCAAGTCTTGGAGCAGTACGTAACAGAAATCACCCAGCTCAAGCGGGGTAATCCCTGACATTATTTATTATGAAAGGGGTTCAATATCAACTTTGTCATTCACTTCTTTTCTTCTGGTGAGTTTTAGTGCCTTGTAATGTTTCCCTCCATGGCCCTGCCCGTCCACAAGCTGCCATTTTACAAAGGTGGAAATCTACCGTGGTGGAGACTCTGCTGTCCCACACTGTGAATGGGGTCAAAGTCCACAGCAGGGCCCCACAGGCCCCGTACACCTGTCATTACTTTCATACAGCGACGTCTAATGAGGTGGAGCCCAGCGTAATTCCTGAGGACACTTTGCCGTGTCTCCACAGTGGGCCTCTGATCTTTCTGCTCTCAGAAACAAAGCGTTCGGAAAGCCTCCTGCCTCCGGCTCTAAGGGCCCCGTAACAGTCACTGATTCGGGTGAAGTGTGCTTGAGCAGGTCAGCCCATTGCCATTGCTGATTGGCCCCCTGTAGGACTCTGGTGGTTTGGGAAGGGTGTTCATGAAAAGCAGCCCTCTTCAGTGCCCGGCTGTATTAGTGACACAGCAGCGGGTTAGCAACACGACACGGAAAAGTGACACATTCCACAAATTAGCAAAGGCTATTATATTGTCAGGAATGGACTGATGTTACTTGACAAGGAAGGAGGACAAAATTGCATTAAATACTGTATGAGTGACTAACTACAAGAGAAAATGCATTTTTTTATACTCAGAGACCTATTTAAGCTGCAGAGGGATAAATACAAAACTGCACTGCTGTAAAATGATTGCAGTGTTATAAAGTGCAGTTTTCAGGTACTAGTAAATAAAGTATAGCAGTGAAAATGCTTTCAAGGCAGACATGGGGATGAAAAAATATATACAATTCAGCAGAGATGGACAGTAACTAAGTACATTTACTTGAGTACTGTACTTAAGTACACTTTTTGAGTATCTGTACCTTCCTTGAGTAGTATTGTTTCTGGAAACGTATTACTTTTACTTCACTACATTTGAAGGACAAATATCGTACTTTTTACTCCACTTCATTTCTATCAAGGCCCTCGAAGTAGAAAGTCGTAGCCGCTTTGAAAGTCAGTGGATGATTTGTCTTCTTCTTTAAAATGGGATTTGTTTTTTTTTTCAGTAATCACTCTTGTAGGATCACATGAAGTTCAATGATTTCCAAGTATTTTTTGACCACCAACCAATTGATGGTAAAATAGAAGGCAGCAGTTCCCAGACGCAGTGCGCGCAACCATGGCCATACTTAAAAGTTAAAATTCAGAAGAGCAGATGTGGATAAGTCTGAAAAAGTACGACGACATGAAAGTGCACACAGAAAGCTGCCTCTCAGACGCCAGACCACAAGTACTGAATTTTAGTCTTTTGAATCTACTTAAATCGTATTATAGTCAATTAAAACTCGACTAAAACTAAAACAATTAAGATTTCTAAAATTTTGTAGTCAAAAGACTGACTAAAACTAAATAAAAATTTGCTGTGAAGTATGGTCGGTAAAATGATTTTTATAGATTTACCCGCCAAGTTGCCATAGCCTTTTGGATACAACGCAAACGCATAGCGTTCGACAATGGTGTTAGTTAGCATGCAAAAACGACGTAATGGGACTAATAATGTTAACTGAAGTCCTTTCAGAAATATGTTTTTACATAATCCTGTCAAATTAACACAATGTAGAAACCATTCTTTTCTAGTATGATTTTGACTTTGATAAGAGCTTTGTAACTTTTAAACAAGTATTTAAATGAGTTCAAGGTATGCTAGCATGTCAGATGAAGCATGACTGGCTTAAACCACCATGATGGAACAGTGTGTATTCATACAACAATGCAACAATAATAAAATAATGCGTTTACTTTTACTTTTGATACTTAAGTACTTTTAAACGCAAGTACTTCTGTACTTTTACTTAAGTAAAAATCTATCTTTACAACTTTCCCTTGTAATGGAGTAATATTTAACCAATGGTACTTTTACTCAAGTAATGGAGTTGTGTACTTTGTCCACCTCTGCAATTCAGTGCTTTTACATTCTCTCGCAAAACTATTGCATTCCATCAGAGAAACTTTGCATTCGCTCGCAAAAACATTTGCGTTTTCTCATAAACGGATTTCGTTTTTAAAAGAAGCGTTCACTCACAAAACGTTTACTCGCAAAAATATTGTGTTCCCAGAGAAACGTTGCACTTTATATAGTTTTTCATCCAAGCGAATGCAAGGTTTTTCGGAGGAAGGCAAAAAACTTCTGTGGGAGAATGCAAAAGCAAATTGACTTTCATTTTATTTTTTATTATTGTATTATTCACGAGCAAGGACCACGCCACACTGAAAAAAAAAGTGTGTTGGATTTACATGATTGAATTGTGTACATCGGTCCCACATGAATCAATCAAGTTAAACAAACATAATTTGTTAATGTAACTTCTACATCATAGAATGAATCAATTTTAAGTGACCCAATTAAGTAGTCTCAAAGTGATTTTTAAATGGCTCCCTAACATGATTCAGGCATTTAATTTCATATATTCATTCATCCACTTCAATTTCATATATTTTAATGTTACACGTCTGAATTATAATATTTCACTAGCTAGTTCACTAACTTTTAGCTAGCAATAGCACACATTAGCATCTTAAATGCTAAGCATTAAAAGCTCATTCAGCAAAGCCGTTATGACATTAGTTGTTTTACTCTATAGCCGCAAATGCTCCACTAATTTAAATTTTTTAGAGTAATTACAACAATATTAAACACTACTAAACACAATCAAGTCTCCCTGTTTCTCATCTGACTCAAAAATACATAAAATAACACTTTTACATATAAAATAACAACATTTACTCTCCCTTGATTTAGACATATGCAAAGCATGCTGGGAACTAACAAGCCCTGCTCAGTTTCAGTTAATGTAACACAAATCATTCATGTAATCTCAACACAAACAGATTAAATAAACTTCATTTTGACTTATATTTAAGTGGATTGAACACATTCAAATTAAGTTAGACCAAAATGCATAGCAATTGTGTTATTTTGCTCATTTTAACTAAGCAATTTAAACAAGCAGTAAAATATATATTTTTTTCAGTGCACAACCATGAATGTTGGAGAATTATGTATTGAAGAAGTTAGGGATGAATAGCGAGAGGATGACGGGGAAGAGAGAAGGGGATGGTAGTCAGGCTGATCTGGTGTTGGTGGCCAGGAGAGTGGGGGCATTATCTCAGTTAAATGTAGGCCGAGAGATTAGGACCCTCCGATACAACCTGGAATGGAAGAGAACAGGGGCTGGTAAAGATGGTTAAATGAATGAGAGAGGGAGGGGAAGGGAGGGTTCGAGAGAACGAACTGTTTATTTGAGCTAAAGCTATAGGCCATACTGTTTGTAAAATAGGTTGATTATTAGGGTTTTGTGTGTGTGTGTGTGTGTGTGTGTGTGTGTGTGTGTGTGTGTGTGTGTGTGGTCACTATTTACATCAAAACGTTGAGTTGCTGATATTCAGGTATTTTCGATGTAGATCTGGCATATGAGCAAAATAAAATTCATTTGAGCCACTTTTGCCTGCAGTCTGAACGTAGCCGAATACCATGCCACCATGTTCAGCACACTAGCTAGTGTTAATTCAGGTGTAATGGACATGTAGTATCAGAGTCAATTAAACACTGATATAAACTCTACAACACTGAACTCAGATTATCTATACTGTTTTTCTTTCTACAGGGTTGGTGGTAGGGAAATAATTACTTGGTAACCATTTCAGACGGCATGCATGAGCCACTCTCATTACTGCCTAGAGACGCACTCATTAAAAAAACCAATGGGGACTTTCTCCGAGAGGACCCTCGAGATTCCAGCTGACCTCACTGATTCACGGATGAGAACGGAGAAGGAACTTGCATGGAGAACACGACCGCTTCATCTGAAGTACAAACTACCTTATGCGCATGGGAAAGTTGGTATAAAAGAGGCATAAAAAAGCTAAGTACAACTTTGTGTGGTTCAGGTAAACCCTATATTTTGAGGACAAAATGTCCCCCCAAAGACACCAATATCCAAAATCCTTGTCTTTGTGGGGACATTTTTTGGTCCCCATGAGGGAAACAGCTTATAACTCATACTTAGGGATGTTTTGAAACTGTTAGGTTTAGGGTTCGGGGATAGAATATACAGTTTGTACAGTATAAAAATCATAATGTCTATGGAAAGCCCCCATAAAACATGACAACCCAGTGTGTGTGTGTGTGTGTGTGTGTGTGTGTGTGTGTGTGTGTGTGTGTGTAACACCCAGTTTTGCTTCATTGTTTCTTTTTCTCAGAGCTAGTTTCTCAAAGCTCGTTCTCAGCTAGTTTCTGCTTTGTTTAAAATGCGCCGGTAGAAACACTTTATTCATGTATCTCCTAACAAGGTCACAGAATGTGATACTGTTCTTCCTCCAAAGCAGAAATGATATTGGTCTCAATAATTCCTTTTTTTATCCCAATTTGTAAGGATTGTGTTTCTTCTGAAGTGGGGTTGAAAAATAAGATGTCATGAGCTCTATTCCATTATATGCTGGTTACATATGGCAATAACAAAGCAAACTTATGCAACACAGGATGCGCAACTTGCTTTTGTTAAACAAATACCTGTAGGGAGATGACAAAGAAGTGTCAAAATCAACCTTCAAGGAAAATGTTATAATACAATTTTTTTTTTTTGGAAAAAGAGCATACCTGAGTATAGAGCTTTAATCGAGCCTTGTTTGTACCACATTCATATTTCTTTCTTCAACACGACATGTATATATGCTATGGCAGGAAAAGACCGACAGATTAATTTCTGATTTCAGTTGCAGAAGTCAGTTTTCCTCAAGTTCACACAGCTGTCCTAGAAGGGAAACACACATGTGTAGTTCATCACATCAACCATTGACAATAATATATGACAACCAGGAAGAGAACAAATACCTTTTGTCCTCATTTTGTGAAATGTTTTGTTTGCGCTGTCAATAAAATAATAAAATAAAAAATACATATGATTGCAAACCTCCTGTATTTGACTTATAGGCCCAGTGTCACAGACAATGCTTAAGCCTAAATTAAATTACTAGAGATCATCTTGAGACAAAACAAAGTTGCTTTCCGTTAAAACAGCTCAAACACACATTTTAGTCTGGGACTAGCTTAAGCCTTGTCTGTGAAACTAGGGAATGGTTGTTTTAAACCTGGTGAAAATTCATATATCATTCATATAAAGTTTTGTTATGTAATTCTAGATTAATAGGTCCTTAACGCAATCTGCTTGCAATCACATCATTCTCACAGATGATTGGTTCCTGCTGAATCAGTAGGCAATGAGCTCGCTGCTCAACCGTCAAATACTTGGTTAAAGGGTTAGTTCACCCAAAAATGAAAATTCTGTCATTAATTACTCACCCTCATGTCGTTCGACACCCGTAAGACCTCCGTTCATATTCGAAACACAAATGAAGATATTTTTGTTGAAAGCTGATGGCTGAGAAAGGCTTCAGATAGGCCTCCATTGGCATTCAGTTCATTAATCCTCCCAAGACCCATAAAAGGCACTTAAAACGTCGTTACAAAGTCCATCTCACCACAGTGGCTCTACAATAATTTTACGATGCGACGACAATAGTTTTTGTGCACAAAAAAAAATCAAAATAACACCTTTATCCAGCTTGTTATTGTCTTCCGTGTGTGCCTCCACGACGCATGTGCGAGAATATGACGCAGATCCGGCGCTCGGACACATGACCCAGAAGGGATTTGTTTACAAGCAGAGGAAGACGCGCGTGTCTCAGCTGTTGGATTCTACATTGATCGTGCTTTAGGTCTCGGCGTAGTTCTCAAAATGGGGCTTAAGTGTGCATTTCATGGATTCCCGAGCCCCGGCGCTACGTCATATTCACGCGCATGCGTCGTGGAGGCACACACGGAAGACATGAACGAGCTGGATAAAGGTGTTATTTTGATTTTTGTTTGCGCACAAAAACTATTGTCGTCGCATCGTAAAATTATTGTAGAGCCACTGTGGTGAGATGGACTGTGTAACGACGTTTTAAGTGCCTTTTATGGGTCTTGGGAGGATTAATGTACTGAATGCCAATGGAGGCCTATCTGAAGCCTTTCTCAGCCATCAGCTTTCAACAAAAATATCTTCATTTGTGTTCCGAATATGAACGGAGGTCTTACGGGTGTCGAACGACATGAGGGTGAGTAATTAATGACAAAATTTTCATTTTTGGGTGAACTAACCCTTTAACATTTCTTGTAGCAGTTGCAGCGCGCTTTCAGAAACTCTCCACCTTCCCCAGCTCCACCTGTATAGGGGAGAGCGGGGCACAACCTAACGCTTTTTGACTTTCTCATTTTGTATAAATCCACTTGGGGTTCAGAGTATTTATTTTTTCCCACTTTAATTTCACACGTCTAGTACAGTTATGTGTTTTTGTCTAATTAATACAGTTTATACTTTTTTCTTGATTTACCCCGAAAGAATGGAAGTGAAATGTGACAACATGCCCCATAGGTGGGGTACATTGTACATGAACAAATGACAGCTTAAAATGTTACCTGATACAATCAAAAAAATATCCAAGACAAACTAAAATATTTTGTCACAAAACAGAGATGAAAAATAAACTTAAGCAAGAAATTTACTTTTGCTATGGTTGAATAAATGTTCAGTGATATTTTTCAAATATTTTTTTTATTTTGCCGCAATTTTTTCTCTAAAAAATGTTGATATGGCAACTAGAAAATACACTAAGTTTCGTCATCCTGGCATGTGTGGAAAGTTTTAAACCATGTGTGTTACAACTAACCCCGTGTTAGGTTGTGCCCCGTGCTCCCCTAGATCTGCAGTGGGTAATTTATGTACGCTCTATTGTACAGCAGCAGCATGTCTTACTTACTCACAGCAGCGTGTCATGTGTGTATTGGCAGTAACAAGTCCCCGAACTTTCTCTGCAGCAGCCGCGTAACAGATCGATTCCACCAAGACCAAACATATCAACATTGTCATATCCATAACCAAAACTGTTCAGTAACTTTTATGCTTGATTCTGACATTTATAGCTTTTTAGACTTATTTGCTCAGCAATTTCACCCAGAGAAGAGGGGAAACGCTCTAGGAGTCATATTAGGAGGGCTTTCTCACTGAAAAGCTTATTCAACAAGGCTGGGATATTTGCCATCCAGAGTACATTCCTCTGGCTCATTCCTCATCCACTTGCCTGCATGTTTGTTTGTCTGCATCAAAGTACAGTCAGCAGTGGCCTTCGACTCTCCCGAAGAACATACAACAAAAGCATTTACTTCACAAACCATGACTTATTAGCCAACAATCACTTTGTTTTATTGCTGTTTCGTAACTGCATTTTACTGTTCGCATGTGACGTGTGAACCATTTGAACTTCACATGTTTGTCATGTCACACATTTCTCAGGAAAAAGTGTTCGTTCAAACACAGCTATGCTAGTGGATATCCTCCCTCTCTTTAAGATATATTCATGCCTCACAAGAAAGGCTGTGTTTGCTCACCAATCACTTTTCTTTTCTGCCTCTTGAAAAGGAGCTGTCACCAACCCATCACACGCCGGGCCAAGCAAACATCAGCACACAGAATGGCCAGAAAGTGACTGAAACAAGAGAGCCATTTCAAAGATTTTCCTTCGGCGTGACATTGCCATTTAAAGCGTTGCAACATTTTCGTTTGTGTAAACTTGACAGGTTTTCAGAAGACTGCAAAAGGCTTTGTGTCTTTGTACAGGTTGCAGTTGGTACAGTGTCAGTGTTGTGTTTCTATGTTCTGAACCTGAATTTAAAGGTACACTATTTAACTTTTTTACTCAAAATCAACTAAATTTAAATAATGAGTCATACATCATCAATCCTTCTTTCAAAATGTGCTTACCTGATTCACTATGGTAAGCCTAATAGAAGTGTTGCCATTTTGAGTCCGCCCCTTGTTGGCAGAGGCTATTTACACTAACTCCGCCCATTGACCAAAATTATGTGTGACGCTGATTTGTCAGCAGTAAGGCGTGTGGCAGAAAATTTGGATGCAAATCGACCCGAGTTCAAATCCGCCTTTTGCCGAACTCGCTCTACTCTCTTTTCCCATCACATATCGGATCAGAAAGCCATTTATTTTCAATAACAACTACTAAAATATTAAAAAAAGGGAAATAAAAATGTCTAATATGTGTTTAATATTATAGTGTTAGGGTTAAGGATAAGTGTAGGGAGGGCATTATTTTTCCAATAAGGCGGCATCCATTTGAATAATTTTAATAAATATAATCATGTACACTCTGTTATTATTGCACACCTAATGCACAACAACACTCTGCCACTATTTATAAGTAGGGATGCACCGATATGAACATTTTGGCCGATACCGATAACCGATAATTCTTAATATTTGAAAGCCGATAACCGATATATTGGCCGATAAATCTAAATACAAATTTTAATAAACTCTGAGAGCCTGATTACAAAAACAAAAGGCTCACCATTAAAAGCCATGTCCCAAACACTTCAACATAAATCAAACCTATACACTACAGTAGCCTATTTGAACCAGTGTGAGATTCCTTACCTTTTCAAATTAATTTTACACTCCTATGGCCAAAATTTTTTTTTTAACACTTTACAATAAAGTTAATTTTTGTTAGTATTAGTTAACCAACAATGAATTAACAATACTTCAACAGGATTTATTAATTTTAGTTCATGTTAATCTCAACATATTCAGACCCAAAGTTGTGTCTTTTAACATTAGGTATGAACTGTGAATGGACTGTTACAAAACACAAACATTTTATTACTAAAAGAAACAAAGGTTATTGCTCTCTGTTTGTTCATGATAGTTAATGCATTAATAAAATGAGACCTTATTTGTAAAATGTTACCAAAAATTATATTGTCTAAAAAATAAAAATAATATAGGCCTACCTAAATAATGCAAACAAGTAATTGAACAGCATTACTTAGGCTGCATAATAAAGAATCAGAATGCAAGTGCATGAAATAACCTCCGCACAGACGATAAAGAAATGGTTTTAATCAAACCATATTGTTGATGGAAATGATACGAGAACAATAAAAGTGCTAATTATAAAAAATAATGCTTCTGTGTTTTTGAAAAAAAAAATATGTTTAATATTACAGTAATAGTAAACATCTGTAATATTAGTCTAGTCTATTAGGAATAATGTTGCTGTTTGAGAGCGCGCTGAAGCTGGAGAGAATGAACGAACAACCATAAACTGAAGCGCTTAGAAGTTTAATTAACAACTAAACGCATCATATATGAGAACAATCAGATATTTATACAAAATAAATATAATATTACAACTTATATTAGCACAAAATCACGCATAGGTGAAGGGTTATAACTCCTGTGGATGCTCTTCCCCTGTTTGAGAGCGTGCTGAAACTTAAGATGATCACCGGTACAGTGAAGCACTGCGGGTTATTGACTTAACGAAACACATCCTATATGACTTTAATCAGATGTTTATACTACAAAAACGTAATATTACGACTTACATATGCTTAAAATGACGCGAATGCACAAGCGAACTTGACTGTGCTGGTCAGAATGCGTTGTTGACGCTTCCCACAACAGCGCGCTGAAAAACAACTAAACCCAGAGAATTCACTACGTTTTATAACAGAAATATTCTCATTGCTGTGTTATGTATAGGACAGTCCCAGTAGTTATTAATGCTGTGCATTTCTGTTTGAAATGCGCGCGCCGGTACAATGAAGTGCTTTACTGCATCGTTAATTAACTCAACCAAACGCATCCTATATGGGATTATATTCACAAAATAATAAATATAATATTGCAACTTACAATGGCACAAAAGGCTGTGAATGCACAAGCAAACTTGACTGTGCTCGTCATGAAGGTGTAACTCCGTGGGCGCGCGCTGAAGCTAAAGACCGGTACAATGAAGTGCTTTACTGCATCGTTTATTAACTCAACCAAACGCATCCTATATGATATTACATACACAGAATAATAATAAATATAATATTACAACTTACAATGGCACAAAAGGCTGTGAATGCACAAGCGAACTTGACTGTGCTCGTCATGAAGGTGTAACTCCGTGGGCGCGCGCTGAAGCTAAAGACCGGTACAATGAAGTGCTTTACTGCATCGTTTATTAACTCAACCAAACGCATCCTATATGATATTACATACACAGAATAATAATAAATATAATATTACAACTTACAATGGCACAAAAGGCTGTGAATGCACAAGCGAACTTGACTGTGCTCGTCATGAAGGTGTAACTCCGTGGGCGCGCTCTTCCCTCAACAAACGCGCTGAAACACAACGCTCTTTTACAGCCTATTCTATTCTCATTATCATTTTATGTAGATTATAGAAGACTTGCGCTGCACATGTTGCACATAACTGTATTTTCCTTTTCGAAGTGATTCCAAACATATTTAGAGCAATTCAAACCCATCATGGTGGACAGCGCGTCCGTCTCAGCTGAAGGAAATAATACATTATCTATCGGCTTGACTATATCGGTCAAATTTTCTTATTGGACCGATAACGATAACATCAAAAATAATCATTTATCGGCCGATAACGATATGTTGCCGATATATCGTGCATCCCTATTTATAAGTATAAATAGCATCTAGTTCCTATTTACATAAAATACTGCTAATTTTGCATAGTGTACGTGTTCCTTTAATACACACATTTTAAGGTCTTAAAATTGTCTACATGATCAAAAACCTGTTGTACACAATCTACTATATGCCTTCTGTCATCTCATTGATAGTTTATACATTTTAGCAGGTAAAAGGCCTTTTAGTATAATTCTAAAAAAAATGTCCCCCTTCAGGTTGTTGTACATGTGTCTTTTTGCTTTATGTGAAATCTTATGATTATGATAAAGTAACAAGTGTTATATTGTTAGGTAAACGTTTTAACTTTTTGAACACCTTTTTTAATAGAAAAAAATCATGTCAAAATGTGAGTATCAAATATGATCCAGCTTTTGAGGAATGTTTCTTTTTTTCATCTCTCAATTATCATTGTATTGTATTGCATTATACGTTTTGCCTCCCACAATAAAAACTACAGAGCTTTGATCATATATCATATTTTGCCAAATACCAGCAGCTGCGTCAAATTGCAATGCATTTTTGCTCAGTTTAGGCTGAGGTGGCTTTTCCTCCTTGAGTATGAGCTTCATATTCTCCTATCATGACCATGAAATCGTATCAAATATGATACTCAACAAAAATCCATATGCTTTTTTTATTTTTAGATTTTGTATAAAGTTTAAATAAACTGTTCCATTAATAAATTAGATTTTCATAATTTTATTTCATGTGTAAGTTGCCTTATTGCTTAAATTGCTTAGTCTTACAAGTTAGCCATCAACTTAAGACAGGTCATTACTTTTTCAAGTCACAGTCTTAACATAGTGAATGCATTTATGCAACTGGCTTTACAGGGTTAAGACTGTGTCTAGTCTGACCAACTAGAAGTTCGCCAAGAGTTAATCAGTTTTGGGATTCAAATGAGTCTAAGCATTTTATGCAACTGGCCCCTGCAGGAGGAAAGAGTTTGTTTGCCTATACTGAATGTTTTCTGGGAATACAGAGATCCCAAGAGGATTCAGCCATCCTAATGGATCAGTCTGCCCTTTAAATACATTTGAAATGTCCCACAGGCTATTTCCCAACCTCAGGGACAGACTAAAACATGGTGAAGGTGAACAGAGCCCGTTTGCAGTGCAGGATCTTGCCATTTATAAGCTATTACTGCAATATAGCTTAAATGAGGTATTAGTAAAAATGGAGGAATTAGGTAAATTTTCTATGCTTTCCAGCTTTAAAATGGCTATTTTTAGCACAAACTAATCGGATGTGTTTACCCCTCATCCCTCCCTCGCATTACGTAACAAATACTTCCCTCGATGGTCAAAATGACCCGAAGCCCTAAATTATACCTTTTTTTTCTGTCCAGAAAGCTTATTTCATTTAATTTTTATAATATTTTTTTCCATTTTTAATGCAATGTTTTTGGATTATTTATTTTTTTGCTATTTTTTATTGTATTTACCTTATGTATCATACCTTAATTACAGCAAGGGTGTTATACAATTATGAACGCAGTTCTAAAACCCACTAAAAAGCCTCAAATTTAACCTCAAATGAAGCTAAACTTCTGATATCTCGCCATCAAAGTTGTCGAAATTGCAAATGAGACTTTCATAAATACTTTTGGAAGCATTCGTAAAAATGTGTTACCTATCATTAAGGTTTGCATTGCATGTTCTTCGTTTTCCAGAAAAAGTGTTTATGAATTTGAAATTATAGTGGTATCTCTCTCACACATACAGACAAAAAGAAAAACCCCGAAAAACCCCGTTATTCAAAATAACTTACCATTTCATGCATAACCCTTTTAATTCAGCTCAAAATATCTCAAACTGCGTCAATTTGGGTGTCTCTGTCGACCTCTTGTGGAAAAAATAATAATAATATAACATGAAATTTCATGACTCTTGCTTCTAGATGGCCTTATAGCTCTAAACGGAGCTAACGAGCTGTTCTCCTGGGTCCTAAACAGTTACTCCGATTTTTTCATCAGTATGGAAAAGTAAAGTATTAGCAGTTTTTTGTTTTAATTTTGACCATTTTTTTTTTTTTTTTTTAGGTTTTTCTATATATACTGAAGTGTCGGATATTGCAATAATTCAAGTTAGTAAGGTGGAAAACAGAAAAAACAGAAAAAAAAAGTCAAACCGTGAGGAATATTTATGTTAAAATGCTGATTTTCACCATTTATTTTGCATTTTTGTGGGTGGTGGGTTTTTTCTGTATTGCAAAGGTGTCCAAATCTTACCACTTCATTCATATCTGTGTGCCGTCTGCATTGACTGATTTTTGTTAGAAATTTTTTTAAAATAAATAAATAAATAAATAAACATCGCTTTATTTTACCTCTCATTAATTTTAATAGGAATTCCTAGGTGTGTCTGTACATGTGTTTGTGTGTATGCATGGAGTGTGTTCTGCATTGGGGATGTCCTATAGTCTCATGCCTTCATTTGTGTGTGTGTTTGTTCTGGATTGTGGCAATTGTTTTCTTTTTTTTGACAAATTAAAACAAAAATTCTCACATTCCATTCATTCCTATGGGGTCAAATTGACCCGCGAGGGAAGGATTTGTTACTTTTTTTTTATTTCAACCACATAACCTCCTTGAATCCAGTCAGTTTTTTTTGTTTGTATCCATGGTTCAAAATACCTTAGGTCTTGGACCACATATATGAACACTTGATTTAAATGTATTTTTAATTATTCATTTTGGGGACGGATGAGGGTTACAGTATCTTTGCTGCTCACCCTGAGTCTCCACCGTATCCATGGACAGATGTGTATATGTGTCATGGGTGATTTACAGTACAGTGTACAGTTACACTGTGTAAATAAGTAGACGCTAATCCAACTGAAAGTCAGTTTAATGAACGGTTATTGAGAAGCTTTGTATCTGTTGACTTCCCCATGGCTTTCTTTATTTGCACAGTTTGTAGCCAGAAAAACATGACTGCACTAAAAAGATTCTATTCTGAGTAAAAGAAGGTTATTTTCTTTAAGTCACACAAATAATTATTACATATACAAAATGGCAGGAGTTTAAATTCCTGGATATTTTGTTACCCTAAATTCAACATGAATCACAACAAACTGAAACCTCTCAGTCTTCATAAAGTGCCACTCAATGCCACTGCTGTGTTTTGGCGCTCTCCAGTGGTTAACATGTGCAAGCGATCATTTGTGCTAATGTAGCCTAAAACAAGAGTGAGCTTTATGTGAAATAAATATATCCAAAATATGTTCATATGTTAAACACAATCTGCTTGGTTACAAACATTCTTTCAAATATGTTTTTTTGTCATGTAGTAGGAAAAAAAGGAAATCATTACTTAAAAACATGAAATGAATAGTCACAATACCATGACTGATGAATAATATTTTTCATTTTGAGTATATGATTAATTCATTAGGTATATTTTAGACATGTTACAACCGTCCCTGTACAGTTGTCACAGTGGAGAGACTGTATTAAAATCAATGTTGCAACCTGTACATATTTCATAAAACCACTTAAATACATTGTTTCAGCATATAATATAGTGTTTATAATATAATAAATTGGTTATTCCAGTATAAATGTTTTTTGATGTATTGCTAAAATTTGCACAAAGTGTTATAACTGTCCCCGGTCTCCCCTAGACACAAACATAACCTTCTTTATTTTAATGCCATCTTGCCAATGATAAGTTAGAAAATAGTATGTTTACATTTATGAGTTCAGATGATGATATGATATTATTATTATTATTATTATTATTATTATTATTGTTATTATTATGTACATTTTAAAAAAAAGGGAGGGGGGGTATTATGGTAACATTGTTGCAGCATTCATAGGCACTGGCTGGGTGTCTTTTTATTTATGCATTTATTTAGATTTAGATTTCTAGGCTAAGAGGGAGCAAGATTTATGTGAAATAATATAAAATTATATCCAAAATAATAAATGTTAAAAAATAATTAGTCACAAACTTAACCTTCTTTACTTGAATTCCATCTTGCCAATGGAAAGTTAGGAAATAGTATGTTTACATTTACGAGTTCAGATGATGCTATTATGATTATTATTATTATTGTTATTATTATTATGTACATAAAAAAAAACGTTCTAAGGTTACGTATGTAACCTCTGTTCCCTGAGAACAGGGAACGAACGCTGCGTCTAGCTGACGCTATGGGGAACGCCTCCAGCGTCACAGGTGTCTGAAGCTACTATCGAATCACGTCAATCCTATTGACCGACGACAACCCATGACGTCATCACTATGCGACCCGGAAGTATATAAGGGCGCTGTGCCAACACATACACATCTTCTCGTCTGAAGGGACTGTATGGCAGATAGGCCCTGAAGCATGGCAAAGCGACGCAGCGTTCGTTCCCTGTTCTCAGGGAACAGAGGTTACATACGTAACCTTAGAACGTTCCCTTTCGAAAGGGAACTCTCGCTGCGTCTAGCTGACGCTATGGGGAACGATATACCAACGCCGCCATGCTGAGGGGAGTGTCTGCCTAGTGGCAGTGACCACTGTCAACACAAGTAAATTCAACTGAAAAAACCTGAGCCACTCCCTCAGGTCACACTGGGCTGTCAGCGACAGCATTCCCTACGGTCATAGCCCAAGCTATACATCTAAACGGAACCTTAACGCAACTGCGTGAGGTTCTTATCCAGACTGCTCAAAGGCCCGAGACCACTACTTCAACAGAAGGGGTCACTTTAAGGGAATGTGGCTAGGGGACCCGAAGGAACCCTGGCCAGTCACTACTCGGGAAACAAGTTCTCCCGAATGCCACCAGGGAGGCCTGACCTGGTGCCCTAAGAGTTATGGACACTTCGGTTTAGCCAACCCTGTCTGTTCAGACAGAGCCTCTGGATGGTGCCCAGGAGGCATCCAAACTAAGGGACTGAAAAACTGGCAGTCCTACTCAGCCCGGAACTCAGAGACGGGTTATCCAAGAGAGCAATACTCAGCATAGCGCTTTACAACCCTTGCTAGCGAGGGGAGTCTGCCTGCTCAATCAAGGATCTATCAGGTGCTTGTGTTTCAAAGCAATAAGGAGGCCGGAAAGGCCTACGGACTGATCTAACAGGGAGGCCTCACGAGAGGCCTACAACCGTCTGACCAGGCTCAGGCGGCTGTGTGCTCATAGACGACCCTCAGTGAGGGGAGCAGCTGAGCCTGCCTGGCGGGTAACCTCCAGCTGTAGGCCAACTATGACCAGTTCTAAGACAGAGAACTGGTAACCAAGAAGTGCCTACCTCGGGAACTTCGCCTTCAAGGAGGCCCGGTGGGCCTACTACCTGATAAAAGGTTTATCCCCCAGGGAGGCCTATAAAGGCCTACTACCTAACAGCACGCCATGCTGGCAACTTACAGAGCGTTCAAGCTCACCTTCAGGGAGGCCTAGAGAGGCCTACTACCTGACAGCAATATATGCCAACTTATAGAGCGTTCGACCTCACCTTCAGGGAGGCCTAAAGAGGCCTACCACCTGCCAGCGAAGCATGCTTACTGCTGAGGTTACATCTAGGGAGGTCCCGTGGGCCACCTGATAACAGTTGAAGCTGTCTGTCAAGGCTGGAAAACTGAACTTGTTTTCTCAAGGAGGCCAAATGAAGGCCTGCTACCTGACAGTCAAGCTACGCAGGCTAGCCGAGCATCCTGACTCAGGAACTCGCCCTCAAGGGAGGCCTATTGAGGCCTACAACCTGATAGCCAGCCTTTAGGGAGGCCTGGAGAGGCCTACTACCTGTTTGTTTTTCGTTCCTAACTGTTTCTCAAGTGAGTGGGCCCCAAGAACGCCTTAGGGAGGCCTAATAAGGCCTACTACCGGCCTCTGGGATAAGCCCGGTACAGGCCTACTGTCAGATAGCAATATATACTACTGATCTAGTGACCATGACCTGGGAACTCCTTTTCAGGGAAGCTTTTGTAAAACCTTCCACCCATTTTAGCCTGCTTCCACTACAACAGGCCTTCAGGGAGGCCTGATGAGGCCTGCAACCTGCTAGCCGGCAGGCCAGTTGTCCCGATGTGATTATCGGTACTTCCTCCAGTGAGGCCTGCTTTTTTAGCGAGGCCTTCCAACTGATAATATGCCTGATCAAGAGGCCTATAGAGGCCTACTTGGCAGCCGACCCTCAGGGGAGCGTAATGGCTCTTTACACCCTGATAGCCAGCTAGGCTGGTTCTTCTGCCTTCAGGGAGGCCTGATAAGGCCTACCACCTGAGTAGCCTGCCAGGCTAAAATACTCCCGATGCCCACACATCGGTACTTGCCTCCCGGGAGGCCTGACTGAGGCCTTCCACCTAACAGCCGACCATCAGGGAGGCTTATTGTAGCCTATACCCTGAAAGCCAGCCGGGCTATTTTTCACGATGCCCTGCATCGATACTTGCCTTCCCAGGAGGCCTGGTGAGGCCTACCTAGATAGCAAGCCATGCTAGCTGCCCGGGAACTTCTACCGGAAGCTCACCCTCAAAAGAGAGGCCTAAAGAGGCCTTCTATCTGAGAGCAAGCCTACTAGGGAGGCCTAGTGAGGCCTACCACCTGCTAGCACTACCTCAGCCGTGCTAGCTGTCAAGCGACTGAGACTCAGAGCGCTCCTCCAGCGAGGCCTAGCTTCAAAGGCCTGCCAACTGATATCAAACACATTGCACAATGTGAGAGTAACAAAAAAGACCCTAGGGGCTCGTCTCCACAGAGGCCTGATGAGGCCTACCGCTTGATAGCCATCAGGCTAGCCATATCAAATTCACGCCTTATTTTCGGCTCTCGCCCTCAAGGAGGCCTGAAGGGGCCTACTACCTGATAGCAAGCAATGCTAGCTCCCCGAGTATCCAACTCAGGAACTCGCCTCCAAGGAGGCCTGGTGAGGCCTACCACCTGGTAGCAAGTTTAACTGACTGCTATGAAACCCTTGACAGTTAGATCCACTGGCTGACTAATACTATTATTGCTTTGACAAAAACGACTCTCAAGTGAGAGGAGGCTACCACAGGGATGGTACAAGAAGGCTCAGAATCACGAAGTGACGACCAGAGGTGACAGTGCCTCAGCAATGCAGCTCCCTCATCCACATAGCCTAAGCCAAATGCCTAACTGAAGCTCCGGCATCAGTCTCTAACAAACACTCTGAAGGAGACAAACTATTCTAACCTGCGGTGGCTTACCGAAGGCATATAGTAAAAAACCCTAAGCGGTAGAAAGACAACACTCCATTCTCCCAGAAGGGTGTGCTACCGCTTAGTATCCCGCAAACATTTCAATAGAAAAGATCGGCGGCCTAAACACCACTCTCACACTGAGAGGAGGCCTTAATACAAAACTATGATACCATGAGCGGTGGCCAGCCCCGCGATAACTCAATCGCAGAAGGGAAGGCCAACACATACTCAAGCAGCACCTGATGCTGACATAAGCCACCTACAGGGGGAAAACTTCAGTTAGCTCCGTCTCAGAAAAATCCCGTACTGCAACAGGGAATGGTGTCTCTGTAAGAAGCACATTCTTTAGTGTTTCAACACAAAAAATTACCACTCTCACCTGCGGCACGTAGAGCGAAGACTCACCAAGCAGCTATCACCGCGATGTTCTACCGCCCTTGCATGCCTGAAAGTGGCGCTCTCACTAACCAAGCTACGGCGGGCCGTCAGAACCACTGTTCTAATCATCATAGGCCCGCCTCAGACCTGATGTAAGAAGCGCCTGGGATTTAAAAGACATAGAATGTTAAAATGTTGCATTAAAAAGGCATTTTTTTAAAAAAGGAAAAGGGAGAGGGTAGGATTGAAATCCCCTCAAAGGAGGTGACCCATTACCAACGCCGGGAGCGCTTGTCCTGGATCACCTCCCTAAGATCCCTTTTCCTGCGGGACTGGCGTCTCCTCTGTGTCCTACTCCTCAACGGAGGAGGGGCACGGGAAGAGACGCTCACTCTCTGGTCCATTCTACGGCCCTCGAGCCGCGATGGACCAGGTCCCGCCTGCCTGGGTGCGGACGCAGACCTCAGCGGTAAACAGTTTTTGAATGCGGCTGAGCGCGCCTTCGCCTCTCTGAACTTCCCAACCACCGCCTCTACGGAGGTGCCAAAAAGTTCAGAGGGCGAAACTGGTGAATCGAGGAGAAAGCTCTTTTCTTTCTCCCCGATGTCAGCCAAGCTCAACCACAGGTGCCTCTCCGTGGCCACCATCGCCGCCATCGACCGCCCGATCGCGGCAGCGGTTTGTTTAGTGGCCCGGAGAGCCAGGTCTGTGGTGCGGCGCAACTCAGCCACCGCCTCAGGGGACAGCCCCGCCCCCTGGTCGAGGTCTTCCAGCAGATCCGCCTGGTACGCCTGCAACACAGCCATCGTGTGCAGGGTCACACCAGCCTGACCTGCTGCCGCGTACGCTCTGCCATTCAACCGCGCAGTCGCCCTCAGCGGTCGGGATGGCAGAGTTGGAGCTCTCAGTGTCGATGCACGCCCTGAGACGAGATAGTTCGCGAACGTCTCGTCCATGGGGGGCATCGACACATACCCGTGCTCCGCCATCCCCTCGACATCAGCGAAACTAGCTCGCTGATGCCGGTGGATGCGGGCGGAGTACGGGTTCCTCCATGCCGCCCGGACCTCATCATGGAGGTCCGGGAGGAATGGAAGGCTCGCCTGAGGTACTGGGCTGTGGCCGGGGAGAAACCGATCGTCGAGTCTACCACGCGCGATCTCTCCCCTAGCGCGCCGCCAAGGCAGCCTCAGCCTGCCCGCGGCGCGCTCCACAGTGTCCAGCAGCTCAGCGTACGCGGGACAGGGTGGCTGAGAGGATCCAGGCTGATCCTGGTTGTTGTTACCACCCTCCTCAGCCATCTCCTGCCCGTCCAGAAGAGCACTCGCTGCAGAGCTTCGCGGAGAACTGCCATTCTCCACGTCGACCTGCAGCTCACTCTCGTCAGCCGCTGGATCGTCTGAGAGAACAACGCCTCTCTCCAGACGATCGGCGAGCTCCATCTGGGAGCCCCACGATGTGCGTAGCCGCTCCGCCTCAGCGGGAGTGGAACCCACATCGGTTGCGCCAGATGAAGCGCCCCCTTCCCTCGAGAAGAGGGCCAAACGAGAGCGGAGAGTTCGCAGCGGAAACCTCTCACAATTTGCACAAGCAGAACCCTCAAGAACTGCTTGTGCATGCTCTTCTCCCAAGCAGAAAACACACAGAGTGTGTGTGTCTTCCGGTGTCAGAAATCTCTGACACGGGTCGGCACACTTCCTGAAGCAGTTCTGCCTCTTCTCAGTGCGTTTCATAATGTACAAAGTCTTTTACCAGGATCCGTAGAATTTACCGCTTTACAGACAGTCCCTGAAGACGAGAAAGATGTGTATGTGTTGGCACAGCGCCCTTATATACTTCCGGGTCGCATAGTGATGACGCCATGGGTTGTCGTCGGTCAATAGGATTGACGTGATTCGATAGTAGCTTCAGACACCTGTGACGCTGGAGGCGTTCCCCATAGCGTCAGCTAGACGCAGCGAGAGTTCCCTTTCGAAAGGGAACTGTGTGTGTGTGTGTGTGTGTGTGTGTGTGTGTGTGTGATGGGTATTATGGTAACATTGTTGCCGCATTCATGGGCACTGGGTGTCTTTTTATTTATGTATTTATTTAGATTTAGATTTCTAGGCTAAGAGGGAGCAAGCTTTATGTGAAATAATTAAAAAAAAAATGATATCCAAAATAATAAATGTTAATCATAATTAGACACAAACTTAACCTTCTTTACTTGAATGCCGTCTTGCCAATGGAAAGTTAGGAAATGGTATGTTGACATTTACGAGTTCAGATTATTATTATTATTATTATTATGTAATAGTCAATTTAAAAAAAAAAAAAAGGCAAAAAGGGGAGTTATTATGGTAACATTGTTGCGGCATTCCTGGGCACTGGGTGTCTTTTTATTTATTTATTTATTTATTTTATTTTTTTAAATAAAATATAGCATATAGTGCGTTGATTCAAATCTAATATATGGAATAGCCTAAATACAAAATAGTTTTTGTTTAGGCCTAATTTATTCCCAGACAAAATTTGCATAGTTAAATAACAACTACAAACACATCGCTGGGGACATACCAGAAGACGAGAAATATTAGAAACAAATAGGCTATTTTTAATATTAAACTATTATACTTTTGATATTTTAAGAATCAAATGACTGTTCACTTCACACATGTAGCTTTTTCATGAGGGACAAACAAGGTATCTTTGTGGAATGGCCTAAATGTACTGTAAAACGAAAACCACACCTGATCTTTAGTGTTTGATTAACAAAATGTAATAATAAAATGACGTATGGTTATTCTCGGAATCCACCACTAGCGCTTTGTTTACTGTTGTTCCGAAGCTGCAATGTTTTGAAGAATTTCTATTGGCTACGCTTGTTCCCTGTGTGTCCTCATTGGTTGTTAGACGCGTCAATCGTTTTCTGATTGGACGAAGGAGTCAGCGGGTAGCCTGCACTGACACGCCATTGGCTCATTAAGTAGGTTAGTGGTCCCCTAGTTATTAGATTGAGATGAAAGTAGGTCATAGCGAATGTATGCTGATACTGTCCATCGCCGTCCATATTCGCTTCATCATTCATGTGCTTTTCTGCCTTCTTCATGTAAGTAAGACATGTTTGACCTCTAAACGTGCCCAACTGTATGTTGTTTACCTGCGAATACTGCTGTAATACATCTTGATAATTAATTCGCTAGCCACCGCGAGGTTCATTAAAGTTTTTAAAGATCTCGACCGGTTATGGAGCAGTATAATTTTTAAAATGTAATATTTCTGTCACGGTTTATACCGTATTAGTAGTAGTACAGAAACATTAACCTAGATTGTGCTTCTCTTAAAACTCATGGCAGATTATATAAGGTCAGAGAATGAAGTGAACGTGTTAATTACGCGTCATTTACGCATGGCTGTTATATTTCTGATGAAAACATATTGATATTAAGCGCAGTTTTTGCGTATAAACACATTACTGTGCACGTGCTGTTGTACTGCGTGTCGCTCAAATATGCGCTCGAGCGCTTGATCGTCCGCTGTGATGGTATGCGCGAGGACACTGTAAGCTCTCACGCGCTTTTCCTAAGGCAAAAACAGAAACTGTATCTCGAATCCCAATTTGCTGACTACTAGTAACTACCTAGGCAGCTTTTTATAGCGTTATATAGCGCTTGCAGCATCATTTTTCATCATTCAGCATCACTTTGAGCATTATTTAGGCAGCTGTTTTGGGCATCTTAACTTTTACCTTCATTGGCTTGTGCTGCAGTTTTGGGGATCATTGGGCATCACAGTCAGGAATGAATGAGTATGTTTTTTAGGGAGCTCTGGGAATCAGTGTATGGAAGCTTTGTGATATGTAATTGTGATATATCTCACAGTCACAATTCTGACTTTATTTCTCATAATTCTTAGTTTATAACTCACAAGTATAATCTTTTTTTTTTTTTTTTTAGAATTGTGAGATATAAACGAGAACTGTGAGAAAACAAGTCAAAAACTGTGCAATATAAACTGGCAATTGCAAGGGAAAAGTCGCAATTGTGACATAAAAGGTGCAATTTGTATTCCGTAGTGGAAGCAAGTCCATATAAATGTTTGTATTCTAAAAATTTTTCTTGCATTCCGACTTTATATCTCACAATTCTGAGAAAAAAAGTCAGAATTGCGAGTAATAAACTTAACATTGTGAGAAATAAACTCAGAATTGTATTATATTTTATAAATGTGAAATATGAGAGTTAACTTGACAAGATATAAACTTGCAATTCTGAGAATAAAGTGAGAATTGTGAGATATAAACTCGCAGTTGCAAGAAAAAGTCAGAATTTATATATTTTTTAAATGTCGTTTATATCAGAATTATGATTTATCAACTTGAAATTTTGAGAAAAAAAGAATTGCATGATATAAATTTTCTCAGAAATATATGTTATAAAGTTCAAATTGTGATATAAACACAATTCTGAGGGGAAAAAGTAATAATTCTCAGAATATTTGAAAAAAAGTCACAATTACCTTTACCTTTTTTTGTGGCGGAAACAAGCTTCCATATCAGTGTTTATTCTGCATCTTTATGCATCATACTAGCATTCAACATTTCTGAGCTTCACAGGAGTGTGCAGTTTTTTTTTGGGAACAAAGATACTAACAAAGTATGATTTTAGGTGTCAGACGTGCATGCAGCATTATATGTTAGTTCACCTCTTAGTCTAATCTTTTTCTGAGAATTGTGAGATATAAACGCGGAATTGCGAAAAAACTCTGACATGCGTTTATGACATTTTTTCCTCGCTGGCAATTGCAAGGAAAAAAGACACAATTGTGAGCTAAAAAGTTGCATTATTTTGTTCTGTAGTGGAAACACGTCCATATACATTTTTAGATTATAACTTTTTTCTTGCATTCCGAATTTAAATCAAACAATTCTGAGAAAAAAGTCAGAATTGCGAGTTATAAACTTAACATTGTGGGAAATAATCTCAGAATTGTATATTATTTTATAAATATGATATATGAGATTTAACTTGACAAGATATAAACTTGCAATTCTGAGAATAAATTGAGAATTGTGACATATAAACGCGAATTGCGTGAAAACAAGTCAAAAACTGTGAAATATAAACTGGCAATTGCAAGGGAAAAGTCGCAATTGTGAGATAAAAGGTGCAATTTGTATTCCGTAGTGGAAGCAAGTCCATATAAATGTTTGTATTCTAACTTTTTTTCTTGCATTCCGACTTTATATCTCACAATTCTGAGAAAAAAGTCAGAATTGCGAGTTATAAACTTAACATTGTGGGAAATAATCTCAGAATTGTATTATATTTTATAAATATGATATATGAGAGTTAACTTGACAAGATATAAACTTGCAATTCTGAGAATAAAGTGAGAATTGTGAGATATAAACTCGCAGTTGCAAGAAAAAGTCAGAATTTATATATTTTTTAAATGTCGTTTATGTCTCACAATATAAACAATCAAAATTGTGATTTATAAACTTGAAATTTTGAGAAAAAAGAATTGCATGATATAAAATTTCTCAGAAATATATGTTATAAAGTTCATATTGTGATATAGACACAATTCTGAGGGGAAAAAATTAATAATTCTGAGAATATTTGTGTCAGAATTGTCAGGAAAAAAGTCACAATTACCTTTACCTTTTTTGTGGCGGAAACAAGCTTTCATATCAATGTGTATTCTACATCTTTATGCATCATATTAGCATTCAACATTTCTGAGCTTCTCAGGAGTGTGCAGTTTTTTAAATCAAAATATAACATAAAATCCAAATTTAAATCAAACAATTCTGAGAAAAAAAGTCAGAATTGTGAGTTATAAACTTAAAATTGTGAGAAATAATCTCAGAATTGCATAATATAAATGCTCAATTGTGAGATTTTTTCTCAGAATTATAAGTTATAAAGTCCAAATTGCGATATAAACACAATTCTGAGAAAAAAAGTCATTGCATAATATAAATCCTCAATTGTGAGAATTTTCTCAGCATTACGAGTTATAGACTGAATTGCAAGATATAAATGAGTAATTCTGAGAATAAAGTGAGAATTGTGAGATAAAAACTCACGTTGCAAGAAAAAAATCAGAATTGTGAGATAAAATGTTGCAACTTTTCATTCCGTGTGGAAACAAGCTTCCATATAAATTTGTATATAAAAAAATCAGAATTGTGAGTTATAAACTTGAAATTTTGAGAAATAAACATAGTATAAATGCTGAAATGTGAAAATGTTCTTTAAGTTAAAAAGTTATAAAGTCCAAATTGCGATATAAACACAATTCTGAGGGAAAAAAGTCATAATTCTGAGAATATCAAAGTCAGAATTGTGAGATAAAAAGTTGCAATTACCTATACCTTTTTTTTTGTGGCGGAAACAAGCTTCCATATAACATATAACTTCACAGGAGTGTGCAGTTTTTTTGGGGAACAGAAATACTAACAAAGTATGATTTTAGGAGTCAGAGGTGCATGCAGCATTATGGAGTTTTGGAGCTATGTTAGTTCACCTCTTGATATCCAATATCAAATCCTAAAGCAAAGCAATCACTGCTTGTGTTCAATCATAAGCAACTGACTTCAAGATGTTTCTCAATCATTATTTGTGGAGCTTCATGGCAAAGACTAGCCTAGAAATCTAGACACACCCTAGCGGCAGAAAATCTAATTGGGGCGTCTAGCAACTCTCCGTTGGCTTGGGAGCTGGAAAAACCAAACTCTGGTCAGGCCAATCCCATCGTGTATAGAGTCGGTGGGCGGGCTTAACATAATGACGGCAGAGTTGCGGCGGTTCCGCGTGCTACTCGTAAACAAAGAAGCTGGCGAACAGCGGCCTTTCGAATCGGCTTTGGCCGCGACTCTGGAAGACTTGGAGTTAAGCTTTTCTTGAGAAAAGAACAAAGAACAATGTACTAAAGGTACAACTTTGACACCCTTTTTCTCTGTGTGTATCGTGAGCCATGTGTCGTGTATCGCATCATGAGCTACCCTGCACCAAAGCGGTATTTATGCTTTTGAATTTCGTAAAAAAAATAGACGTAATTTTAAATCTGAGACTTTGTTTCATATCAATAGTAATAAAGCACAAAGATTATTAAGATTTATTGGATGGGAGGTGCGCTAAAATATTTATTTCATTCATTAACTGAAAACAGGATGCCTAATCGATTCTTGGGATTTAAGAATCAATATTCTTTTGTAAAAGTGAGAATCCATTAAAATCGAGAAATCAATATTTTTTACCCAGCCCTACTTAAGGGTGAGTAAATCATGGGGTTATTTTCATTTTTGGTACATATTTGTACTCTAAGGTACTAATATGCACCTTTTAGGAGTAAAAGTTACAAAAATGTCCTTATTAGTATTTATTGTGCTGATGTAGGTTGTGCAACAAGGAACTAACTGATAAAACATAATTAAAAAACATGTTTTCCAAAAGGAACATGATGTTTTTGTTGGTAATATATGGACTTGATTCAGGGCAAACATGTAGAAGATAAAAATGATCTGGAGAAAGCCTGGAGAAACTTCACTCTGAGCAGTTTGAGCAGTAGCCTACCATATTTATGTCCAATGGTATGGTACTCAAAGATACTATGGAGAATACCATGGTATTATTATGGTATGTGTCTAAAAACCTGTGGTATATTACCGCAAATTCACATTGGGCTATAGGCTTTGCCATCTGCCATTCTGTGTGAACGCAAACTAGAGGCAAAATGCTGGAAAAGACCCTGATACATTACCAAGATCAATCAATAATTCATATTTTTCATATTTTGGAAGATCAGTGTCGTTAATACTATGAATTAATGCTCTGCTATGGTGCTTTAAGCTTGACGTCGACTAGATGCTTCTTAGTAACTAAACCCCACAGCTTCACTATTAGTAGAGAGACACTAGCAGTAGAATTAATTCACACGCAATCACGCTCTCACTAATGCTTTCATATAAATGTAACATTTACTGTGCAACTTTATCTGCATCTGGTGGTAAATCTGTGAGAAATATAACGAACCAAAGACAAAAGAACTGATTAAAATAAGCAGTTATGAAGAAGCAATAGCGCTGCGTCAAATGCCATAGATGTGCACAAGGCAACCCAGCAAGCAATTTTGTGTTTAATAGATGTCGACAGCCCTAACTTCTAGGCTGAAACAAGACAAAATTTGGGCTGTCAGTGAAAATTTAACAGGCCTCTAATCATAGCCCAAGAATAGACTAGTCACCGAGAACATGAACATGTCAAAGAAACCAAACACCTTGTCATCACTGTTGACTTTGCTTACATGATGGAATATCACACATCTCGCAAGTTATTTTGGCATAAACAACATGTAACCAAATTCAAGGTTATTTTTGCTATAAGTGGGTCACTGATAGCCGGACTATATCGGGTCTATAGTTAACCGAGACGGTGAAATGGCAGCTATTGCTTGCTGCACTGCAAAAAATGCTTTTCTTATTTAGTATTTTGTCTCGTTTCTAGTCTAAATATCTAAAAATTCTTAAATCAAGATGCATTTACTAGATAAGGAAAATGACATGAGATTTTTTCTTGTTTTCTGAGAAAAAAACCCCAAATGAAGTGAGTTTTTGCTTGGAACAAGTACAATTATCTGTCCATGGGGTAAGAAAAATAAGCTTGTTTCAAGATTAAAAAGACAAGATTTCAAACAGAAACAAGCTTATTTGTCTTACCCCATGGACAGATAATTATACTTTCAAGCAAAAACTCACTTCATTTGGGTTTTTTTTCTCAGAAAACAAGAAAAAATATCTTCTGTGTCATTTTACTTATCTAGTAAATGCATCTTGATTTAAGAATTTTTAGATATTTAGACTAGAAACGGGACAAAAATACTAATGACAAATGCATTTTTGCAGTGTGGGAACCTGTGTTCGACTCTCAGCTCGAGGTTCAGGCTTATTTGTTTATGACGTCATCGGCGACTAGTCGACTCGACTTTAATCACATAAATGTCGACTCCAAAAAAGTCGTTCAACCCCTAATAGATACACAGTGAAAGGTGTCTTTCCCTTCATCTTCACTGATAAATCCGGTTAAGCTTCGACAATCAGCCTGATTCTTGTGTTGTGAGTGAGACGCCTGATTATTTGCAAGGTGGCGTGCTGGGCCAGAGTACACCGTGACAGCTGTTTGACGTGTTGACGCTGTGCAGGTGAAGTCAGTGCATCTGGTGGTACAGTTAAGCAGCTTGCAGTGGGAGCCTCTGTCCTCCCATGATCCTCTGCTAACGGTACATGTGCAGTAGAACCCATCTGCTGGCGCTGCAGTCACAGACGTTACTCATCACAACAACTGATACTGCCAATGACTCCTCATGCACTCAGCACAGCAGGTTGGTGGAGTAATGCCGCTTTCCTAACTTTCATACGCTCTTTCTTTTTGTCTTCCACCCCCTCCCTGCCTGTGCTCTCTCAGGTCCTGTGCCTGTTTTGTGTATTTCAGCAGAAGCCAGCGCTGTGAGGAAACAGCTGTTCTCTGAGGTATGTGCATATTTGGAAACAGAATGTGGAATTAATGTCTGGATATTTCACCCAAAATTAAAAATCTGTCATTATTTACTCACCCTGAAGTCACTGTGTAATTTTTGAATGATTCATTTAATAGTTAAATGTCAAAACTGCTGCATGGCATCAGATGAATCGAAATAGAGCACAGAAGATGTACTTTTATGGTGCTTTTTGGTCATTTTGAAGCTTGACAACATCAATTTCTGGGTGAATGTAACGAAAAGGTGCCCAGGTTACTATTTTGGATCAAAAACAAACAAATAAAGATTTGTTATACATTGTGATATTATTTTCAGGAATGGACCATAGTTGTCATAGTTGGGTAAAGTTCAAGCAGAAACTACAACAACTGTGCATTTGAGGTTAATGTGCATTTGGTAAAAAATAACTGGTTTCATGTAATGGTGTTACGTAATTTAATTATAAAATAAATGTAATAACCGTTACAGTTATTGAGAAAAAATTATTAGTTAATAATTGGTTATGAAAATAGCAGTGATTACAAAGGGGGTTGCATCTGAAAATTTTCTGTAAAAAGCTAGGATATGTTGAATAATATTCTTTAGTTGTTTTGCCTGTTTTTAAAGTCCCAGTGAACCGGAAGTTGCAACTGACTTTATTTCAGTGCTGTGATGTATTTCCAAGTGAAACGGAATATTGAATAGAGGGCAGGGTTTTACTTCAGCGCTCCTCCTCTCCATCTCTCGCTCATAGCGGACTAACGGATGGAGGGGAGTGGTTAAGGGTATTCAAACCCAAGCCGTCACACAGTCGTCATCGGAAAGGGAACGCCATTCAAGACCGGAAGTTACTTTTCAGATTTTAAAAAGCCCTGAGGGATGTTGATTTGTCGCGAGTCTTCGTGAGGAGAATAGAGGAGTTTTTTTATGAATGAGATCAGCTGAGGCTCATATTACAATCAAACGGTACCGACACGTTTTTCGAGTTGTTTTTCAGCACGTCTTGAGTGTTCACACCCAAGCGATTTTCACCGGCGATGCGCCGAGTGAAAGTGCAAATTCAGTAGATGCGCTCCCTGTACACAAGGTGGTGCTGCGCCACTTTACGAGAGAGACTGAATTTACGTTCTTGCCGAAACCATTCACACACTTTTTGCTAGCTGGCAAGCAGCATTAGCAGCTTATCTTCTTCTTTGTCTACTTACTTCCTCTTCGTCGTATCAGTGTGTTTGGCAAGACCGTTTTGTGCTTGAGTGCCACCAAGTCGTGTTTTATTGTAATTTCAGCAGCTCCAGGCGCGTGGACAAAACCGACGATCTCATTGGTTTTAAATGACGCTTTTTCGCCTGGCGTTTTGCGCGACAGTGTGCACACTCACATTGGCGCCATTAGTTTAGTCACGAGACGTTAAACGCACGCGAAAATCGTAAAAAAAAAGACGCAAAAAAAACAAGCAATCGTATGTAAGCAGATGCATATGTAAAATAACGTGATCATCAACATTAAACATCATATAAATCAAAACTGCCCAATGTTACTGAATGAATTGTCGACCCAGGCCAAGTTACAGGACTGTGAAGCTTTAGGGGTGTTGATGGACTCCATCTACTCCATCCGTGTTTTGATCATCACTCTGAATCTGATCTGGATGTAGTCTTTGACAAAAACGGGATTTTTCTCAGCTTTTTGTTCAAAATGTTGCTTTTTTCATGAAACTTCAGTGATTTAGCATTAGGCTTTGTATTAGTAGAAACCCGGTAGTATATTTGAATTATGGTACTTTTCCCCCTCATATCCCCTGAGACGAGATATTATGCATTTTATTTCTGGAAAAAATCCTCAGATGACGCAAATATCGTCATTTTGCATCATTGGAGGATTTTTGGCCAGAGCTAAGAGACTACAGCCAGTAGTAGGAGCTGTTCCGCATGTTTTCAACCCGCCCACAGCGGAGAGATCTCACTCACAGAATGTAAATGCGCACATTCGCTCGCGTCAGGCATTCATAACGAAGCGGTGCGGAGCAAAGCGAGTGTTTCAACTTTTCAATTAATTCCTATGAAAGTTTAGCTTCTATATGCGATCTGATAACGCGCCAGACTGGACACGCGTTGTGAATGACTGCCACGCTTACCTCAGCTCTGCTCAGCTCTTCTCTCGTGAGGAATGAAATCTGACTCCTGCTGTGTTTGTGTCGTGACTTTCGTTCGGCTCACTCACACGTTATTGAAAAGACACGTTCAGTTTTTAATTGTAGTGTTTATTCTCTAACTGAACTAAATGATTTTATTACTATGAAAATCATAACGACGTTGGGGCGGTGCTGCGGTGGGCAAGTGATAAACCAGTTGCCGTGGCTTTGGGAGTGGCCTCGTAGGGCAGCAAAGCAAGTGCATTCTGGGAGTTGTTGTCTTTCATCCACATGAGACAAAAATACATTTTCTGGCTTTTCTCAGTCTAGAAGGCACCAATTTCATAAATAATTTCACATTTCTACTACATAAATGATCTTTCCAGTGCTGAAGTGCCCCTTTAAGTGTTGATAAAAAATAATGCATGAAGCTGTTATAAAATGTATTTGTTTAAAAGCATAGGGTCTGCTCTTTCTTTTGATATATCAGATATTCATACAACAAAATATTCTATGGGCCATTACATTTTTGTGAAAATGATCAAAAACACTGGTGGTGGCTGACAACTTTTTTTTTTAAACGCTGGCGGGGAAAGAGTTAATTTGTAATCAGTTACATTAATTGAAATAGTTACACTACATATTACATTTTAAATAGGGTAACTTGTAATCTGTAACCTATTACATTTCCAAAGTACCCCCCCCCCTCTCTCTCTCTCTCTCTCTCTCTCTCTCTCTATATATATATATATATATATATATATATATATATATATATATATATATATATATATATATATATATATAAATATTAGATAGATATATGTCATGTCATGTGACCATAACATCACAGAACCGTGACTGTGAATGTGTCGTTAAATTAAATACTTTAAGTAAATATTTTATGTCAGTTTCGACTGACAAAACGTTTGGGAACCCCTGATTCAAAGAATACATATTCCTTACGTATGTGTTCAACAAAAGACAATCATTTGGGTGTTTAAATGAAGACAGAATTGTATTTTTTTTAATGACTTAATTAGCAGTGTTCTTATTGAAAACCATAATCAACACAAATCACTTCAGACCTTTTCATGCCTTTTTAATAAGGATAATAACTTCCTGCAAGTGAACAGACTTACTCAAGTGACCTACATTTGCCGCCACTTTTGTGTACGTATGCTTGTTATTCATACGCACAGCCTTTGGTTTCCTCTCTGTTCATGTAACCTACATTGTCTTGATATGATCTAGTGGTTGATTTACAATCAAAGATGGTTTGACTCGTCTGTTTTTCAGAGCGCTGTTATGACACTTTAAAAATGTTTTTTTTTTTTAAAGCTATTAATTATTAATATATATTGTTGGAAAAACGTTTCTCATGGGAATGCAATGGTTTTGCGAGTGAACACAATGTTTCTTGGTAAAACGCAACACTTTTGAGAGAGATGCAGACGCAAAAGGATTGAAATATAATTTTAATTTCTTTTAAAAAAGTTACAGCGCTCCTCTCCTTCACTGCAAGCCGCTCCTTACAGATCCTGACAGAAATGTCAGCGAAGTTCATGAGGTGTAAATGTAGAGAATTCATCAAGGTCAGTCTCCAGTGCTTCTTATAGTATTAAGACACTCAGTTCCCATAACACATTTGACACAGACTTGTCACATTATCAGTGTCCTTCTTTACTGTGATGTAAGCTTCACTTTGCAAATTACTGGCGTGAATAGAAGCAGGTGTCAGTCTGATCTATCACTGTAAAGAGATCAGCTAATGATTGTCCAAGAACATAATCGAATGTGGGCCTCTGATGGCGTGGGGAGATCAGGGTGTTACATAGCAGGTTTAATTGGGTGTCACGGCACCCTGGATCTGTCAGGTCACCTGGATCAAGTGTCTGTTGGTGAAAAATAGGTCAAAGATAATAATGAAGAAGTCAAAGAGAATAAGAGTCTTAGACAAGTCACGGCCTTATGACAATGGCTGTGTTTACATGCAACCAAATAATCTGTTAGTAATTGGATTGACGGCTCAATCGGACTGAAAAGCCTTCATGTAAACACCTTAATCAATCCGATTTAAAGGGGTGGTTGATTATGATTTCACTTTTTTAACTCTAGTTAGTGTGTAATGTTGCTGTTTGAGCATAAACAACATCTGCAAAGTTCAAAGCAAAGGGAGATATTTATTTTAAAGAAATCACTTTTTAAGGACTACAACAAATGGCTGGTAGGGACTACAATGAGTTTATTCACGGGTTGGTGTCATCACTAACTTTAAAATTTACATAAACCTCGCCCCCGGGAACACACAACAAAGGCCATGTTGAGAAGAGGAAGAGTTGTTGTAGTCGAGCACATTTGTGAGTCGCTCAAGCTGTCGCATCCGTCTTTTCACATTTATTGCGATACAGTACAAACACAAATGCAATAGCTTGTCATAAAAGCAAGATAACAACATATCTTACAACACTTCCCACACGAGCGATTTATAGATTTATCATGACAGAATATGCTAATCAATGACTTGAAGATTGTTAATGGGGGGGTCTAATGCTATTTCATGCATTCTGACTTATTTACACTGTTAAAGAGTTGGATTCTCATGCTAAACATGGCCAAGATTTTAAAAAAAGAGTTGGGCCTATGACGAGTATTTCTGTGGAAAGTTTTTTTCAAGTTTGGCCATGTATTACGTCAAAATGGGTGGAATTGCTTGTATGGGCACTTCTCCAGGAAGAGCCAACGAGCTCCGTTCGTTGTGAGGGAAAGATAACCTTGTTCATCTTCCCAAATAACCCAGCGTTAAGGAAACATCAGATGCAGTTTGTTTTTCCGGAGCAGCAATGTAGTTCTGTAAGTGTGTTTGTTTGTTCCCGGTCACGAGTCAAAACTGCATCAAATGTCTGTGTTGCAATACTACTCTGTAGGTACTCAAGATTAACATGAGATTGGCTGAAACTGTGTGTTAAACCCCCCCCCCCCCCTTAACTCCACATCAGCTACATAAATTCATCAACTAACCATTTAGAAGAGCCCCATCTTCAAGTCATTGATTAGCATATTCTGTCATGATAATCTATAAATCGCTTGTGTTGCATTCTACATGCTGTCACTTGTAGTCTGTCCATCATTGTCAGACTGACATTTTCAGTGCGTGTCTGTGTGAGGTAATCAGAGCTGCTAACATGAGCTCTTTAAGCTCCACCCTCTTCCTGAAAGGGGGCCGGGAGCAGCAGCTAATTTGCATTTAAAGGGACACACACAAAATGTTTTTGCTCACCCTCAAAAAGTGACAATTTTAACATGCTATAAAAATTTTCTGTGGGGTATTGTGAGTTACAAGGACCCCTTTAAATTTCGATCAGATTGGAAGTAGTGGTTTATTCCTTTTCTAATCCTATCGATAGGATATATAAACACTTGATTGGATTGAAAACCGAAACTTGAAAATACTTTGGCATAACGGCATATGACGTGTGGAACGAGCTGTTGCAGTTGTTGAATGAAGTGTCATGAATGACTGTCGTGTCATTCTAAAATGATCCTACCACAAAGTAGCAATGTAGGAAACATGCGTTCACATGCACCTGCATAATGCGATTATAATGGGATTTGAGCAATACTTCAATCAAACTAATGCAATTAAGCTCATAATCGTAGTAACCATATTCACAATCAAACTGTGGTGTATGCCGATGTTAATTGCAATAAACAGGCACACTCTATCAGGACATTGACAACATGCTTGTTGCTTAAGGCTTATCTAGTTGTTTTCAGTAAAATGCATGGTGCTAGTGTAACTCCTTCTGTTCAAACCACCCGCTCCAAGTTGATATCCTATCCCAAACCCGGGTCGGCCGGCATGAGAGTTGGACGCTCTAACAAGGAGCCTAAAGGCTGCAACCTCTAGCGTCAGTCACTAGAGCATCTCTTGAGATCAGACGAGTGAGGTTTACTTGTACAGCAACTACTAGCTGGCCTCCGTTACACTAGGCTTATGCGACCATGTTAGCAATGTGCGTTACTTATCTGTTGTCATTGGTAACATGCTTCAACAATATCTAGTTGTCATTGGAAACATGCTGTGTTAATCTTTCCGGGTGCAACATTGTAACAAGACCAATGAGATAATGAAGGAAGGAGACAGGGTCGGCGTTCTGTAGAACGTGTGGTTCGTTTTTATTTCTCTTTTCACCAAAACAAAATAACTTTTTAGTGCTCTCCACAACATAAAGTAGGCTATGTCAAAGTCTCTTCACAATCAGCTTTTGATCTGCACAGCAGTTCACAGTTCACAGTCACAGTCACACGTTCCCACAGCCTCTCTCTCTTGTAACCCCGTTTCCAGGTGGCTTTTATCCGGTCCCCACGCCAATTACTGCAACGAGACACAGGTGTATGTCATTTTGCACTTGACCTACTTACTCATCACAGACCTCGCTGAGCCACGCCCCCCTTACTACAAACATGATTTTCGTTGTTATTGGTACCATGCTTGTTGCTCAAGGCAGTTTGCTCATTGAAAACATGCTTGTAATGGATGGGTATCAGCATTATGCTTGTTCCTTAATGTGTTTATTGCTAAGGCTTATCTGGTTGTATTGAAACATGATTGTTGCACCAAGCCAAGGCTTATCTGTTTATTATTGGAATCCTGCTTGTTGCTTTAGGCTCATCTGGTTATCATTGCCAATATGTTATGCTTAACCCTATTTTGGTATAGGCAACATGCTTGCTCTTTACGGCTATATAGTTGTTATTGGAACATGCATGTTGCTTTAGGCTCATCTGGTTACTATTGCACATGCTGTGCTAAGTTTATCCGGGTACCAGCCACATGCTTGATCTTAAAGCTGTTCAAGGCTTATCTGGTTGTTATTGTCTTGTTGCTTAAGGCTCATCTGGATATTGGAAACAAGCTTATTGCTTTAAACTTATCTGATTATTATTGCCAACATGCTGTCCTAAGCTTATCTGGCTATCAGCAACATGCTTGCAAAAATGTTTGCTTGCTTAATCAATTAAGAATTTTTATTTTCACTTGCATTTTTTCTTCTCATGCACTGGTTTGCTAAGCTGAACAGTCAATCAGAGTGATCTCTCTCACCGATGCATGCTTAATCGGCTGAAACGCCTTGGCATCATTCTCGTTTAAGTCATCTGGGTAAGGGCAACATGCTTGTTGCTTAAGGCTTTTTGGTTATTGTTGGCAAAATGCTTGTTGCTTAAGTTTTTCGGATATTATCAAATATTCGCTATCAGTTTGTGGTTCGGGGATGTTGGCATATGGTTTTGTTTTTGGGGGTTATTGCTGCTCTCCCACTAGGCTGCATGGATGGACAGGGAGTTCTTATAAACTATATGCTAATTGTTAATCAACTTTGGCGATAGTGTCAAGTCAAGTCTCCTTTATTTATATAGTGCTTTATACAATACAGATTGTTTCAAATCAGCTTTACTGTGATAACAGGAAAATTATGCATTTCAGCTAATGTTCAGTTTAAGTGAGTTCAGTGTTGATTCATTGACTTTATTTATTCTATAAAGCAGTTCTGCAAAAATAAAAGTCATCATCCTGCTCAGTTCATTTCTCATACAACAGTGTCAGTACAGTCAGTTTAATAATATTGTTGAATATTAAGTGTCCCTAACTATAGCTATGTCTAAATTAATCCAGATACATTTGAAAACTGCATTTTCATTTTAAAGCGCTCTCCGTCCACACTAGTGTTTTTGAGCATCCACACTGAAACATCGGAAAACACTAAATTCACCTTAATGCGTGTGCATAAAACCTTATAAAAGCTCACTGAGATGATACAGACGGAACAGACGTAATAAAGTTCTCATGCTATTCTTCTGACAGGATCATTTTATTTACCAAAATAGGTCACACTCACCTACCATTATATTTCTGTCAGGAGTCAGGACCATTATTGTCAAAGATGATTGACAATTAGCGTACAGTTTGGCAGTATGGTTCTGTTCTGGGCAAGAACGCAGGGAGAGCATCAATAACCCCCCTTAGGGTATACAGAACAGAACCAACACAAAATAATTCGGGAATTTAGTCTGATTCAAGGGGTATCAGAATACCAAATCGTGACTGGACGTGAGGAGGAGCTGGGGGTGGAGGAGGGTAAAAGAGCTCTGGAGAACGCGATAGCTGCTGATAATACTGAAGGAGCTTATATAGACGTCATATTCCTATAGGCAGACATGATCAGCTGACCGTCAGCTGATGCGAGCTTGACTAACGTGACCTGTCAGAACTGACGCTATGCTTGATGTTTGGTCTAAAATGCAGCAACTGTGAGTACATTTTTGCAGGACTGTGATATGAAGAGTGTACAAAGTAACATGAATAGCACATAACAGGCACAATAGTGGTAAACATTAAAACATATTGGTTCAATATGCGTCACATGACTAAACATGCGTCATTGTTTTGAAATACCTCCATTATCACAGTCCACATTACAATGCGAAAAAACTGCGTTTTCAAATTTATCCACTTGGGAAAATGTTTTTAAAAAGCTCAGTTTTCACAGGAGAAAAACCACAGTCTCAGTTTGGACGAAAGGTCAAAACGAAGAGAAAAGATGTGTTTTCAAAATAAAATGTATTAGTGTGGACAAGGCCTAAGCCAGCCAGAGGTGACAGGGACAAGGAACCCAAACTCCATCAGGTGACAGGATGGAGATAAAAACCTTGGGAGAAGGTTCAGACTGGGGGGCCAGAACTGGCCAACGAATGAACACGTTGTGATTATGATTCAGGAAGCATTATAGGTCACAATTCAGATCGGGATTGGTATCATTCATATATTATTCATCCAGTTCCTTTTGCTTGAAGATCAGACTCATTACGCCGGTATGCAGCCAAAGCTGGTTGTTGTGGTCTTTGTTGACAATATGTGCCGATGGCTGTCATGTTGACAAGGCCTTCACAGGGGATTGTCTAGTTGACACGGTCTCTGCCGACATTCATGTTGATAATTTAGAGGCCTTAGAAATTTGCATATCAAATGTGATACAGTAGGCTTTATAGGGTTAATTTTAGGCCGTAACATTTTTGTTACCTGCCAAAACGTGGGTTATTTCCAGGGTTAAAAACAAAACAATAATGTATTTTCACTCTGACTTTTGGACTCCCCTGTATATCACACTCAGGATCTGCTGTTTACTCACTTACATCATCCATACCCCTCTCTTGTGTCCAGGTTATGAAATGCTCAAGCTTTGTCTGGGTGGAGATTATATATCCCTCTTTACTACAACTCTGTTCTCTTGCAGAGGAGAATCGCATCAGACAGCCTCGGGAAATGGTGAAGGAAGAGCAGCCCTCGTCTATCCCTGTGGTGAGTTTAAGGAATATTACCTTCATTTTCCTAATTTCTGCTCCTTTAGATAACGAAATTCAGATTTAAGGTGTTATTTGTATTAGGTCTTTAATTATCAGTTGGTCTTTGAAACTCTGAACTTTAAGTGTTTGTGAAATTGCAGATGTCTTTCAATATGGTTTTCACAATAACAGAAAACAAGAAACGAAGGGGTTACATTTACGTTTGTATTTTGCAGATTATCTAATGGCAGACCAAAGAATGGACATCTCCTCCACAATGAATGAGTTCATGTCTTCCAGTTCCACTGACCTGATCAGCAGCTCCATGGGAACGCCAGGCATGGACTACAGCCGCAAGAGGAAGGGCAGCATGACCGACTATCAGTAAGAGCGGATCCTAACAGATCCTCAAACTCAGTTTCAAGATCGTTCATTGTCATTCACGTTTGTGTGTTCATAATGGACTGCAAGCATGATTCATTATGAGATTCAAGACCCAATGTTTAGTTCTGTAAAAAAAAACGTGTGGAGACATTCAACTATTGAAACTATGATCAATTTTCAAAGAAACTAAGGGCCAGATTTACTAACAGCTTGCTCCAGTGCAAACCCTATTTTGGCGTTAAAAAACTACTGTCAGGATTTACTAAGGACAAGCAGTGTAAAAAAAAAGGCGTGGACAAAGAAAGTTATACAGGTTTGAAACATGAGTTTTCAGTTTTGAGTGGACTATTCCTTTAATATGAGATTAAATCAAATTGATTTTGCCGTTGTATTTCTTTTCACAGAATCGATGGATTTTCTTTTGAGTAAGTATCAAAACATCCAAATTATTTTCATTTTACACATTTAAAATGTGACAAAAAAGCTATAACCATGGCATACCATGGTGCATTGACAGTATAAAACACTACCATGATATGTATCATATTACCATGCTATCATCACTGAAACATCACTAAACCATGGTACTGTCAGAGTACCTTTTTGTAAGTGTTTGTGTCTCTCTTTGAGGACAGGCACACCATTCATATAATTAAATAAAGAAACAAACTGTATCAACTCACCCGTTTGATTTTGAGAAAAATACCAATTTTATCCTCTTAGATCTGAGGCTTCATGGATGAGATTCCTCATCCCAAGCTCACAGCACACACAATACCCTGAGAGTGAACGGTCAGTGAGTATGGATGAAGAGATGCCAACTGGTCAAACTGTCCAGTCTGTTCTTATTTAAGACAAATGTGCTCCAGCACCTTTGATATCCAAATTCTCACTTCAGAGAGAGGGCGAAAATTGTGACCATGTTAACTATGGGTGTAGTTCGGTTCTCTTGGTTCTTTTGGTCTGGTCCAAAAAAAAGATACATTTAGTCCTGTTTTTTTTTGCCGTACACAATGTCATTTTTAACACTGAAACTTAAGGTGCTTTTATGACGTATTTTACTGACGAAACTTAACGAACACCCAAAACAATGCTGTGTGCTGGGATAAATGTGCTTGTTGTAGACACATTGTGTATGCATGTACTAGGGGTGTAATGGTGCGTTCACACCGGGCACGAATGAAGCATTTCACGAGAGTGATTTACATGTTAAGTCAATGCAAAGACGCTAATAGACATTCTGTGGCGCAAATTGAGCGTTTGGCGCGTGATTCGCGCGAATCACCAGAGTTGAAAAATCTGAACTTTGGCGGATATTCGCGTCGCGTTAACCAATCAGGAGCTTGCTCTAGTAGTGACAACAATTAGGAGAAAATCTGGTTTATATTAATCATATATTAATATCTGGTTCAGACAAGTGTGCATATCCTATCACTGTGATAACATTAAATAACATGAAACACAACCCAGTCTCTTTTTGTAAATGCAAGTTTATGTATGATCAATAATACAAAAGCATAAGTAAAAGGTATAATAAGCTATACATGAAATAAAGCAAACAATTCAGTCAAACATTCAAAGTCAGTGCTAGTCGGCTACAACGGTAACGTAAAGTTATAGCCTAAAAATAAAAAAGTAATGAAACTTCACTTTGCCCTCAGCCTAAACGATTTGCCAGGGAACAAATTATAGATCCATGAAACCAAAGATCGGCCGTTACATATACACAAGACGAATTATAGCTCGAGACACCACAGAGACATCAGAGCCAGCGGCAGACGGCAGAAGGACTGGCCGAGGAAAGGCTGCTCTCGCCGGGGTTAATGAGCGCCGCTGATCCACTGGAGCTCACAACTCCAAAAACGTCAGATAAAATGTTCAAATAGGCATTAGACTCTTTTTATAAATAAACCACAGATTTGAGCTTTAAACAACTACATTATCGCCTGAAATAGTCTTAAAACTACGTTTTGTCACACATTACCAGTGGTATTTTAAAAAGACGTGTAAACACAGCCCATGTCAGCCATTTCCCAACGAGACGAGCTGGCTGGCAGAAGCCCTCCCATGACGCGAATTCGCGTCTGTTATGAAGTGAATGTCATGCGCGAATGAAGCGAGTAAACTCAAAATGTTCAAGCGTCCAACTTTCTGTGAATAGCGCAATTTATTACATCATTCGCGTCCGGTTTGAACGCACCATAACGGTTCTCTGTAAAAAATTGTAACTGGACCGCTCTCCACCCACGGTTCGGGGTGCACTTGCACCACGGTTCAATCTGACTTCTATAATATGGTTTGTTAAAAATAACAATGCGTAAAACAGACAGAGCTCGGCTAATGAATGTTTCTGTCGATGAATACGCATTCTGGCTTCCCAATACATTACAACAACAGCGATTGATCAAAAAAACATGGACAAAAAAACAGTCACTCTTTGTAAACTTTGTTCAATGCGACTGCCGTATGCTCAGATATGGCCAGTCATTTACACCGTCATCACCCGGGTGTTGATAGCACACAGATATTGAGTTCTCTTTCAAGTTTTGTGCTTGAATGGACAAATTCACACAAAAATTGTCAGCATGCTTGATGTGTATCCTACACTCTAAAAAAAAAAAGGTTCTATATTGCACCAAAAATGGTTCTTGGCTCGTAATCATAGGGGAACCTTTTTTAGTGCTATATAGCACCAATTTTGGTGCTTCAGTGGTTCTTCAGCGGTTCTTCAGAGGTTCTTCAGCGGTTCTTCAGAGGTTCTTCACCGGTTCTTTGACTAAGGTGCTATATAGCACCTCTGAAGAACCGCTGAAGAACCACTGAAGCACCAAAATTGGTGCTATATAGCACTAAAAAAGGTTCCCCTATGATTACGAGCCTTTTTTTTTAGAGTGTAGCAGACATAGTCGGTTACGCCTTATGCCGAGTTCAGGCTGCACAATTTTCAAACTCGTCGGATCACTGCTCTTTTCACACTACATGACTATCTGGGCCAGCATTCAGTCACTGCTGTGTTCTAGGGGTGTCCCCGACTAATGATTTACACATTCGAATCAGAATTTTCGAATCTTTCTACAGTCGACCGATAGTCGAATCATCTATGTGTGTGTGAATGGGTTGGGACTGGGAGGGGCACGACAGTCAGCAGGAGGGTAAAACTATTTTTATTTTATTTTACACACTCCACACAGCAACAACTTTTAATAAAGCGACCAAAACTGCCTACCAACTGACAGACGAACTGACAATGGCTTTCTTATTTAGGTTTAAATAAAAGGTAATGTGGTGGATAAACATTTGTAAAACGTTTTCTCATAACATTTTAAAGCTGCGATCGAAATACAGAACATCACACAAATATATAAACGAACATTTTGATGAATAAACCTAAACAAAATACCTGCCTAGAGAGGAAAAGAACACACTGACTGCAGACAGGATTTGCATTTCACATTTTGCGAAAATAAATTAAATCGGCAAAATTGCTGTGCCAGCATGCTTTCAGTGCAGCGCAACATCGAGACAACGAAAAACAATAAAAAGTATTAATTTACAGAATTAAATTAGAACAGAATATACATTACTAATAATAAAAAAATAGATAAAAACGAAATCAAGTCACAGGGAGCATAATAAATGTGTGCAAAATGCCAAAGTGCAGGGAAACATATGAAGACTTCAGATGCAAAAGCCTCTTAGTCCGTCTGACAGCTTTCTTTAAAATAAGCATTTTTGACAGGTTTCTATGTATAGGTTTCTACCCAAGTACCGGTACTTCTGAATAGGCTGAGGCTGGGATTTAGTGGGTTTGAAGTGAAAGTATTTTATGAACGTATACTATATGCGGAGAGCATCTGAAGCATCTGAACTCTTCATATATAAAAAAAACACAAGCCACAGTTAAATTAAGTAACCCTGAGTGACCAATCAATAAAATAAAAATAAATAAATTATTAAAACAATGAAAGTTTAGCCAGAATTGTGAAATTTCTATTTTTAACTGCCGCAACAACAATAAACGCTAAAGTGGCAGTTTTTTTAGCTAAACATGTTCACAGCAAATTAAAATTAGAAACGGCTGAAATGTTTGAAAACACTTGTACCCTACCCGATCGAAAAAAATCCATTCTTTCACTCTGCTTGTGTGCGGGGAAAACCAACTTGTTGACGTTGGCCGGCTGCAGTGCGCTCTTAAACTTGCCCGTTTTAAGTGGAAAGCCATGTTTGTTGTTGATGAGTGGTAGGACATGGGCTGTTGGCACAACTTGCATTTGACTTTTTTTGGATCATCTTTTACTATTTCAAAGTGCATCCACACTTTAGAGTTTCTTATTCCAGACATTAGGTGATCCCTGCCGCCAAGATGCGCCTCGTCTGGATCAGGGAAAGTGAAACTTAAATCTGTCACAGGGGTGGTTAGATTTATTCACACACACGTTAAAAATATTTATTGAACGCTTCTTTCTTTTCACGTTTTTTTTCTACAGCATTATCATAATTAAAGGCTGTATATAACTTAATATAACCGTACAAAACCAGTAGTTCTGTGTGAAATTAGACATTACGCACCCCCATATTGCCAAAATGGTATGATCCTCATTTCATAACACCCGCGAAGATTCGACTGTGAGATCGGTGGTCGAATCAGGCTCCGCATACCGATGCATCGAATCTTCGACTATTCGGGGTCACCCCTACTGTGTTCACACTGCACGATAGATTGGCGAGTACAAGATGACTGTGCAAGAGGAAGAATCGCCGACAGCTCTGTCCAGTCCGCAAACTACGTTTCACAAGCAAACACACGCGAGAATTGAGAAGGAAACAACGCGAGATCACACGTGCATCAGACTGGAGTTCTCGCGCGAGATTGGAATTGTTATTAAAAATGTAGACTGCAGTGCAGAAACTTCCAAATTGTAGTGCGATCCAAATTGTCTGTGCGCTGATTTGCAGCAAAAAGGAGAAAAAAGATTATGGTGGAGGAAATGGTTGGGGAGAGACAAGGAGCAAGGGTTGTGTTCTGCAAAGAGAGTTGGAGGGAAAATAAATCATTTTGCAATGTGCTGCTGTTGCGGCTGGTCAAGCAAATGTTTGTGCTTTGTTTCTGTTTGATATTATTGTAAATATATCTATAAAAATACTGATATTCTGGTCTATAACTCCTCCCTGAACCTCCAGCTGCCCTATATCTGGCTCTCTCATTGGCTGTCGGTCATCGCAGATGTAATTTTCAGTCAAAACACATTTCACACAGCAGCAGTTTGAATCGTGAATCACTCATCTGTGATTCTCTCTGATCGCGTCTTTGATCATTCACACTGCGGGATTGTCACTCACGTGCACAAGCTCCGATTTGCCTATGATTTCGGGAATTTGTCTGCGATTTCGCAAAACCTGTCGGCAAGTCAAAATCGGGGCTAAAATCTGGCAGTGTGAACTCGGCATAAAGTGAACCTAAACAGTCGAAAAAGACAATGCATGTGTACAGTATCAGTATATTAGATCTGTGCATTGTCTTAAAGTGACAGCAGCCTAATATTCCTGCTGTTTGTGTTTTTAATGTTAATCAAACAAAAAAAGACAAGGAAATCACTCACTGCTCTTAATTGATTAGCTTTTGTAACTTTAATAAGGATTAATCTTTAATTTATACAGTCAAATATGCAATGTTATATTACTTTTGATTACTTGATTCAATTTCTGTACCTGGAAACTAATGTTAGTTTTAGAATGTTTTTTTTATGTGTATCTTTGCTCTGAATCGTACCAAAACTGTGACTCTAAAACCGTGATACAAACTGAACTGTGAGTAATTTGAACAGTTACACCCCTAGTGCCTACATATGATGGTATTTTTACCAGCTGAGAACTCATGAAGAGCTTATAAAATGTGTAATGGAGTCAAAACAGCGGCAGGAATCCCTCCGTCACACACACACACACACACAAACGATGGTCTTCTGCAAGGAGACAGCGATTCCAAGGCCTTTGCTGAACTGTAATGGGCAACGTAGCGATTATGATGACAAGAACCAGGTATTCTTGAGCATTCTGGGTTTGCATCTTGAGACATCACGTCCTGTTTTTTGCTTGTTTAGATGTCTTTGCTCTGTGCTGCATTCATATTTCAGTCGAACCAGTTAAGTTCATTTGGAAGCGGACTGAGCAGTTCAGATGGTAGTGTTCACACTCATTTTATACGCACTAACAGAGCAATCGTATCAGTTTTAATCACACCATACTATAAAGTCACTAACTAAACACCTACAACCATTGGCTTTTTCATTCCATGTTTTACAAATAAACTCAAATACACAATTAGAGGCAAATTCACTGAACAGTATTTCTGCACAAAAACCTGCGTCTTATTCTCCCAGCACCCACAATCCAGTTTAATCGGGTGCTACCTGTGGGCTGGTTAATGTTGTTTTCAGCTCAATATGCCTCCTTTTTATTAAAATTTGACTTGTTATAGATTGCTCCTTATGCACAGTGCTATTTGCCTGGCGAAGTTAATGCTAGGCTATTAACGCCTGTGAAGAGGTAAGCGCTTAATAGAGATGTGAGAACATTCCATTCTGATTATAGCTTTAATTATTCATCAAGGGATGGACAAGAGCACTTTCTGCATTTTAAAGATCTGATTCATGTGCATGGATTGTTGTTGTACCAGTGTGCTGCTGTCGATTATGGTAGTCTGCACTACTTGATTTGCATGAATCGTTTTTGTTAATCAGGTGCTCAAACTACTCAACAGTGTGTGTGTGTGTGTGTGTGTGTGTGTGTGTGTGTGTGTGTGTGTGTGTGTGTGTGTGTGTGTGTGTGTGTGTGTGTGTGTGTGTGTGTGTGTGTGTGTGTGTGTGTGTGTGTGTGTGTGTGTGTGTGTGTGTATATGTGTGTGTGTGCGCACATAAACAACACTATCAAAACAGTTTACAGTCACAATTAATTCTTAGTTTCAGTGTCTAAATATCATGCAAAATAGCAGTTACTGTTTTTGATATTCGTTTTTTAACAAGAACTTGTAATGTAGGGTTTCCCACCCAAGGGTTTGTAAACAACAGGGGGTTCTTGAGATTCTAATAAAACTGGCATATTATTATGAAGAGTATGAATTAATTGTTTGCAAACAAGAGCAGATTTTTGCTTTATTTAGATTGAAATCTCAGGCATTACATCAAGTCAATAATTGAGGTCATAGGGGTTCATGTAACTAAATAGTTACTTAACCAAGAGAAAACTAAATCTGCAGCAGATGTTATCAATGTCAAGCCCTCAGGTAAACAGGGTGTACAATTACTCTCAGTTATGAAACCAGTCATTATGAACCAACCAGGCTGGAGTTGATTGTGCGTGACCTGGGAGTTATATCATATCAAGTCATAGTATATTGTAGGACCCTATGAAATCCATTTAGTTTTGTCTCAAATTCTGTTAAATTTTTTTCATAAATCATTTTTTTTCCATTTTTATTATTCTGGATTCTGTTTTTATTCTTCTGGACTCCATTTTAATGGTTCAATTAAATTAGTAGTAATCAAAAAGCATTTCTAATTAATTACAATAATGAAACATATACAATTTAAGTTTAATTTATTTATTTTGACCAAATTTATATATAATATATTAAATATATTAATATTTTTTTTTCCACAAATTATGTGTTTGTATTTTCTAGTATTAAAATGACGACATAAAACATGGATTTAATTTATCTTTTACTCAAATTAAATTAAACAAACCTTTTTGTCGAACAACGTGCTGCACAATCAGCTACTGTTAAAATTAAACGTGGAAGAACATTTTTGATTATTCCTTAAAAAATTGTTTTATTAAAAATGTATTATTGTTAGTGTTAGTATTATTATTACATTGAGACATATCTAGATTCTAATGTACAACCGGAATATATTTCTCTCAAGTTAAACCAAACTTTTGTCATATTTATGATATGACGATAGTTTTTTCCTCAAATGAAACGGTAAAATGCTCATAAAGTGACTCTCAGAGCGGCTCTGGAGAGTGACTTTGGGTGCAGGACCAAACACTTCCACTAGATGAAATTTGTTTCCCATTCGATTTCAATGCGGCCATTTTTGACCGCGAGGAGTACGAGTGCGACTATTTTTTTTCAATACCATTTAACAAATGTTAAAATCATGTCCATGATTTTTGCATGTGCGTGTTCACATAGCAAGTGCTCAAACCTTTACCAAGACCCTTATCATTCCGATGAAATAAACAATTAAAAAATAAATAAACGTAAAATATTTTTAGCAGAGTTTTAACAAGGAAGAGAAAATTTTTTAAGATTGCTTTTCAGAAATATTAGGTTTTGAGAAATATGTTGTCCTTTCAACTTGCAGTATAAGCATATGTGACTTTCATGCATTTGAATTCAAAGTACTATTTAAGCTAATGTATTTGTTTACTGTTCATTTTTAAGGGACAGTATGGATGCAGACAATGACAAACAACTTGGAAGGTAAACTGAATTAAGATATATATCTCATATATACACAGTATGGTCTAAATGTCTGAGATCACAAGTTATAGAGTTCAGTCACCAAACTCTAGATGGCACAGTCCTTTACATGTAATCTGCTAGGTATCAGAGCATTTACATGAGCAATTACATGGCCACAGGTGGAGTGTGTGTAAGGCTGGGCAAGGCTTATCCTTCCCCTGGCAACAGACTTGAGACAAGCTGGGAATTTTCTCATTCAAACGAATGTATGCTGCTGTTTCTGATTGCTTTAAGAGGAAAAAACTGCTCATAACTGCTCGTCTACGATCAGTTTTCTACATAATAATAGCATATTGGCGAAACAATCCAGTGTGTGTGTATGTCTTTTGCACGGGGGAAAATCAAAGGTTTTTATTTCCAACATGTTTTTACAGCGTTGAGCAATGTAGCCAATCACAAACATATCTGTTGATTTCTTGAACGCAATGGCCAATCAGAAGTGTTTAAGTTAGAATCCACTCACTGCTTAAAAAGAACCCCAGTACAGTAAGTATAAGATTGAGTAAAATGACTGACAGCTTTTTAGTGATTATAAAGAGAGCCCTCGCATGCAGTATGCTTGCTTTTCTGTTCAAATCAATAGGGATGCACGATATTATCAGTACGACATCGGAATCGGACGGTAAATGTCGATATGCCTTGCCGATATGATAACGTGTTGATATAATTGTAATAATCCAGTGAGATTTTGCTCAAGGAGTCTGAATAAAATGGTTCATCTGTTTATACATAGCCTACATGATTGATTCATTTCCTGGATGTTAAGTTAATCATTTTTCTCTCAACAGGGTCGATCAGCAGATTAAGAATGCAAGGTGCTGTAATTCAGAGCATTTCTGTATTTATTTTAATTTTGTATTAGTGGATAAAGCCTGTTGTAGATCATATGCCACCAATTGTAACATTGTTTTGGACTGTTGGTTGTCAACAGGGAGGCTCACAGTCAGATCGAGAAGAGACGTAGAGACAAGATGAACAGCTTTATTGATGAGCTGGCTTCATTAGTGCCTACCTGCAACGCCATGTCCCGTAAACTGGATAAACTCACCGTGCTGCGCATGGCGGTCCAGCATATGAAAACACTTCGAGGTGAGATTCACACTCACATTCATTCCCATAGAGCTGGGATTTTAAATGTCATCTTATTTCTAGACATGTGCATCCAAGTAATTTTGTTGCCGAGTACTGTTATTATTAATTATTTCAAACATGTAAATACAAGTTCAAACGAAAGAGTATGATGTTGACATTGTTATTTCACAAAAATGTAATCACCAATAATGGTTTCAAAACAAACTGATAAATATTGTATATTGTAAACTAATATATATATATATAATTGAGTTGTTTAAAATGGAACAGTGAATTTATGCAAATTTGTTTTGCAATGTAAAATAACTTCATTATATGATGTGTATTATTAAATCTGATATTATTTATAGTATTATTAAAATATTCATAATGAATATTAAAGGTGGGGTTAGTGGTATTTCAAAACTGCTTTAGAAAAGTGTCTCGGGCCGAGTACCAAAACAAACTTATAGCCAATCAGCAGTAAGGGGCGTGTCTACTAATGATGGGGAGAAGAGAGCGCTTAGTGCATGTCATTATTCAAAAGACACGACACAGGACGGACATTAGCCGAGCGACAATAGAAAGAGAGAGATGGCAGATAAAAAACAAATATGGAAGATGTCTATGGAACAAAAGAAGGCTTACGATCAGGCAAGAAGTATCAGCTTTCCAGCGCTGGAGAGAACTCAAGGAGCGAAGGCGAGGTTGCTTTATTTCTTCTCGATAGGCGAGTAACATTGGTTTTGTTTTGTTTCACAGATGCTAGTTTTTGCTTGAATATGCTCATGTGTCATGTTCGCTTGCTTGTCCATTTGCGATCGTATTGTGGTTCACTTCAGCGATGATAAAGACCCATTCATTTCCACACCATATAAGCCTGGAGCGTCTAAACCTCCTCACTGTCTGTTTCAAGCGTCAGCTCCCAAAGTCTGTCCGAACAGTAATATACTCCTAATATATGTTTGTTTCCTTTGGTTCCTCTTTTCGTGATCGATATAACCCTCTAATCTTGTCATAATTGTAATATGTTTATTAGTTGGACTGTCGTGCTCGTGCTATCGAGTTGCTCATGCGAACTGTGTTTGTGTTTTTGGGATGGAAGGGATGACTTTTTCACTGAACATTCGACCTGGATTATCGGAAAAACTCCTCCCTATTGAAGGGCAGGAGGTCACAAGGAAGCCGGGATGCTACTAGTGTGTCTCACGAACCGAAAAGACTCTTCTGTTCAGACAGGGGAGCCTCGAATTTAGTCAGGAATAGTATTTTAGCCTTTAGTTAAATATGATTGTTATTTTTATTTCTTATGCATATGTTGTGATTATTCTATCACTATTGTAATACCTTTTCTATGTAAAGCACTTTGAATTACCATTGTGTATGAAATGTGCTATATCAACAAACTTGCCTTGCCTTAAAATATGAGTTCTAAAAATAAAAATAATGATAAAATACATAATCAGTATTAAATACAAATAATCAGTAAACAAAACATTTTTTGTATTGGTCAGTCAGTCTCTACAGAGCCCCTAAAAGGACATGGTGATGGAAAAAAAATATGAGACCGGGCAAGGAAATTATATTTCGGTGCTTTTGCGTTTGCTCCCAAATTTTTGCATTGCCCTAAGAAAGTTGAGCAAATGCAAAACTAATGATGTCAATAATATGAAATAAACTATATTTCAATATTTTTGGGAGTGAAAGCAAAGTTTCTCCGGTAACCGTACTTTTGTGAGAGAATGCATAAGTTTTGAGAGTTTTTGAATGAGCACCAGTTTCACAGGGACCCAAATGTGTTGCAATTGAACGGAAAGTGTCTCATACTCACAACAAGTATTAATCAATTACTCATGCATGTGCTTATTTTTAATTTTTAGGTGCTGCAAACCCTTATACTGAAGCTAACTACAAGCCAGCCTTTTTATCAGATGATGAGCTGAAGCACTTAATATTAAGGGTAGGTGACCTAAAGAAATGAGTGTTTTTGCGTTATGCTGAGTGACAATCCATGGCTGTGATTCATTGGTGATTCACTCTGGGTCTCAGGCTGCTGATGGTTTTCTATTCGTTGTGGGCTGTGATCGGGGAAAGATCCTTTTTGTGTCAGAGTCTGTCAACAAAATTCTAAATTACAGTCAGGTAAGGCCTACTAAAGCTTCATAACATCCATGATATGATTCAGAACTCCGACTGTGACTCATACAGCCTGCGCTCTCTCCATCTTACAGAACGACCTGATTGGCCAGAGTTTGTTTGATTATTTGCATCCTAAAGACATTGCAAAAGTCAAAGAGCAGCTCTCGTCATCTGACACAGCACCACGGGAGAGACTCATTGATGCTAAAAGTAAGTTAGTACTTGCTGCTATATGCCTTAAATACAGCATTATGCAAGCAAAAAGTAAATGCTGGAGTACACTACAGGACTTTTGAGTGTGTTCACACTTGTAGTTCAGTTCGCTTGATTCGTTTGGTCCGGACCCAAAAAAAAGCCATTTTAACACCAAACCTAAAGGCATAGGGATATGTTCACAACTTGATTTGTCGGCTTTTATTATGTATATTTCTTGACAGAACTTACCGAACATTTGAAACAATGCTGTGCAAGGGCTAAATTCGCTCGTTGTTCGTGCGTAGCCTACACATGATGGTATTTTGACCAGCTGAGATAACATGAAGAGCTTATATTGAAGGGCATTGAAGGTATTTCTGTCAACTCCGACTGCCGAGAGTCTACAGACTGGCTCTGACTTTCCGCACAAATCTGTACAAAAGTCGTGAAGTGTATTCCAGCCTTTAATTAAAAACATTTAATTTGTTTACCAGTTTTTAAAATGATCTGACAGAGCATTATTTTCTCAGCCGGGCTGCGGGTCAGGACAGACATTGCCCCTAGTCCCTCGAGATTGTGCTCGGGGGCCAGACGCTCCTTCTTCTGCAGAATGAAGTGCAACAGGTCCCTCGTCAAAATGGAGGAAAAGGACTTTTCCTCGACTTGCTCCAAAAAGAATGGTAAATCAGTGTGAATATTGTCAAACATTCAAAGACAACGATTCCTCATCATAACTATTGCTTTGTTCTCCCTGCAGCCGATCGCAAGAGCTTCTGCACCATCCACAGCACTGGCTATCTGAAGAGCTGGCCGCCCATTAAAATGGGCTTAGATGAAGACAATGAGCCTGATAATGAAGGCTGTAATCTCAGCTGCTTAGTGGCCATTGGCCGATTACATCCTCATATTGTTCCACAACCTATGAATGGAGACATCCGGGTGAAGCCGACAGAGTATGTCTCGCGCCATGCCATTGATGGGAAGTTTGTCTTTGTGGACCAAAGGTAAGTGGTGACTACTGGACTACATGAACATGAAATACAGTAGCAGTTTAAAGGTGTGGTCACATAATTAGCATAATTGACGTTGCTCGGAGGAATTTCACAAGCAAAATCCAAATCTGTGCAATGAAGAATTTTGCCTGATGGACTTCCAGTGGTGAAAAATGTCCATATGTGAATGTCGCATCAAGTTATAGTTGGGTAAACTTTCGCTGCGCCAACCAATAGCAAGCCTCTCAGTAGGGCAGAAACTTTAGTAACATCGCACAGTGGATGCGATGTTACACTTCAATATGAAAAAATTCCATAAAGGAATCATTTATTTAGGGTCGGTTCGTTTGCTAGCTGGTAGGAATGGTTTTGGATGGCCTGCAAACTTTTGCAGAGCAACAGTAAATGGGCTTTGATGAAGCACCTTAACTAAGTTAAATAACCTTTAACAATGCCAACGCACTACAACATGTGGAATGGCTTCTGTAATATGGTATACTTTTCCAGATTCTAAATTACTTGAATGAAAGTGTGAGGTAAAATTGATTATTGGTTGGGTGATGTTTGTTTTGTCCACTGATTTGGGTTCAGATGTTTGGTGGTCATGGTGACTGTATGACCAATCCTGATGTTAGCGTGACAGCTTATTTGGTTTTGTGAGCACAATGCTGGTCAATATCCAAATATAGAAATGGATAAATGGAATAGCTGGAAGTAAGGTCATGGCCTGGCTAGATGCTGAAATATAGGACAGACATTGCACCTAAATAAATTGCATAATGCCTGTGACAAAGGAACAGTTTGGCTTTTATATTTCAACTGCACCTGTGGAGTCTTAAAGGGTTAGTTCACCCCATCATTTACTCACCCTCCTCAAGCCATCCTAGGTGTATATGACTTTCTTCTTTCAGCCAAAAACAATCGGAGTTATATTAAAAAATATCCTGGGCCTTATAATGCATTTTGTAAGAAAAATATCCATATTTATAACTAGAGTTGGGGTAGGACTCGAGTCCAGACTCAAGTCCAATTTTGAATGAACTCGGACTTGTCACACACTCGGGTGAATTTTCACTCGGACTTGACACAGACTTGAACATTTTGCACTCGGAAATATTCCAAGTGCAGTCGAGTCTGCGTCATGTGTAACAACAAAACCGGCATAAAACTAAGATGAGAAATTAATTAACGTCTCCCCGCCTGTCATTTTACTGCACCACACCGGCAGGCAGCAGTAGCATCATCTTATGCTTGCAGACAAAACACATCACACACGTGGCTAGGACAATGTCTTCAAAGTCAGCAATAATTTGTTTTGCTTCTGAAAATCATAAAGAATTTATTTGCAAGAAATCCGGTAAAAAGAAGCACTCTGCGGATTGCAAATCAACTCTTACTGATGTGTCTGGAACGAGTTAATCGTCAATATAGCAGTCTAATAAACCTGCTGGTAAAATGTTTATCAAACAGCAAAAGACAAAGAGAAAATCACTCACTCACTCACTCACTCACTCACTCTACTGCTGACTAACTTTAGTAAATTTAATAATAATCACTGTACATTAAAGTTTGTTTTATTAGACATTTAATTGTTTTAATCAATTTCTATAGTATTTATTCTTACTTGAATAATCCTACTTGAGAAAACATATCATTATCGTGAAATAAGATTTTAGTAACGCCCACCCCAAAACATTAGCATTTGGTGATACCAGAGGCATTAAATAATTGACATACAATAAAACAGGTTAATTTGTGTTTTTCATCCAGTTCTACATTTATATCTATGTCCATTTTATTCTTTGAAAACATTTTTGATTGGAAACTAGTTGAGGTTCTGTTGACAAAATAAAAATGTTAAATGGCAATGGCAAGATGTAATAGTGGTATTTTTGTTCAATTTTATATTGCCATTGGTTTGATGGGTTGAAAGGTTAATATTAATATAAGGTAAACATTTACAATAGCAATGTCTAATCTTTTTTCAATTTAATTACTTTCTGGACTCGACTTTTGGACACAGACTTGATTGTTTAAGACTTGGTCTTGACTCGAACTCGACAAAGGTGGACTCGGACCCAACACTGTTTGTAACTTTATAAACTATAATCACTGGCTTCTGGTAACAGCTGTAAGCGAGTCGAGTTCCGGCAGAAGAGTAACCTCTGACCCGACACATGACTTAGGATGTAGGAGTAGCGTAAGCTTAGGTGAATGTAGATGCCTCTCGTGGGTCAAACACATAGAGCTGGGATATTATTTAATATAACTCTGATTGTGTTTGACTGAAATAAGAAAGTTATATAAACCTAGGATGGCACCTTTAAAGGGTTAGTTCACCCAAAAATTTCAGACGAATGCAGTTGGAGTTATATTAAAAATGTCCTGGCTCTTCCAAGCTTTATAATGGCAGTGAATGTTGCTCTGTTTTTGAAGTCCATAAAAGTGCATCTATCCATCATATAACTGCTCCACACGGCTCCGGGGGATTAATAAAGGTCTTTGGAAGTGAAACAGCACGTTTGTGTAAGAAAAATATCCATATTTAAAACTTTATAAAGTAAATTATCTAGCTTCCACCAGATTGCCTTCCAAATTCAACTTACGGAAAAAGTGTAACGCCTCTTATATTTATATTTATGCATTTGGCAGACGCTTTTATCCAAAGCGACTCTTGCAGTTCAAAATGCTTATGCATTCGTAGCGTAAGCATTTTGAACTGTGAGAGGCACTACACTTTTTCCGTAAGTTGAATATGAACTTGGAAGAGCAAGGACATTTTTTTATATAACTCTGATTGTGTTCGTCTGATAGAAGAATGTCATATACACCTAGGATGATTTGAGGGTGAGTAAATCATGGGCTAATTTTCATTTTTGGGTGAACTATCCCTTTAATGTCTGTTAACACTTTATTTTGAGGCTCCCCAACAGATATTCTACTGATTATAAAGAAATTTTCATGTACATGCCAACTTATTCCACTAACCCTAAACTAACAGTCTACTAATACTCTAATGGCTGGCAGTTGACATTTAGTAACAAAGTTACTTATAGTTAGTGTGTCAAGTGGACTGTCGAATTAAAGTTTCAAGCACTGTAAAAACACTTGTGCTCCTCTGTGTGTAAAAGATTGCTCTTTTCATTTCAGGGCCACGGCCATTCTTGCTTATCTACCTCAAGAGCTGCTGGGAACGTCTTTCTATGAGTATTTCCATCAGGATGACATCGGACATCTTGCTGAATGCCACAGACAGGGTAACTATAGAGCGATGCTCTCCGTACTTTTCCTGAGCGCAGCGAGACCAGACTCATCTCGAGATTTCTGATCTGCACGTCTCTGTTTGCAGTGCTGCAGATGAGAGAGAAGATCAACACTAACTGTTACAATTTCAAGATTAAAGATGGCACTTTTATAACTTTAAGAAGTCGCTGGTTCAGTTTCATGAACCCTTGGACCAAAGAAGTAGAATACATAGTCTCAACTAATACAGTCGTCTCGTAAGTAAACAAAACGTCTGTTAATAATAGATGTTATCAGTGTTCTGATGGTTTGGTGTACTGACCTGAATGGGTGTGTTTTGAAGGGGCAGTTCACTTGAGGGAGCAGAGCCTCACTATCCTCAGCTCACTGCCTCCCCCCAGAGTATGGACAGTGTCCTTACAGCCGGAGACGGTAAGAGGATCCAATTTACTCTCCACATTCTAACACAACAAATAAACTAGTGACTGTTAAACCATGCCCTAACCCTGTGGAAGCTTGTTTCCGCCACAGAATAAAACAATTTAAAATATAATTGCAACTTTTTATCTCACAATTCAGACTTTTTTCTTGCAGTTGCCAGTTTAAATCTCACAATTCTGACTTCAATTTTCAGAAATGTGAGATATAAACTCGCAATTGTGAGTTATAAATTCCAATTCTGAGAAGAAAAAATATATATATTTCTCAGAAATTTGAGATTTAAAGTTGCAGTTGCGTGTTTTAAAGTCAGAATTGCAATATAAACTGAGAAAAAGTCTGAATTGTGACTTTATATCTCGCAATTCTGAGAAAGAAACGTCGAAATTGTCAGATGTAAATTTGCAATTGTGAGTTAAAAGTCGCAATTACCTTTTTATTTTTGATTCTTGGGGCAGAAACAAGCTTCCATACATTTGACATTTCTGTTTTGTGAGATTCATCCTAAAAAGTGTTCTGGATTAATGGACACTAGTAAAACTAATAAACTTCATCTGATGCAAATGCATATTTGTCAGTCATACATAAATGAAATAGGTAAAACATCATAGCATAGTTTAATATTAACTATGTGCATCTATTTTATTTAAAGGCGTCATGAATTGAGAAATCAACTTTCCCTTGAGCTTTTGATATATAAAAGGTCATGGTAATATAAGAATATCCTGTAAGTTTCAGAGCTGAAAACTTCCTTGTTAGTCAAAGAAAAGCTTTTATTGACACCAGGCCCAGCAAACGATCGATTTCAGAATATGCCGACCCTTGACGTCATCGTGTGGTGGAACACCGCCTCAACAGAAGGAGAACAACGCCTGATTCTGTAGCCCCGCCCACCGACTCGTGCCTGACATGATATAGGCCTACATAGAGCTAAACCGGATCGAACTTCTAAGCAATAAAGATACCACATGAGCTTCATTCAGATTCCAATATTATGAATGCATGGATGAACTTTACTTTTAATAATCCATCTCACGTGGGGAAGACTTTGCGTGTCTGTTCTTTCATTTCACCACGGATTTCGTTTGTAAACAAGAGGCTGGATTTGCAGACAGGCTGAGATTACATGAATGAATGAAGCAACACACTAATGTGAGTAAAACATGTTTTTATATGTGATAGTATTGCACTGTTACAGATCGTATTGATTATGTGTACATGTCTAACTGAACATACCTTAGCACGCTGTCACAGGCTGAATAATCCTTTATTTGTGGTGTTGTCGGTTCATTGCGATTCGGGATCAGACTCGGACATGTATGGGCCAGGGCTCGCAAAGGGGCTATGTGTTTTCCAGACGGGCTACCAAAACGTATCTTAAATAGTGAAATAACATTCCTTTCTTGATTTGCGTTTTTCGCTCTCTTGACTTGATATTTGAAGGGCTTGTGCGCGTGCGTGTGTGTGTATATGGTTCGTGGTTATATCCACTGATCAGGCGGGTCAAGTAATAAAAAAATAACATTCCAATCAATCGCGGGTGGATGAGAGATAAATCATTGTGTTTGTTTGATAAAGACATTTTGTGAGGCCTGTGGGCGATTCATTCCGGTTGTCGTTTCTCCACACGCTTTCAAAACAATTCCCACATTTACTGAGGGAGCTGAAGCACATTAAATATGCAAATCTTATCCAATCCTAGCCGTGGGCGTTTACTTCCAAGTCTTCAGTGCGGCACGCCCATAGAAACTGAGCATTGCTTGAGAGAGCCTCAAAACCAAGGTAGAAATTAGCCTATTACTTATTCATTATGATGTTTTTGAATGTTAAAACCACAAGAACGTCATAAGTTGACCTCAGACAACAGTATAAAAAAATTAAAAAGCCAGTTTATGACCCCTTTAAATAATCATATTTTCAAAATGCATTTATTGAAATTGCCTAGAATCAGCATCAATGTATTCATTGTTAAAACCATTACATTTAATAAGTTAAAATAAATCAAATTAAAGCTGTGGAACAAACAATGTTCGATTAGTTCATGTATTGTATAGACTGAAACAAATGGGATTTATTGATGATAAATAAATAAACCTGGTTATTGTATATGTAAAACACATTTAGTTTATCTTTCCCATTTAATTGCTGTATCTGACAAATATGCACCGCATTAAGTTTATTAGTTTGTTTATGTTGAAACTGTGTAATCCAAATGGATGGAAATTTTATATGAAATTTAAATACGATTTTAAATTTGAGTGTGTGACAGATTGGTTGCAGTGCAGTGTATGGAAGCTGAGAAAATTAAGCACAAAATTAAATCACAAGGAAAAGTCTCACAACAGGACAAAGCAATATTTACACTAAAGATATTTAAAGCTCTCTATATATATGTAAATAAGAGATTGCTACTACCTAGTTTGCTAAGGGAGAACACTATGCTGGAAGGTTACGTAGCACTTTCATTGCAACAGATATACGTAGGCAGTCGGTGTCTTTTCTTGTCAATGTTCTGATGCAGGCTCAGGGAAGACGGTGCCGGGAATCCCTGGAGGCACGAGACCCGGAGCAGGAAAGATCGGCCGCATGATCGCAGAGGAAGTGATGGAGATCCAAAGGTGAGCGGATCCGTTTACATGGTTTTGAGCCTAATAATCTGCACTTGAGTCACACTCTTGATGACGTTATTGCATCTGGTTTTATCTTTCACAGGATAAGAGGCTCATCCCCCTCTAGTTGTGGCTCAAGCCCCCTCAACATCACCAACAGCACACCCCCTCCTGACACATCGTCCCCTGGGGGCAGGAAGGTAACGTTTGGGGTTCAGTCTCTGACAAACATATAAAGGGGTGTGCGATATTGACAAAAAAAATCCAGATATTTTCTGGGATTCTGTCGATAACAATAATTTGATGTGTGTGTGTTTCTGTGCTGGTACCTTGACTCATTTAAACCTGTCATTTTGGGGAGAACTATCTCTTTAATAAGGGCAGGTTTTTTTCTAATCGTATGCATCATCTTTTATGTCAAATTAACTTCAATCAGAGTAATATGAGACTATAGGCTGTCAATCAAATGAAATCAATATCAACAAAATCCATCTAAAGCAGCATTTAAATGTATTTACACTGTAATTTCATAAATAAGGCTATGAGATTGTTTAAAAAAATTATAATAATATTTTTTTTTCAAATTAAATGATACTTTAAATATGAATGTAAAACTGCCAGTAGGTGGCAGTAAGTCACTGATGAACCGATTCGTTGTAAATGGCCAAATGACTGAGTGCATCCGAAATCGCATTTTTCCCTACTATAAATTAGGCGAAAAACAGCATGTGACAAGAGTAGTGTGTGAGAGTCATTCAGGAATGAAACACAACTGTGATTCTCTGAGATGGACAACAGTTCTGTTGCAGATTTGTTTGGGACTATTTCCATTGATGAAATAGAACAAAAATAGACAATATTGTGCCTTAAATGTAACTGTCAAATTAACTTTTTGTTTACTGTTGTATAACATCAATATCACATTTGCAATTATGCTGACATTGTGGCGAAAGCAGCATGCTTGTTCCTCTAATACTGCTTAACTATTTCTCATTGAAATAAGACAAAAACTCAAACAGGGATCAGGCATAACATTATTATAATTGTGTTGGTGCCTCTTTTGCTGCCAAAACAGCCCTGACCCATCGAGGCTTAGATTCCACTAGACCCCTGAAGGTGTGCTGTGGTATCTGGCACCAAGATGTTAGCAGCAGATCCTTTAAGTCCTGTAAGTTGAGAGGCAGGGCCTCCATGGATCAGACTTGTTTGTTCAGCTCATCCCACAGATGCTCGATTGGATTGAGATCTGGGGAATTTGGAGGCCAAGTCAACACCTCAAACTCGTCGTTGTGCTCCTCAAACCATTCCTGAACCCTTTTTGCTATATTATAACCGTATTATCTGCTGAAAGAGCCACAGCCACCAGGGAATACCGTTTCCATGAAAGGGTGAACATGGTCTGCAACAATGCTTAGGTAGGTGGTACGTGTCAAAGTAACATCCACATGGATGGCAGGACCCAAGGTTTCCCAGCAGAACATTGCCCAAAGCATCACTGCCTCCACTGGCTTGCCTTCTTCCCATAATGCATCCTGGTGCCATGTGTTCCCCAGGTAAGCCACGCACACACCCCCAGCCATCCACGTGATCCTCAGACCAGGCCACCTTCTTCCATTGCTCCGTGGTCCAGCTCTGATGCTCACGTGCCCAGTGTTGGTGCTTTTGGCGGTGGACAGGGGTCAGCATGGACACCCTGACTGGTCAGCGGTTGTGCCGCCCCATACACAACAAACTGAGATGCTCTGTGTATTCTGACAGCTTTCTATCAGAACCAGCATTAACTTCTTGAGCAATTTGAGCTCCAGTAGCTTGTCTTTTTGATCGGACCACACAGGCCAGCCTTCACTTCAAAATGTTCACTTGATGCCTAATATATCCCACCCACTACAGGTGCAGTGATGAAGAGATAATCAGTGTTATTCACTTCACCTGTCATAATTAGGGTTGGGAATTGTGAGAAATTTTCTGGTTACGGTTCCGCCTAAGGATTCCGGTTCCGGTTCCATTAAAATTATAAACCCCTAATTTACAGGTTGGCAATGTCAAAAAAAAGTCCGGTAGTGTACATATATTACAGTATTACTATTAATTAAGCCATTCTTGCAACAAAAAAATGTTCAAATGAACACCTCTGAAATTGTCTTATTACATTTTCTCTCTCTGTCTCTGAATAAAACCAAGTTATACAGGGAGTGCAGAATTATTAGGCACGTTGATTTTCTGATCATATTTTTTTTCCAGGCACATTTGACCAATTCCAAACCACAGTAATCCTAATAACTACTATTGATTTAGTATTTAATAATGTATAAGTGATATATAATTGTTCATGAAGGCTGGAAATGAAAATCACCTTATATTCAGGTGTGCAGAATTATTAGGCATGTTTTCTTTTACAGATAAATTGAGCCAAAAAAGAGATTTAACTCAGACTGAAAAGTCAAAAAGTATTAAATGCCCATGAGAAGGATGCAATACTAATGCAATACTAGACACTGCAGTTAAGGCGTGACCATTGGACAGTGAAATGCTCGTTGGGTCAGCAGGGTCAGACAAAAACATGTGGCGGAGAAAAGACACCTGTTAACTGCAAAAGAATTAAGAATTAAGGTGAAGAATTAAGGGTGAAACCATCAGGAACCCTTTAGTCTCCAGCGCCACCATTTTCCAGAGCTGCAACCTACCTGGAGTCTCCAGAAGTGCTAGGTGTCAGGATCTCAGAGACTTCAGTTAGGTAAAGAATCCTAAAAAATGACCCCCACTAGATAAGAATCACAAGCTGAAGTGTTGTAAAATACGTTTTGGGAGTTCATTTTTAGTCCATCTCTGCAAAACGGACTTCAGGATGGACTAAAATGAACTCCCAAAACGTACTGCCAGATTCTGGAAGATGAATTCTTCAAACAGTGGTACTAGAGGATGTGGTGCTGGTCCTTCAAGAGTCACTCTCAACCTATCTGTCCATAAAGCCTATAACAAAACCTTCTTCATGTATTTTACAACACTTCAGCTTGTGATTCTTATCTAGTGGGGGTCATTTTTTAGGATTCTTTACCTAACTGAAGTCTCTGAGATCCTGACACCTTCACTTCTGGAGACTCCAGGTAGGTTGCAGCTCTGGAAAATGGTGGCGCTGGAGACTAAAGGGTTCCTGATGGTTTCACCCTTAATTCTTCACCTTAATTCTTAATTCTTTTGCAGTTAACAGGTGTCTTTTCTCCGCCACATGTTTTTGTCTGACCCTGCTGACCCAACGAGCATTTCACTGTCCAATGGTCACGCCTTAACTGCAGTGTCTAGTATTGCATTAGTATTGCATCCTTCTCATGGGCATTTAATACTTTTTGACTTTTCAGTCTGAGTTAAATCTCTTTTTTGGCTCAATTTATCTGTAAAAGAAAACATGCCTAATAATTCTGCACACCTGAATATAAGGTGATTTTCATTTCCAGCCTTCATGAACAATTATATATCACTTATACATTATTAAATACTAAATCAATAGTAGTTATTAGGATTACTGTGGTTTGGAATTGGTCAAATGTGCCTGGAAAAAAAATATGATCAGAAAATCAACGTGCCTAATAATTCTGCACTCCCTGTAAATTATATTTATTAGTTATATTTATGAATTAGTTGTATATTAATTGAATAGTAATTCAGTTATTCAGTGAACTTGTAAATCATAAATGGTAATTCAGCATTGCAAAGGTAATTGTGCCTAAACGCTTACCTAAACCATGGTGACTCAACGGTTGAAAAAGCATATAGGCCTTTGACTAGTAATCTGGTCACAGCCCTGTGGCAGGGGTTGATTCTGTGCTGTAGCAAATGTTTTGTCAAATTGCTAGTGCAGCCTCCTTTGCATGTTATTAACTTTTCACATGTGTTACATTTTGCTTTATTATCATTCATTCTTTGGAAATGAATCCATACTTGTGACTTTCTCTTCGCCATGCTGGTCAACGAGAAGATATCTGACGCAAAACCGTAAATGTGTAGCGCGAGGGCTTTCAGTGCTGAACTGGGTTAATTGGTTGCTCTCCTGGAAGCGGCAGGCAACGTAATTAATATTCACGATGAGGTGAGCTTTCGCTCGCTATTAAAGGATACGCTCCCAGCGCTTCGCACACACATTGCACCAGAACCGTTTTCGGAACCGAAACGTAGAAACTTTGCGCAGTTCTGGTATTTAAAAAAAATCAGTATCGGTTCTGCATAAGGATATGCCTGATCAGTGTATGGGGCCATTGTAACTGCATTCTACTAGATTATGTCATACTCAATGTCAGCTTCTACATTGTTAAACAATAACGATCTATTGCCGTAGATTATACATATCGCACAGCCCTAAGAGGTACACAAGTTACTGTAATGTTAATGCATGTCCTGATTTTATTTCCCCCAAACTGCTCAGATTTCAAACGGTGGAACTCCAGACATTCCGTCTGTAGGGATGATGTCAGGCCAGGACAGCATAGGATATCCTTACTCCAACAGCTCTATTTTAAGTAAGTTTGGCTACACTTTATTTTAAGGTGTCCGTGTCACAGTGTAATTATGCATTTAAGTACTGTGTAATAATAACTATGTGTACTTACTATAGGGTTAGCTCTTGGGTGTGGTTTAGGGTTATTTTGCCTGTAATTATGCATCATTTATAGTTATTAATGCCGTAATTACATGTAACGTGTAATATAAAGTGTTACCGGAAGGTGACTTGATTGGTTTGTCAGTATTGCTTTTGACACACTTCTTTTTGTAGGTGATCATTCACACATTGGTATCGGTGACATCACGGACGAGCCGGGCTCCAGCAGCCCCAGCAGTGATGAGGCTGCCATGGCGATCATCATGAGCCTGCTGGAGGCGGACGCAGGCCTGGGCGGTCCAGTGGACTTCAGTGACCTGCCCTGGCCGCTGTGAGAGCCCTGAAGGAGAACTTCACCCATCACATGCACAACCTGTCACACTCTATCCCAACGAGTTCACGTTCCAACCAGCCAAGACTTTGACAAGCAACACGCGTGGACACTTTTTCTTGGTGACGTTACGTTTGTTTTTGTCACACTGCCTCAGGAAGTTCCGCCCATAGCAAAATCTCATTGGTTCACAACCCCATTCCACAGCTGCGTGTCAAATAGGTGATCTTGTTCCCGTTTCACTTGCATTGAGGACAGAATGACTTCTCGCACCAGGTTGTGACGGTGTTAGATCACAACATCCTACAACACACCATTATCAGTGCAAGGATATTGTTTTCGACATACAAAAAACAGAAATCCTGTTGGGCGTAGAGATGATTTCTATATGCACCTTGCAGCATTTCAGTTATTTTGTGTGTTTCTGCATATTTACTAAAAAAAGTGTAACATAGATATGTATATTCTAACATGTATGAATTTGATCTGAATGTATATGATTTAAATTAACGAAAGGGCAGTGACATATTTTTAAAAATAAAAAGTATTTCTTTCTTGTTATATATATGTTGTCATAGAAAACTATTTTGAGTACAATCTTCATTTTTTTTATGTGAGAGTACACCATTCATACCCAAAAAAAAACTAAAAACGGAACAATTTTATATTAGCACCAAATATGTAGCCTGGATGCCAGCTGAACTTAGCCCCGCCCACAACATTTGAGGTCGGGAAGTTCGGTCTGGACTTGATCCGTTGTGGAGCAACTATGCTGGAACCAGAGCTGTTCAGACCAATCAAATTGTCAGGGCGGGGTTTATACGATGATGGACAGATGATCAACAGTAACGTCATCATCCACGTCACCAAAGAGCGCTTGGGTTGAATTCGTTTACTAAACGGAGAACTTGTTTGTATATGCATTCACCTTTACTATTTCTCTCAGAAATGATGATTGTGTTGGTAAGTACTCCGTGTATCCTTACGAGCAAGACAACCTCGCACCATCATTACGGACGAGATGCGAGCAACAGTCATTGACCATGGCATGACAATGGCTGAAGCAGGACTAAGAGTCCGTCCAAACCTGAGTAGGTTCACCGTGGCCACCATTATCAGGGCATTCAGACAACACAACAGGTATTGTACTCTATTGCTTTCTTTGTCACAATACAATTTTACAAGCCTGTGAAAGTAGTCTATTGGTTTCAAATCAGTTGTTACTGTATTGTAAAACATGTCAATTGACAACACATGTTTTATTTCTTTAGAGTTGAAAGAATGCCACATAGAGGTGGGAGGGTTGCCATATTTACAGCGGCACAAGAAACCCTCATTGTGGATATGGTTCGTGAGAACAACCTCATCAGACTCCGGGAGATCAGAGACAAAGTCATTGCCGATAATGTCAACTTTGAGAGCATTGATGACGTCAGCTTGGCCACAATAGACCGAGTTCTCCGGCACCAAAAGATGCGGATGAAACAGGTCTATAGGGTTTCCTTTGAGCGCAACTCTGCGTGACACAAAGACCTACGTTATGAGTATGTGCAAGTAAGTATACATCCATGTTCACAGTACAGTTAGTGGACATACTGTTTTGCTCAGTGGCCTACATTACTTCTGGACAATACTGTGCAACCTGATTGACTGTTGTTCTGAACACCTGTGCACTTTCACATTTTCACAGAGGATATTACAGTTGGACGCGATGGACAGACCTCATGAGTACCTCTTCCTGGATGAGGCTGGCTTCAACCTGCAGAAACGAAGACGAAGAGCCATCACTGAGGTTCCTGGCCAACTTTTTAATATTTTTAATATTACTTTTTGTGTGGCCATGGGTTTGTAGGGGCTTGTCCACCGGCATGGTGTCCTTGGGTCTTACAACACCCAACGTCTCCTCACCTTCCTGGAGGAGCTAAAAGACATCCTCCTGGACCGCCAACAACACCATCCTGGGCCCGCACATCACATTTATGTGATCATTTGGGACAATGTACGCTTCCACAGAACAAACCAAATCAGAGAGTGGTTCACCACCAACAGTAACCACTTTTTAAACGTCTGTCTGCCACCCTACTCCCCTTTCCTGAACCCTATAGAGGAGTTCTTCTCATCGTGGAGATGGAAGGTTTATGACAGACAACCATACACTAGATACCCCTTTTCCACCAAGCCAGTGCTAGAGCTAATTCAGAGCCAGAGCTGGTCCCAGTTCATAGTTGGTTCGACTGAGGAGCCTTCTAAGAACCGTTTGCTTTTCCACATGCTCTGAGAGCCACAACAGAGCCATGTCTTACGTCACTGTATACGTCTCCTCTTTCTCAGCAACGCTAGCCAGGCAGCGGCAGTGTTGCCAAGTCTGCGGTTTTCCCGTGGCATTGGGCTACTTCATCACTGTTGCCGCGGGCTGTTTTTTCATGTCCGCGGGTTGAAGCGACCCCAATTATGTGATATTTAGCCCCGGGAATGTGAATTTTAGTAGGCAACCATGCCAAAAAAACACATACATCATGAAGCTTCGAAGCGTTATGAATCAGTGAGTCGATTCAGCGGTTTGAATCGCCAAAGTCACGCGATTTCAGCAGTTTGGCGGTTTGACACGCGATCCAAATCATGATTCGACTCACTGATTCATAACGCTTCGAAGCTTCATGATGCCGTGTTTTGAAATCGTCATCACTATATAAGTCATTATTTAGGGTTTTTTTGCGCACAAAAACTATTCTCGTCACTCCATAAAGTTATTTTAGAACCACTGTAGTGAGATAGACTTTGTAACGACGTCTTTAGTACCTTTTATGGGTCTTGAGAGTGAACCGTGCATTGTGCCAATGGAGGCCTTTCAGAGCCATCAGATTTCAACTAAAATATCTTCATTTGTGTTCTGAAGATGAACGGAGGTCTTACGGGTGTCGAGCGACATGAGGGTAAGATATTAATGACAGAATTTTCATTTTTGGGTGAACTAACCCTTTAAGTACAATTTAACTATGCCACCTTAAAATAAAGGGTTACACTTTATTTTACGGTGTCATTGTTACAGTGTAATTATATATTTAAGTACTGAGTAATATTAATGAACTACATGTACTTACTATAGGGTTAGGGTAGGATTAGGATTTGGTTGAGTGTTAGTTGCATGTAAATTATGCATGGCAAGTACATGTAACTCGGTCCTGGAGGGGCACTGTCCCACAGAGTTTAGCTCCAGCTTGCCTCAACACAACTGCCTGGAAGTTTCTAGTATGCCTAGTAAGACCTTGATTAGCTGGTTCAGGTGAGTTTAATTGGGGTTGGAGCTAAACTTTGCAGGACAGTGGCCCTCCAGCATCAGGATTAGACACCGCTGATATACCATAACAAGGACACTGTAAAATAAAGTGTAACCAAACATTGAATTAGAATTTATGTCCTCTACGGTACACATAACTACACAAACTTTGCATTTCTTTAGAGTAGAAAGTCGTTTGAACTGAACTGAATTCCAAGCAGTCCCAAACCTGATTGTGAAGTGGAGTGCAGGTAATGAAATGACCCTACCCAATCGTTATTGCAGAGGATTTGAGAAACAAAATACTGCATATCAATACAAAATCAAACTGTTATGCCCAGGTCTGTTCACACCAAGAACGATAACTGTATTAGAATCCACACCAGAGGACGATACTGTGTTTGACTGTGACTTTAAATGCTCAAGCTCATTATAGCTGGATGGATTCTGATTGGCTGTCAATAGTTACGATGCTCAAAGTTCAAAGCAAAGGGAGATGTTTTCTTTTACAGAAATCGTTTTTTAGGGACTACAATAAACGGCTGGTAGGGACTACAACTAGCTTCTTCACAGGTTAGTGACATCACAATCTCGAACATTTACATAAACCCCGCCCCCAGGAACACAGAACAAAGGGGGTGAGGCCATGCTGGGCTTTGTTGTAGTCGAGCACATTTGTGAGTCTGCTCAAGTTGTCATCCGTCTTTGCACATTTATTGCGATACAGTACAAAAACAAATGCAATATGTTGTCATCTTGCTTCTATGACCGTAATACAATTAAACTACACCTGTTCTATCACCATGCAGCAGATATTCTCTGGCTCTGTGCATTTTACAGCAGTTCCCACACGAGCGATTTATAGATTATCATGACAGAATATGCTAATCAATGAGGATAGTAACTCCACATCAGCTACATAAATTCATCAACTAACCATTCAGAAACATCCTGTCTCATTCTACATGTTGTCACTTCTTCTTGAGTCTCTCCATCATTGAACATAAAAGCTGAATAGTTTCTGACATTTTCATTGAGTCTCTGAAGCTCCGCCCTCTTCCTGAAAGGAGCAGCTCATTTGCATTTAAAGGGACACACAACAACTTCTTTGCTCCCCTTCAAAGAGTGACAATTTTAACATGCTATAAAAAAAAAAAATCTATGGGGTATTTTGAGCTAAAACATCACACACACACACACACACACACACACACACACACACACACACACACACACAACTTATTTTACATCTTAAAAAGGGGCATTATAGGACCCCCTTTATTGTTGAGAACCATATCTTTATCGCTATCGTCATTAGTGTGAACAGGCCTTTACACTGTTCCAACAGTTGCCATTATGATCTTTTGACATCAGCAAACCACCAAAAATCAAACTTGATGTGTCAAACACAGTACATAATATTATATATCTTTATTAATACAATGATTTTCAAGCGCTTGAACAGACAGATCTTGAGCAGATAAATTAATGTCCATCTAAGAAAAACACTGCATTCATTCACCAGGCAAGTGGACCTCCTGAGGAGATCGAGGGGAGAGCTTTCCGAAAGAAGAAGTGGCACCAAACCCAAACGCATCAAGTGAAAGGAACTTCATAATATTAATAATAATTCAACTCATTGCAATAATAATATAAGTCAAATGGAAAAGAACGAGAGTAACAATAACTATAATCATATAATAGGCCCAATTACAAAACAAGTGAGGTTGCTATAACTTCATTTCAAACAAACAAAAATAAAATGTCCTTTGGTCAAGTAAAAAAAGAGAACAGCGAAGACGGGACAGGAGAGCACTGCCCATGCCAGTATCTCAAGTCCATGTGTATTTTTCTTTTCTTTTTTAAATACAGTAACTAGACAGTTGAGGCTCTAAGGCTGTGGAGGAGGTGCAGAAGGCAATCTGGTTATAGTGTCACTCTGGTTCATGCTGCAGCATGCTGTGAAGGGGCGTCTGCTCTCAGACGGCAGGCGAGGGCGCGTCGGGGTCCGGCTCGTTGTTGAAGTTGTTGCTGTAGTGGTGACCGGGGGGAGGGTGGTTGGGAAGAATGTCCAGTTCATCCACCTGTGGTCCGGGGTTCATCACCACGAGCTGGTCCTGGGGAATGTCTGCCGCGGCCGCCGCCAGGTTCGTGATGGACTTGCTCTTCACGCACTGGAAGTCCACGTGTCGACTCTTGCCTTCCTCCTTCTCCCAGGACATGCGGATGAAGGGTCTTTGGACATAGTTGTAGATGACTTCGGGTCGACCGCCGGGACGCTTTTTCACCTTCTCTTTGTATGTTGGATAACCTACAGATGCAGATTTGATATTCAAAAGTTGAAATTCTGTCATTGTACGCCTTCACTGTGGCTTCCAAATCAAATATGGCCGCTTTTGACTAGAAGTAGACTGATGTATCAGCTAATATTTGGCCCAATTTTACTGCTTTATCAATGGATAGTAAATCAATTAAAATTTGTAGCGAGTTCTGAGTGAATATTGTGAGAAGTGAGAAGTTCACTTTTCGTTTCACCAAATTTGTGTGCATCTCACTTTAGTTTAGGGTCCAATTCTCACTATCAGCATGCACATTACTAGGATATTGGCTGTTTATAAGGCACATATTAATGCCTTATTCTTCATGACCATATTATAGACGGTTTCATCGGACGCAGACGCGTTGCCACGGTTATGCGCCTGGCCCGAAGTTAACTTCCGGTCTGTGTTTGTTTATTGGTCTGGCAAGGAGATAGTATGACGCACTACTCAGTAGAAACACATTTTTGAAGTACTATACTTGGATAACATGATATAAATATTAACGATCAAGCAGAGAGAATATGACACCAGCGCAAAAACAGTGTGTGCGACTCACCAAAAAGCCTTAAATGCTTCATAAATATCCAGTCATCCGAGAGCAGTGTCTAATGTAATTTACTTGTTATTTATCAGAAATAATCTACTCTAGAGGAAACTTATTCTGGCTGCGTTTACACTTGGCATTAACATGCGAGCACCTTGATCATCAGTCAGTCGGGACACGGCGAGTTTACATTTGTTCACATCAAGTGGTCGCCATCTGGATAAATGATCAGATTTATGTTTCCTGCAAAATATTTAAATTATGTGCCTTTATCACGGAGTGCAAAACAACTTTAACTTTGTCCTCTTTTAATGGCAGTGCCCATAGAGCACGGGATTTTTTGTGATGCATTCATATACAATCAATCTCAAATAGGGTACTTTATCTACAAGTTAACTTTCCCAACATTAATCCAAAGAAACATGTCATTCCAATGCATTGCATGATTGAAGGCGAGCGCGCAAGCGTTTATAGATACTGTACAGAAAACGGCATTACACAGCCCTTAAAGGGTTAGTTCACCCAAAATTACTCTCCCTCATGTCATTCGAAACCTGTAAGACCTTCGTTCATCTTCGGAACACAACTTAAGATATTTTTCTTCTTACGGGTTGGGGTCGACATGAGGGTGAGTAATTAATGTATGAATTTACATATTTGGGTGAACTAACCCTTTAAGGGGGGCGTTTCCCCCACTCTATATTGCAAACAGAAATGGAAGATTATTTATAATAAAAATGCTGAAACAATAAAAATATGTAAATTAAGATAATGCCGCCCAATTAGCGCATAAGAAAGATAACGCAGCCTCTGTTGTTATTGATTCTTTGCGGACGTCTACCGGAAGTTAAGTTTGGGCCACAAAAGCACACATGCGCAGTAACGTTTGTTTATGTTGTTGCCGTTGAAACCTTCTATACATCCCTTAATCATACCCAACACCTAAACTTAACAACTACCGCACTAACTATTAAGAAGCAGTAATTAGGAGTTTATTGAGGCAAAAGTCATAGTTAATAGTGAGAATTGGGTCCTAATCTAAAGTGTGACAGCAGCATGCATGTATTGTGATTACATTGGCCATCAGCTGGTCTGCTTTGTAGATATCAATATCATGACTAGAAAATAGCCTACAAATCTAGACGCACCCTAGCGGCAGCAAATCTCATTTGCAGCCAGGGTGTCTAGCAACTCTCCATTGGCATGCAAGCTGGAAAAACCAAACTCTGGTCAGGCCAATCACATCTTGTATAGTCGGTGGGCGGGCTTAACATAATGACGGCAGTTGTAAACAAAGAACCTGGCGAACAGCGGTCTTTCGAATCGGCTTTGGCCGCGATTCTGGAAGACTTGGAGTTAAGCTTTTCTTTGAGAAAAGAACAGCACTGAAGTCATTCTTAAGAAAGGAAGATGTGTTCGGAGTTTTGCCGACTGGAAACGGCGAAAGTTTAATCTGTCAACTAGCTCCGCTTCACCTTCTTCGTTGCTCTGGTTGGTTGTAGAGCTTTCCTATTGCGTGCAGAGGGAATTTGAAAGACAACTGTTTATCCCGCCCCTCGGATTGAGCCCGGCCAATGGTGTGTTCCCAGACCCAACATCTTGATGTGGGTCTGGCTTTTCAGGCTAAACATTTACCAGATACCAGATACTTTGGAAGACAATGAACATCATTGGTTCTCAGGTTTATTGTGACCAAATGTTACTCAAGTCAAACCTGACACCCGTTTCCATATTTAATTCTCTGCTACTGCAGAGAAAATATTTTTTTTTGCTGAACTTTCCCTATAATGCATATATGAATAAATAGGTATAACATTGTAAAAATAGGATGTGAAAATAGGATTCTTACCTTCAATACCCAGCCTAATTTTCTTAAGTCCTCGATCTTTTAAAACTGACTTGGCTACATCACGGTTTTCAATATACTTGAAGAAGCGATACAGTTTTGTACTGTATATAACTGAAAAGGAGAAAAAAAGAAGTATATTGGTTGTAGCCACAGATGAAAACACTAGTGATGCACCAAACAGAAAACAAATAATTCTCTGTTTTGGCGGGCCGAAATCAGTGACATTTAATTAGCTTCTCCGATGGCGAGTTTTGAAGCATCCATTTCTTGCACACGATGTGAATCAACTACCACATGTAAACAAGTCAACTGTGTGGAACGCTAGTGCTGGATTAACAATATTGATTTCTCATTTTTAATTAGTACCTTTATCGATTCATAAATCCCAGGATCACTTATTTAGTGCTGTTTTCTGATGAAGCATGAACAAAAGTTCTAAAAAATTGTTACGCACCTGCCATCCAATAATGTTGGATGGTTAAATGTTGGTTAAAGCTTGTGCGTTTTTAATATGACTTTTAATATGAAACAAATTCTCTGCTTTCAACTCTTTGACGCTCTTTTATGTGGCGTGACAGATCGCTGTCACCTCAGCTCAAGCAGCATGTGAACTGATCATCTCTTCCTCTTTACTACTAGTTATAGCACAAAATAAACACGAATGAGCATCAGAAGGTATGTTTAAAAAACTTGGGCAACTTACTGAACTGTATCAAGTCATGTAATTGCTCGATCTTTGTGTTTAAACCACAGAAAGATGTCAATAAAACATCTAGTAAACAATATGTCACGTAACTTACATTTATTCATTTAGCAAAGCCATTCAATGTTCATAGCTGGATAGTTAACTAGAAAAAATTACTCTAGAAAGGAGCATTTTGATGAATAAATGTACTATATTGCATATCCGTTTAGCTTTGTCTAAAGTTCCGACCGCGATACCAAGTTGGTACTGACATTTTAAAAATGTGACTGAGCGCTGTTGAGCTGGAATCATAAACACCTCTGACTGGCCATTGTGCTCGCGCACTCATCAGATGTGTCTGTGATTGGCTACAATGACCAACGCACGGGAGCATTTGAAAGCACACAGAAGTGTTTGAAAGTGTTTTGAAAGCGGGAGCGTTTGAAAGCACAAGCAGGCGTCGACCAGTGGACCGCTAGTCTGATAGGCGCCTGCATTCAAACACTCCTGTGTGTATCTGTGTCAGCGCTCAAGCGTCTTTGATGAATATTTACAACGTTTTTGAAGCGCTGGTCATTGTAGCCAATCACAGACATATTTGATGAGGTGTTTACGAAGCATTTTTAAATTTCAGTACCGACTTGATATCGCGAATTAATTATTATTATTATATCCGTTATATTTTTACTTAACCTGTAAGTGCGTTCTTCATAGTTTAATGTAGCCTATATTTTAATTTTTTTTATAATTGTATTACATTTTTTTATTTAATTAAATGTTTACATTTTAAGCATGAATTGGAGTAAAAACAAGTATATTAAAAAGTTGATACAAAACTGCCTTAGGCAGAATTTAATCAGCTTTAAAAGCAGGTTTTTAAAAAAAAAAATTTACTTTTTAACTCTTCGGATTTAGGCTAAATGAAAGCTTTATTTTTGGTTAAACAATTTTTTTGGTGCATCACTAAAAAATGAAATTGTTAAAATAACAGAAAAGTGTGTGTGTGATTACTTTGTGAATACTCCTCTCCCATCTGAGGCGGGTACTCCTCGTCCCAGTCCACCACGTCATCGTCTGTGAGCACTACGATGTGACACTCCCTCTCTCCGCTCTGAGCGCTTGCCACCATCAGAGGCAGCACCATCTCCTCCAGATAGAACTCAAACTGCCGCCGAGCGCCATCATTGGACAGCTCGTGCATCAGGGCACCTGGCGAGACAAACTGGGTCAATAAACAACCTGTGGAAAATCAAAGCAGGGAAATCTGGCAGCCAATAGGCTGAGAACATGGTTAAAATAGAGTTGTCAGATCACAGAACTGGCATGGGCATTGACAGTAGATTAATCTCACTTTATCAGAAGCAGAGGAATTACTCACTCAGGTCTCGACACTTGATCGTACTGTAGTCAAAGGAGATGCACAGATAGTCGCACGCTTCCCTCAGCTCAGGAATGGAGATTCCATCAGGACAACGGATAATCCCAGATTTATAATAATCCTGCCAGTTAGAGAAAGAACAGACAACACAAAAGATGCCATTACAGAAGCTGCACCTCTTAAAGTGCCCCATTATGATAGAACTCTCACATTTTGTTTTGTTCTCCTAGGGGATTACATGCATTGAAAGTCAAAAACACTTTCATTTTCTCATGATATACAGAGCAACATCAACTCTTTTCTCACAGTGTCTGAAACGATCAAGGATCTAAACTCATTTCTGAGAGCCTGCTCTGATTGGTCAGATGGTCCATTCTGTCGGCATTGGTCTACTCTGCTCTGATTGGTCAGATGGTGCAGTCAGTTGGCATTGGTCTACTCTGCTCTGATTGGTCAGATGGTCCAGTCTGTTGGCATTGGTCTACTCTGCTCTGATTGGTCAGATGGCCCAGTCCATTTTCATTATTTTACTGTGCTCTGATTGGTCAGTTGGCGCAGTCTGATGTCACTGGTCTACTTTGCTCTGATTGGTCAGATGGCACAGTCTGTTGTCATTGGTCTACTCTGCTCTGATTAGTCAGATGGCACAGTCTGTTGGCATTAGTCTACTCTGCTCTGATTGGTCAGATGGTCCAGTCTGTTGTCATTGGTCTACTCTGCTCTGATTGGTCAGATGGCCCAGTCCATTTTCATTATTTTACTGTGCTCGGATTGGTCAGTTGGCGCAGTCTGATGTAACTGCTCTACTTTGCTCTGATTGGTCAGATGGCACAGTCTTCTGTCATTGGTCTACTCTGCTGATTGGTTAGATGGCCCAGTCTGTTGTCATTGGTCTACTCTGCTCTGATTGGTCAGATGGCCCAGTCTGTTGTAATTGGTCTACTCTGTTCTGATTGGTCAGATGGCCCAGTCTGTTGTCATTGGTCTACTGCTTACAGTGTGTGTTGGAAATGAAATGCCCATTACCATATCTAAATTTCAGCTTGAGAGGCTTCCTCAGTACTTAACATTAATGGCGTCAGTTTTTCCGTATTGAATCGAGCGCAAGTCCGCATTTTTTTGAACTGCATCAAACAGAGGCAAGATGTCGACAACATGAAGTGTTTGGGTGCGGGTCAAAGTAGACGTTGTTCGCGAGCAGCCAATACAGACCATAGGCAGGCATTATGCAAATGTGTTACAAACCTATGTAGGTTTGTAATAGGAAGTGAGACAGAAATTAATGAGGAGTCATTTTGGCAGTTCAGAATCCGCCATTCAAGTCTAAGAAGATGTAAAAGAGAAGTGAATATGCGATCGCATGCTGAGCTTTCGGCGTGCTCACTTTGCCAGTGTGTCAGTCAGCACGAGCACCACACTGTTCCTTTTCAAGTTATATTGCACTTAGAACTCTTTTTAACATCAAGCACATCACAATTTTTATATTCTCATTGTCAATAGTGCTAGTGATAAGCGTATTTTCATATTTTAAATTATAATGCTGTAAATTCTCTTGCAACATTTTAAATGGTTCATTAAGCTTTTAGTGTTCTGTTTATTTATTTAAACAAACGAAAAACCCCAGAACTTTAATATCAGCTATTTTACTGGTTACCGTCCATTACATTTGATTAATTTTCAGCAGAAAAACAGTCCAAATTTTAACATCAGACACACCTGCAGTAGACCACGTACCCTTGATACATTAGAGCCAAAGAGCTCACAAAGGTGACGCAAGTCCAAATCCCATTCCCCATCCCCTCTAGTGATTATACTGCAGTTCAAATTGGCCCTGCAAATTGAACGCTTCTCTGTTAAAGCCCTCACATCCTCTCTCCGGATTGCTAGTCAGTGACATTGTTTGAATGCACTCATCTGAATTTATTGATTGTCTACAGAGCTCTGAGCTACAGCAGCACAATAAACACTGCCCTGAGACACATAACATACACTGTGGCGAAAGATCATTACAGCAGGATATACAGCAAAGCTGATGACAGGCTTATGCTGCACATTACAGCATCATTTAAAAGCTATTGCTGGAAGCTCATTATGAGATGTTCCCAGAGACGAAGCAGCCCACAGTGCAAGCCTGTGACTGAACCACAGAGCTGTTTTAAATATTCATTTACGCATACAAATCATCTATTAGCCTTCCAATTAACAAGTTTTGTTCTGCTATCTAAACACAATTAGGGATTTCCTTGGGCCCGTTTACACCTGGTTGCTTCATGCGTTTTCTCTGATGGGATAGCTATCCGATCGTGAAAAGACCAGGTGTAAATACCCTCCGAAAAGCTTTCGAGACGGATTTAAATCCAATCACTCAAACCACTTCAGGAGGTTGTTTGAGACGCATCCCAAACGAAACTGGACAAGTGTAAATGCATCTGATTGTTGAAACCACGTATATAAATGTTACTCCTCCCCCAAAAAATAAGCATGAGAGCGCGTTATAGTAGGCTATATGACGTTATAGCCAGATATAACAGGGCTACTGCAACACGTGCAACATGAGTAGCTGAGTATCTCTTCAGCAAGCCGATCTCCCGCAAATGAAACTGAAAGTAAGTCGCAAACGTTCAACACAATCATCTTCATTTAAAGTAGTGAGACTAAAAGATCTTACCAGTGCTGATGCCGCTCTCTGTCCTATTGCGGTCTTTGATCTTGAAATTAGCTGATGATAAATAAAATGCAGCTCATATCTGATGTTTTCGTTAACCTGAACTCCGTTAAATTTGCATATAGCGCGGGAAATTAAAATTCATATCCCATTTGCTGAGACACATTTATGCGACCAAGTGTAAAATGGAACCGTTTCAACTCATGAAGTGACATGAAAGTCGTCATATTAAAACTTATAAATAAAATATTTAGATTTAATACAAGAATTTGTGAGTGACAGTAGCATCTTGTTAAGTGGGTCACACATCATGCCATTATCACATTTTTCCGTTATTAATCGCACCCAACATAATCCATTTAATTATAATTATATTTTTATATTGTATAATTTCACATTGAAATGTAGAAACAGCATGAAGTCAGAATATTTTAAATATGTTCTAATGGTATCTCTTTACTAAGTACTATGAATAAAGGCCAAATACAAATACTGCTACTGATGTAAATGGATCTCAATTTCTGGGGATGAAATGAAAACTTATAGCCATTCAACATTACAGTATGATTGAGAGCCTTAATTTTTTACATTTAATACAAATGTTTTAATAAAAACTACTTTTAATTTAAGCTGTGCCTTTAATATAGCAGTGCTTCCGACTTTTACTTGCTCAGATTAATCCTTATTAAAGCTACAAAAGTGATTCAGAGAAGAGCAGTGAGTGATTTTCTCTTTGTTATTTGATTAACATTACTGACACAGACTGCAGCAGATTTATTAGGTTGCTGTCACTTTAAGACCTGACGCAAATGACGAGGATCTGACATTTAAAGGTCCCGTTCTTCGTGTTTTTTTGAAGCTTTGATTGTGTTTACAGTGTGCAATATAACATGTGTTCATGTTTCGCGTGTAAAAAAACACAGTATTTTTCACACAATTTACTTATCTGTGTACCGCTGTTTCCACTGTCCTAAAAACGGCTGGTGATTTCCTTGTGCTATGAAGTCCCTCCTTCAGAAACACGTAACGAGTTCTGATTGTGCAAGCGGTTCCTGTGCTGTGATTCGACCACAGCTTAGCGCACGTGAAAGCGGTTCCTGTGTTGTAATTTGACAGCAGTTTAGCGCACGTTGGAAAGGTCACGCCTCTTAACGGAGCGATGTATGCGTTCAATAATCTCTACAGCGTCCCTGGGAAAGCCAAACAAAGGTGATTTGACTCCTGGATGAAAATAACAGCGTCTCGATGACATGGCCATAAACACACTCAACGCAACAGTTCCTTTTCTCCACGCGACCGTCCGCTTCTCCACGTGGGACAGCAACAAGACCGCGCCCCCTTTTTCGCGTTTCTTTGTGGGCGGAGGTTGGTCTGTTCTACTGCTCTACTGACGTAATTAAAGAAGGAAGTACCAGGATGTAGTCCAAGCCAGCCGTTCGCTGTAGGCTTTGAAAGGGAACTTCTGTTAAATAAAATATCTCGCTTGGCATTGAACTTTGAGCTTTATAATTTTACAGGTATTATTTATGCTCTAACAGCAACATTACACACTAACTAAAGTTTGAACAATGGAATCGTGAAGAAGGGGACCTTTAAGACGTTTTAACTCAATTAAGACGAGGACTTACGAGGACGCTCACCAACAGTGGGCATTGACATAATTTCGCATTTCTGTCCGTTCAAGCGTGAAAGAGAACTCCATACAGTACTGGTGCACTACCTGGACTGGAGCGGATTGCTATGCACGCGTTTCGGGTGAGCAAACACAAAGAGCCACTTAACAGAAATCATGCCAGTGTATATTTGAGTTCTTTCGCGCTTGAATGGTTTAAAAGCACTTGAATGAATGACAGCGTGATCTTATGTAACGCTAGCCAAAGGATGCCAGGAAAAAAAAAAACGGATGCGCGTTAATTGCATAGAATATGTTTAATGTATAAAAAAGTATCGCAAAATTAGTGTTAATTCTGACAGCCCTAAAAATGAATCATTCTGTACATGCAAGCCACATGCTGTCTGCCTGCAGCATCCGGACTGTGACCCGTTTTAATGTGCAGAGACAGTAAAAACAAGATATCTAGAGACAAAAACCCACCAGAATTGCCCTAAACACAGTGGAGCTGATGCCCTCTGCCACCTCATACTCTCCTTTTTCATTGGGCCGGGTGAAATTGTGTTCCCGTCCAGATCCAAACATTCTACAAAACAAACAAAACAAAAAAAGACACGCATGTATCAGAAAGAGACAGATTACACATTATTTTAAGGCTAAGACAAGTTAAAGGGTTCTGTCATCTCATCATCTCCATTTTCTTCCTTTGAGAGAGATATTTAAAGTAAGTCCCATTTGTTTTCCTTTTATGGAGGACAAAAACAGCCCAGAGATTCTGCAAAATAGTCCCTGCTGGTATTAAGATAGGACTAGGCTGATGTAATCACTGTTTTACAACTAGTAGTACCTGGGGTTCCTGTGGGTTCTCAAAGTGTCTTAAATTTAGATTGACCAATTTAAGGTCATATACCGCCAGCTTCAAAAGACGAGACATAAGCTTAGTCCCAGTCTAAAATGCATGTTTGAGCTGTTTTAACTGAAAGCAACTTGCACGGACATCTCTTAAAACATGTCAGTGCCATTGTTTTGTCTCAAGACTAGTAATTACTTTTTCTAAGGCACATTTATAAAAGCTACTTAAATGTCCTAATTGAACTAATGCTTAATCCTGTCTTAATCTAAGCCCTCTCTGTGAAACCAGGCCAAAAGGTCTTAAATATCTTAAATGCTCTAACAAAAAAAAAAGTCTTCATTATCCTTTAAAGAGGTCTTAAATTCTGAGGAAGGAAAAACAGGAAAGATGATATATCCTAATGTGATTATTAAACTGTAAAAGTCAACAATTTAATTACATAAATGCGAGCGCTGCATGTAAAAAAACTCTTCAAACATGATCATATCAGCAACATCCAATTTCGATCAACCTCTAATTTGTTATATTAGTAGATAAACCAATTTCAATACATATGTATAGTTCTGTTCATAAGTTTACACACCCCTGGCACAATATGACAGATGTTAAGCTTAACAAAATAAGAGGGATCATAATAAATTCAGTAACTCAGAAGATGATTGAAAAATCTAAGAAAGTGCAGGGTTTTTCTGAAGAACGATAAGGCAGTTTAACTGCTCAGGACAAACAAGAGACTCTTGAATAGGGCTGGGTATCAAGTTCGATACTTTTTAGGCACCGACTAAATTGCCTCGATACTATCGAGTAATGTAAAAGGTAATGTCGCTCGATACCTAAGGTTTTAATCTCGTCAATGTCAGTGTCAAACGACAAGAGGGTAAGTAATTAATGACAGAATTTTCATTTTTGGGTGAACTTTTAAGAGCAGAAAGTTTCTCCGTATTTGACTGCAAGAAGAACTGCAGCACGTCATGTAAATGAACCGAAACTCAGCATATAGGCCACTTGCCTATAGAAAGCTTGGAATGTCTACTCTTAAATGAACCAGTTTGAATCGAACACATATACTTTGATTATGTAATCCAAATGAAAGGTGTATTTCTCTCTATACTGCGGAGATGACGAGTCAGCATCGTCAACTTCATCTTTGCAGCCGACACGGACTCAGAAAACACTAGCTTATTAATAAACAATTAAAATGTATGTCTCCTTACTATTTTTATATTTATAATCATTTTGTTGCAAGCTTTATGTGCGCTTGAGCGCGAGTCATATATTCCGCCCCCCAGTACCTACCCTATATGAGTCTTTGAAAGTTTTAAATGTAGATAATGTAATCTTGTTAAAACAGAAAAATAATACTGGTAAAATTGCTATCAAAAAAAATATCGTTCAGGAACCGGTATCGAAGTCATGGTATCGGTATCGAAACTTTTTGAACAATACCCAGCCCTATTCTTGAATACCGATCACAAAACATAAAACAGCCGTTGACCATCCAGTTGATCAACATACAGTATCAAAATTAATTTGTGTAAATTAAGTTATTTTGTTTACTATTTAGTAAACATCTGTCACATGAAACAGCTTACTCAGGACAGTACTTTTTTTTAAAAAAAACAAGTTTTTATGATCCCTCGTTTTGTTAAAATGATGAACATTTTGTATATTCTGCATGGGTTATGTAAACTTTTGAGCTGAACTGTACATTGAATAAAACATGTCTTGAATGTAGTTGAATGCATGATTTATTTTGAGATTGTATAGGTTCGTTCTGTATGAACATTCAGGTATTCATTTTATTTGTGCAGGTCTTTAAAAAAAAGTTTTAAAATTTTGTTTTTATGCGTCTCATATGCATGCATATCAATTTTATATATTTTTGAGTCAGATTAGCATTACCACTACAAATGCAATGTGGTCACAAATATGGTTATACATGTTTTAAACGACATGAAGGTGTTAAGTAGACAATCAAAATTATGAGGTGATCTTTAACCCTTTATCAGATGAGCGGTCTGCTCCTAACCTGCCCAGCATGGTGTTGGGCTGTGCTGTGAAAATCGAGGGGTCCACCACGAAGCGAGTGTTGTCCACGATGAGCGTGACCTTCTCTGATGTTCGGATACTGCGGGCTCCATCTTTGACATTCTCATAGACGAAGACCATTTCACCAGGGCATATGCTCTTGTAGGTGCCCTCTGAACTGGACAAGCTACTGTTACGGCTGCTGGCCACCCCACTGCTGCTGCTGCTGGGAGAGATCCTCTGAGGCCTGGGGCTGCTGGGCCGCGATGAACCGCCCTCGCGATCTGCCCACGTGACACACAACATGATGACAAACCATGGGACTTATATGAACAGCCAAATGGGACCTAAACGCCAAAGAGAGCTTTCTCACCGCTGTTGTGTTGCCGTGTGGGTGAAGTCACGTTGCGAATACAGGGTGTGAGCTGGCCTTCGGCACGCTCGTGCGAGGAGTCCCGAGAGCGGTCACTGGAGCGCCTTCGATCTCTGGATCGGTCACAGCCACCGTTGGCACCATGCATGTTCATTTTCACCTGGACAGTCTCAAGTCCAGACTAACACATCTGGCCACTGCAGGAAGAAAAACAAGAGAGACACCTTAGAAAACACCTCTGAATACAAACCCCAGACAGACGAACAAACAGACTCCCAGCCTAATTTAAGGTGAAAAGGGTCCCACAACACAATAGAGAGCTGATGGTGGTTGTTGACATCTCCGCATAGCAAAGCTGAGACCAGAGTTATTATAGTTAACTAAAACTAAAAACATAAAACTTTTACGTTACTTGAAAGGAATGTTTACTTAAATTAAATATTAAATAAAACGTATATATTAGGGCTGCGCGATTAATCAAAATTGAACCGCAATCGCGATGTGGGTTATGTGCGATTATGAAAGCGTAAAGGCTGCGGTTTTAATTAAACAAATATATGCCCAGTGTGTCAGTGAAGAGCGGCTCTGTGATCAGGAGTAAACGCTGCTCCGTCTGAAAGCACTGCGAGTTATAGTCGCTAATAACGCAAGTTTGAAAAAGCAAAACATCATCTGTTAAATCTTGAAATTAATATATTATTCTGAAACGTGTTTTTATTGGTTTTCTCTGGTGCAAGTTGAAAAATCTGAACGGATATTCACAGCGTGTTAACCAATCAGGAGCTTGCTGTAGGCTGTAGTAGTGACAACAATGAATGAGGACAAAATCATATGTGGATACCCAGAGCTGTACGATATCTTCATACTTTATAGAAACAAGAATAAAAAGGACCTTGTTTGGAAGAAAGTGAGTGAGGAGGTCGGACAGTCTGGTAAGTTCTAAAAAACGCTCTTTACTCAATTTGAGCTATACATATAGTGATTTCAAGGTGATTGGGACACTTTATGCCATTGAGATGACTTGGAAAAAGTGTCCCAATCACCCTGAATTCACCCTATTGAGACTACAAGCTAGTTAAAGCCGGAAAATTGAGCTTATTCGCCGTATTTTACAACAATCCATGTCAGCCATTTCACAACAAGATGAGCCAGCTGGCAGAAGCCCCTCCCATGACTCAAATTCACTTCTGTTGTGAAGTGAATGTCACGCAGGAATGACGCGAGTAAACTCAATGTTCAAGTGGCCAACTTTGCGCGAATATTACGATTTATTCGCGTCTGGTGAACGCAACGCACCATAACAATTAAGCTTGCTAAGGCTTGTTATACTACCGGTTATGATGGCCAAAACGGTATGAAATTTTATATCAGGTTAAAGGAGAAACATTATGAATGAGACGAGTATGAGGTATCTGCCAAAAAAAATTGGGCGTTTCTAAATTTGTGGGTGTTTTCAAACTGATGGGTGTTTATAAACCATGCAATGAAAATTATCCGCTTCACCCGACCCCACCCCTAAACCCTCCACACTGTGACGTGGGCAAATCAGGTAAGGCAGTGAAAAACGCCCTCTGTTTATGGCCTCACCCACTGATCTTGTAACTCCTATTACTAACCTGCAGATCCCTATACTTGAATGAGACTAGTTGTTGCGCACATCCCTACTAAAGAGCCTTTCACTTTCAACACTACTCACTACCGAAAGGTATCTGCCTCACGAGAGGTTAAGCTTGGTTTATACTCGACGCGCCAGCACTAGCACAAATATACGTGCTGCAAAAATGAAGTAATCACAGTGGTGCGCATTGAGAGCGCGAGACCCCTTTTCACTTGGCGGTGTGCGGGTGTGCACGGCGACTAACTTTCTGCACGGCTCCACATCCGAAGATGCGTTGTGATAAAGTGGTATCGGGTGCGGTTGTATCGGGGTAGTTTTACGAGTACATGAGCACAGTATCGGACCGACACAGAGTACTGGTATCGGTGCATCCCTATATATATACTAGGCATTTTGTGATTAATTGCTGAAGTTTTTGTCACGGTATACGGTATTATCACGATATTGAAAAAAATTGCAAAAAAAGTGTTGTCATACTATAACAGGTTTAATAACTTTCTTATAACAAAATAACCAAACATTAAAATACAATAAAGCAATACACACAAATGTATAAAGTAAACAATATTTAAAATTATGAAGAACAATAGGTAACACAATAAGGTCTCACTAGTTAATGCATTTACATTAACAAAGAATGAACAGCTACATTTTTATAGAAGTTATTCTTCTTTGACAACGTTAGTTAAAAAAGCAACTGTTAGTTAGTGTTAGCTCAGGTCCATTAAATAATACAGTTTTGATTTTAATAATGTGTTATTTAATGCTGAAATTTAAATTTAACTAAGGTTAATAAATGCTTTAGAAGTATTTGTCATTGTCAGTTTGTTAATGAATGAAATAATGTTAAATAATAGAGCCAATTGTAAAGTGTGTGACTGAACAACAAAGAATCAGAACATATTCAAACAATATCTAGGGCATGTAGTCCAGATTAAAATATACAAATGTTTAAGTTTGAAAATGAATAGCCTTAAGTCTTTAAGTATTAGGTTAGGTGATGAGCACCGTAGCGAATACAGAAAACTACGGGGGAAACGGCTGTATTTCTGCTGTTCGGTCAGCGCCCTCTGCTGCCAGAGAGTGAATGCGCGTCTCCTACACGCGTTCCGCCATGTGCTCATGCATGTTGAGTTTGTTTACATCAATGCGTGTTCCTCTTTGACGTGTTGTTCTTTTTAAATGGTTGATGGGGAAAGTATTCTTAAAATGCATTCTAAGAAATCTAAATAATTCGTAATAAATAATTATTCACGGTATTTTGAAGTGCCCACGGTAACAATATTGTGCATGTTCATTATTGTGATATATCGTATTACCGTGTACCGGCACATGTCTAATATATACACATAAACATAATTATACACAGTACACACTACACACACATACTGTATATTATGTAAAGAAACTTTTATTTTGGTAAAATGTATTTTGGTTTATACCCAATTAATCGTGATTATATGAAAGCATCACAATAAAACTAAAATAACACTGACTGAGACAAGACACTTTTTTCCTCCATTTCAATTGCTGGTGCATCACTGCTCTGATCAAAATGCATTTTTGCAGCAAGAGGAGCCTTTTTTTTTTAAATAGATTTATGTTGGCAGTGAGCGTTATAAGTGCTGTTTGTCATATCGAATGAATGGAGAGGCGGGCCTTCCGTTGTGGTGATGGTTATCTTGAATAGACTGACAGCACAGCTGATTTCGGGGGTTGCCTAGAAACATTTTAAAAACAACCCGAAGAGCACTGCTATTTTCTAAATTAAAAAACGTCAACCAAAAAAAGGCTGAAACACGTTCTATGTGAACGGGACCTTAGGCTGCATCCAAAATCACATATTTACCTACTATAGGCAAAAAACAGCATGTGACAAGAGTAGTGTGTCTGAATTCAAAGCACTCATAAAAGAGTAGGCAAAAAGTACCCAGCTGACCTACTACATCCAGCGAGGTTCTGAAGTTTGCATACAATGGGACACTTTACTATCCCAAGACACCACAGGATAGGATCTGTGAATGGAGGTGAACGGACGCAACTGATGCTGGTAGGTCACATGATAATGACAACATGGCGAATGTAGTACTTCCAGATTACATTCATACTATATAGAACATACTTTTTTAGCGGTCACAAAGTATTCAAAATAAGTACCTACTCGAGAGTACGCAACTAGGGATGCACCGAATGTTCGGCAACCGAAATTATTCGGCCGAAAATAGCAAAAATTGCACTTTTGAATAAGTGAAAAGACCGGATAAATTTTACCGAACAATGAGGTTTTTGATGACACGATCAAATATAGCAACCAGCGCGTGTGAGAGGCGCGCACACTTCTAAATGCAAAACATGTCGGAAGTGTGGAAGCATTAAGCCTTGTTTATACTTTCGCGCCTCGTCCGCTTGGCACTCTGCGATGAAATCATTGCCACGTGCACCCTCGCGCTCGTGCGGACACAGAGTATAAACAAGGCTTTAAAGTGTCCGTGAAAGACGCAGAATTGGCCGTTTGCAGACACTATTCTGCTGAATTGTCTAAGCACCCTCAAATGCAAACAAGAGCACCCTCAGTTGATACTGTAATAATATATTGGCAAATGCTCCAGTGCATATTTGTGTCTGTAGAACGTCAAATGTATCCATTTACAATGTTTTTCTGCAGCGGTGACATTGTTGTTGATCTCTTGTACACAATGGCCAATGTGTTTAAAGTTAGTCAGACTCCACTCACTGCTCAGAGTTTTTATTCAGTGCTGAGTTATACAGGCTCGCAAAACCTCTCATGAGCAAACAACAGTTTATTATGATTTGATCATGATACCTGTAGGCACAATAGGCCAAAGATAAATGGCCAAAAATAAAATTGTGTTAATATTGTGCTTTTGTATAATGTCTGCTGGAATGCTAAACATTTTTAGTGTTAAATAAATATTTTTAAATTGTAGTTTTTGTATGTTTTTTTGTTGTAATTTATTTTAAAAGCAAGACAAAATAGTAAAAAAGCTAATTTATGCAATGGTGAAAAAATTGAAGACTAACAAAATAAAAATAAAATAAATGCAAAATAAGGCAAAATTAGGTAAAATAAATGAAGAAGAAAAAAACGCATTTGGTATTCGGCTTTGGCCTTTGACCAAGTGTTTTATTATTATTATTATTATTATTCGCTTCGGCCAAGAATTTTCATTTCGGTGCATCCCTATCTGCAACAGAAAGTGATCAAAAATTTGACTGATAGGGGTGGGAATCTTTATGCATCTCACCATTCAATTCAGGGAGTTACAATTCTCAATGATAGGGGGGGAAAAACGCAGAGATACATTCCCAAAACACCCTTTCAATGTAATTCACAACACCACATTTAGGCTACATGCCACTCGTTCATGTCAGATGCGCAGGCAGACATGTAGCATATTAACAGTCAGTAATATCAACATAAACAACAGAGTGAAAAAGGCAGCAGATGAGACGAATCGCACAGGAATGAGAGCGGGTGTGTTCGAACAGCTTCTGTTCCAGTTGATCAGGAAGTGCCTGGGGTAAATTCAGCTGTTGTGATGAGTGTAATACGCAGGAGAAACAGGTCATGCAACTGAACCGACTCGTTGTGTGTGTGCATACACACCTGTAGAATATAAATGAACAAATGGTTTTTGGACTTGTCCCTTGTTAAAGTAATCATGGTAGACCATTCTATTACCATCTGATACCATGGTAAAGACACATCTGAAAGTCAAATTATGTGCCAAACATATTCAATCCCAAAACAAATGAGATAAATAACCATTAAGACGGGATATGAATCAGACATTTGTCTGGAGAACCACTCCCTCTGTGCACAGCACTTCTAGGGCTTTTTTAAAGTTCAGGAAATTCCAAAGATAGTTGTCCATTTAAACCAGTCCCTTAAAATAAAACAAATACAGAGAGAGAGGGAGGGAGAGAGACCACCCTTTTCTTCCTGCGCCGTGCACTGACCAAATAACACGGCTGAGGACTTCAGATAAACCCTCGGCCAGTTTGTCATTCCTTCATATTGCCAAGTACCATATATTCTATCCAAGATAACAAAGAGTCAGTGCAATAAATAAAAACATAGTTAAACTTTGAGTCAAGGATCCTGCAAAGTCTTGGTTAAAGCCAAAAGCACAAACTGTTATCCTTTGAGATGTGTAGTTAAGTGACTAACAAGTAGATAAACTAGTAGATTTATAAGGAAGTGAGTTGCTACATTTATCATCCTGTGCTACTGTGAGTAATCTTGCAGTGTTTACACACTTCACAGAACTCATGTGATGCGCGTGTCCTCACAAGTACAAGCAGATTGAATTTATTTCCCCATAACCCAATATAAATGTTATTAATTAACAACCAATGAACTGCTTTTAAATCACATGATTAATCTCTTTTATTTACAGTCCTTTGCTATCAGAAATGTTCGGCCAGACAAATAAAGTTTTTGGACACCTAAGTCAAAATTAAATATCTCTATATGCCTTTGCTTTAGATATAACATGTTTAAGTATTTCAATATTTACATGAATGTCATTTTTATTCGGGATGTGATGTTACAACTATGACATGATACATTTTTGAACCTTTTCTATAATTTTATATATATATATATATATATATATATATATATATATATATATATATATATATATATATATAGCTGTTCTCTTAACTTATTATGATACATAATTTTGTGAAAAGGGGAATAATTAAAGAAATGTAAAATATATATAGCTATATTTGGTCAACCTTATTCAATTAATAACAATCAAAGTATATATATATATATATATATATATATATATATATATATATATATATATATATATATATATATATATATATATATATATATAAAATATACATATTTTTACATAATAAAATGCAATAGTTTTGTTTTGAAGTAAAAATAACCTTTTATTCTTTGTGAATGTAATTCATGATTCAGAGAGTTAAAGTGTCAACAATAACAAAATATTGTATAAGGCCACTGAAGTGTAAATAATCATGTTTGAAAATGTTCTTTATTTCAAATAAATAAATAAATAAATAAATAAATAAGAATGATTAAACTCTTCAGGTTTGATCGACAAAAGCGACAGAACTGCCATCCGTCCAACTAATCAAAGTCTCGCGGATGGTGTGTCATCCTTCCAGAGTCGGTACATAAAAAGGAAAAATGAAGTACGAAAGCGAAAAAAACCGCTATCTGTCACGTTTCACTCAATTATTAAATATGCATATGTATAACTGAATGTGTGGTTATGTGTCTAGTGTGCTGTAAAGCAGAGAACTCATTTGAACACAGAAAACCTCAGCGGATGTTACAGAACTATTAGCTAGCCACCGAAGCTAACCCACAAAACAATAGCCGTTTAAATTAAAAATTATACAAATGCTTACCTTTTTACAGTGTCGTGAGCATAGTTTGTGCAAAAATGAAATACTGGTGTTCTCCCGTGGGGTAAACCGAAAAGAAAAACCGTCAACATTTGAGGAGGACCATCAGCTTTTTCTGAAAATGCGAATTTGATCTCCACCAACTGCTGACAGGAAACACGACTTCGCTGAAGTATCGCGAGAACTGCGGGATGTAGTCAGTGTGGGCTTTATAAAATTGATCAGATAGATTACAAGTTGCTTTTCACGTTTTGCTTGTTGAAGTACAACTTCAGCTGAATTTAAATATGTAAGTCTTTTAATCTTTTCATTTGATGTGAGCTATTCTGATTAGTTGTATTACACCCCTGTAATGTACCTTTTTTCCATTTCTTTCCTTTTTATTGATTATTTGTTCTACATTGTGACTGCTTTCTTTTTTGTTTATATAATGTTGTCACAAAAAATACAAGTTGCTAACATTAAGAAAGAAAGAAAGAAAGAAAGAAAGAAAGAAAGCAACACAAATCAAGTCAATCTTAGTTTGTTGTGTATGTAATATAGTGTACAGTTAAACAGATCCAGTTGGTCCACATTTTAGTGCAATTGCTGGATGTCTGTAGCAACTCATAATGTAAAAACTGCACATAATGTAATACATATTACATTATTATTATTATTATTATTATAAAATGTCCATAATGTAATCATTTTCTCAAAATGTAATACAATCTTGAGGTCATAATGTAAAAGCAAGTTTTACATTATGATTTTTTTTAACATTATAAACTCACCAAAAACAAGTCATATTTTCATTATTGTAATAGCTTTTAAAACATAAAAAGAATATTAGTATTCCCTTACAGTAAAAAAAAAAAAAAAAAATTCTAAAGCCAGTCTTAAAACTACCTGTGAAATGCAACATTTAAATAATCATGAAATTATCACTATATGTTTATTAAACATAAAGTCTTGGTATTCCTTTACAGTACATTTAAAAAATCTAAATCCAGATAAATAAATAAAATCCTTTTGCCCCTTTAAACTACTATAACTAGTAGTACTAGTAGTAGTAGTATCAGTAATCTGGTGGATTTTGTAGGCAGGTTAAGACTTGATTTAGATGTTTTAAATGTACTGTAAAGGAAAACCAATGCTTTGTTTAATAATAATAATAATTGCATGAATATTTACATCTGTTGCATTTTGCAGGTAGTTTATAACTGGATTTAGATTTAAAAAAATGTACTGTAAGGGAATACTAATATTTTTTTAATGTTTTAAAAGCGAATAATGAAAATATGTAACAATGTAATACTTATAACATTATGTGCAGTTATTACATAATGACTTGCAACAATGTCTAAAAAAAAGTACAAATCTTTCTTGAAGAAAAAAAAAACATTTAAAGAGCATGTACTGTACTACACACAAACAAAAACAGTGACTAAAGGCATAGGCCTACTACAAGGTTAAGACATTGTCCTTTGTGTGTCCTACACAGGGTCTGAACATTAATATCTAAATAACGACAAATATTTACAAATAAATAAAAATACTATTTAAAAAATAAATAGAAAATAAAAAAGGCATAAGTAAAGCAGTGCACTTTCTTTCTCCAAGTACAGCAGTATATTTTAATTGACACTTACTGTGTCCTCCTCCTGTACTGACGTCACTGAGAAAACACTTTTCGTTATCTAGAGTTCATTCGCTTTTCAAAAACATCAGTCCCAGATCCAGGTCGCTCCTTCCCCCTTTCTCAAACGTCTGATAGATGGGGTGTTGTTTTTCCCTTTTTGCTCCTTTTGGGAGTCATTTACTGAGGGTATGAGGATATTGTTCAGCTTCAGCTGAAGCCAGTCCTGTCTTTCTAACATCTCCTTGTGCTCCCGGACGTTGTGCATGAGCTGGACTTCGCTGATTGACCTCTTGCTGTTGCAGATGGAGACATGGAGAGGTCAGGTTTTAATTGGCATCACACAACTAATCTCAGAGCAATATGTCACATCCTATTCTCTCTTACCCAAGTGGTGCTCCCTCCAGATATAACACACTGCAAAGACCCCACAGCACAATGATAAGCACGGGTTTCTCCAAAGAACGTATGGGTGACATAGTGATACCTGTAGGGTAAGGTATAGTAAAGAGACTTTTCATTTCTTCTATAATCCACAGGTGTGATAGTGAGACAATGGCCTCGAAACTTACCAAGTCTTGTTGTCTTTTATTTGACTGCTTTTGTATTTCGTGGCTGCTGTACTGAGAGGGTCCATGTGTTGTCCGGTGTCGTATTTGTGCGTTGGGGCTACTCTTCCTCTTTTTATATGCACAAGCCCCCTCCCGTTGGTCATTGATGAGCTTTCTGCATTATTGATGGTGATGTCATCCATTCTTTGATGGAGACTGGCATGCACATGACGACACATGACTACCGACACCCCCACTAATTCTGTTTTCAACACCTTGGTCAAGACCCCTGTGATCACAGTGCTGTAGAACTAGTGCCATGTACGGCTATGACGGTCAGACAGGGTGCCGCCTTCGACAAAGTAAATTCATGTTTCGTTATATTGTGTTCAGAGACCCAAAACACAGTTTCACAAGCTCTTAAAATTAATTGGGAATTATTATTATTATTCATTACACATATATATTCATTACACACAGACATATATATATATTTTTTCATATTTATTTATATATTAATATACACACACATATAATCTATCTATCTATCTATCTATCTATCTATCTATCTATCTATCTATCTATCTATCTATCTATCTATCTATCTATCTATCTATCTATCTATCTATCTATCTATCTATCTATCTATCTATCTATCTATCTATCTATCTATCTATCTATCTATCTATCTATCTATCTATCTATCTATCTATCTATCTATCTATCTATCTATCTATATTCTCTATACATTATTCCACTAAAAAAATCGAATAAATAAAAAACGAATAAAATATTTACAATATTTATTCAGATTTAATCATTTGTTCTCTATGCATTATTCAAGTTAAAAAAATATTAAATATAAAAATTATATATATATATATATATATATATATATATATATATATATATATATATATATATATATATATATATATATATATATATATATATATGAGAACTGATGGTTTTGAAAAGCGAACTCTAGATAATGAAAAGTGTTTTCTCATATATATATATATATTGAACCCAACCTGTCTACTGAAAAAAATGTATAACCAACTTTGGCGAGGATTATATTTTCATTAGTTTATAAAGCCAACATTTTTACCGAGCTACTCATTTGTCATATGAAAATGATTCCCTAACTTAATTAGGAGAACACAGAGTAAATTCTATAACTCATTTCTCATGTTGTTTACAACACCATCATATAATCATATGATTTATTGATATATTGTTGTATGCCATTCCGGGATTCCGTCTTGTAGTTTAGCAGGTCAGACGGAGCAAATAATACAGAAGTTTTGTGCCAAACATCATGGTGCAAGCAAGGTCCACCTGAAGTTTAAGTGATCTATGGGAGGTGTATAACCTTGTCATACTCTCATGGGACACATTAGGTAACCATGAGAGAAGTTTTCTAAATGTGGAAGAGGAATGGCTATGTCATGACACATGCAGTAAGTCCTAGTAAGGAACCGAACTGAAAGAACCAAAACAAATGTCTATTATATTAATGAAAACTCAAAGGATGTTTGCTATTATACAGCCAGCAGTTTTTAAACCAAATTAAAATATAATTTCAATAATTCCCCATTAACTGTGTCAGCCCTTCTCAGAATCTGAATTTAAATTCACAATAAAGGATTTAACAATAATACTTTATTGTAAATAATAATAAACAAACAGTATTTGTTTAGCATCAACTAATTTGTTCACAATATATAATCATATGTACAAGATTTAAATATATAGATAAAAATACATAAAATAAAAAAACTATAAAACATTGGCAATCTTTACTACTTAAATATTAGTAAATTCAAGACTATACAATTTTTAATGAGACATACAATTAAAAATAGAGATATCACAGAGGCTGTTCAGTGTAATATGTTAGACTTGCTGATATAAATCTGTTTCGCTGTAAACTTGAAACTAAGAGCATGTCTGTATTTAGCTGAAGAAAGTATAAATTTTCATGCATAGCAATAAAAATTTTAAATTGTGCTGCTGTATCTCATATCTAACTGGAAGAATACACGAAAACAATATTGGTCCCAGCACGGTGCCTTGAGGAACATCACAAACGATTGATAAAGCAGTTAAAAAAACTTGCTGCCTTTAATTTTTAAAGGGATACTTCACCGCTGGAAAGATGAATGTGTATTTAAATGGGGTCATTTATGTAGTAGAAATGTGAAATTATTTTAGAAATTGGTGCCTTCTAGACTGAGAAAAGCCAGACAATGTATTTTTGGCTTATGTGGATGAAAGACAACAACTCCCAGAATGCACTTGCTTCGCTGCCGCCACTCCCATGCCACGCCTACCGGTTACATCACTTGCCCACCGCGACACCCCCCCCCCCCACCATCGTTTTGATTTTTATAGTAATAAAATAATTTCGTTCAGTTAGAGAACAGACACTGCAATTAAAAACTGAACGTGTCTGCCCAATACAGTGTGAGCCGAACGAGAATCTCCTGTGAACAAACACAGCAGGAGTCAGATTTCATTCATCAGAGAGTGAGGAGCTGACAGTCCAGATGATCGCGGAAGATTTGGTTTCAAAGCGAAATGTTAAAGCGCCTATTTAAGTGAATTTGTCAATTTACTGTTTTGTTCTGATACTAAACCGAAACTAAAATGCGCACGGCCGCCCGGCATTCATTCACGGCCGCATTGTCGCTCATTCACGGCCACACAGTCATTTACAGTGCGTGTCCAGTCTGGCGTGTTTTCAGATCATGCCTATGGAAGCTTAACTTTCATGAATTCATTGAAAACACTCGCGTTGCTCCGCACCGCTCCGTTATGAACGCAAAATGACGATATTTGCATCATCTGAGGTTTTTTTCCAGACATAAAATACAGAAATCTCTCGTCTCAGGGGGACATGAGGGAGGGAAGCACGGTCATTCGAATATACTACCGGGTTTCTATTGATACAAAGCTTAATGCTAATCTGTGAAATAACCCTTTAAGTACAATCAACTTGGCTGTGTAAGTCATTTCAACTTAAATTACATTAAACTGTCGCCGCTGATAGCCTCGTGGGCTAGCGTGCCGATACATAGCGCAGCTGCGCCCCTGATGACCTGAGTTCGATTCCCGGCTCAAAGTCCTTTGATGATCCTGTTCCCCTCTCTCCACCCCTTGCTTTCCTGTCTTACCTGTACTGTCCTATCCAATAAAGGAATTAAAAGGCCAAAAATATTACTTTAGAAATTACATTAAACTGATTTTAAAAATCAGTTGAATCTCGTATCACTTAAATGGGTCATGAATTGGCTTTTTTAGAATTTTTTTTGTATACTGTTGTCTGAGGTCAACTTATGATGTTTGCGTGGTTTTTACATTCAAAAACATCATAATGAATAAGTAATAGGCAGTTTTCTACCCTGGTTTTGAGCCTAGCTCTTGAAACAGGTTTTATGGTTTTACGGACATGCTGAAGACTTGAAAAAGTAAACGCCCACTGCTATGATTGGATAACAGTTTTGCCGATTATAATGAGTTTCGACTTTCCTATCAGTACATGTGGGGAATTGTTTTGAAAACTCAATGTGGAAAAACAGCAACCGGAATGATTCACCCATACATGTTCGACCCAGAGTCTGATCCCAAATTGCAGGACAATGAACCAACAACACCTCAAATACAAAGGATGCTCAAGCCTGTGACAGCGTGTTAAGTTATCGTTAATTATGTTTATATCTAATCAGTAGATATCAAAGGATCTGTAACAATGCAATATTATCACATACAAAAAAAGAAATTTACTCACATTAGTGTGTTGCACCATTCCTGTCGGATACAATATAGAAGGCACAGCATTGTTTTTTAATCTCATTCTGTCTGCAAATCCAGTCTCTTGTTTACAAAATAATCCACGGTGAAATGAAGCGAACAAACACGTAATGTCCTACCCAGGTGAGCTGGAGCTTCATTAAAAATAAAGTTCAACCGCGTTCCTAATATTGGAATCCGAAGAAAGCTTATGTAGCGACTGTGTTCTTCCACAACCAGGCACTGCACAATATTTTATAATCTTCAACGGCATGTTTTTTTTGCTTGGTAGCTCGATCCGGTTTAGCGCCATGTACAAACGATCTCTCTTAGCAATTCAGGCTAATCTTCAGCTAGCATCATCACATGGTTTTATATGTTGGTAGTTCATCAACATGTATGATATAAGTTGTTCTACCTGAATCAATTTGCTTTGGCACAACATTTGATTAAGTTGACAGCAAGAAAATTTACTTTTGCATGCAAAAAAAAATATTTTTGTGAAGAAAAAAAACATGCTAACCACAGCACCATGAGGTCCTCTCCTTCATGGCCAAGGGGAAATTGGAGGGGCTTGAAAACATAATGGTCATATGACCACAAATGTGTTCTGTTTACTAGATACAGGGGGTGTCTCACATTACCCAATGTCTCACATTACCCCATTCTCCCCTACCTGATCCACTTGGTCAACTTTACTGTAGTAAACTCTGCACAATGGCAAGCGGAAATACTGGTTTAATACTGGTTTCAGTGAACTAGAATCTGATTCAGAAGTGGAATAGTGAATTACACAGGCTCGTATCAGAAAGGTTATACGTTTGTGCAACTTTTTGCTATACGGTTTCCGGGTTGAACAACATGTTTCCTGGAAACGGTGTGCAACAGGGTTTGAGATACATTTTCTCTTGTTTGGTGGGTGTGTCAAAAATGTCAGCCCAATCAACAGCAACATGTATATAAACCACGCAGTATTAAAGAATCAGCAGTGAGAGTTGGTGGTCCAGTGGGTGAAACCATGGAACTGATACGCAGAAGGTTGCTGGTTCGGTCCCAGCGGGGAGCAAGGCACTTTGCTCCATGTTGCTCCAGGGAGATTGTCCCTGTAATAAGTGCACTGTTAAGTCGCTTTGGATGAAAGCGTCTGCCAAATGCATAAATGTAAATGTAGCTCGCACAATGTGTCCGTTGCAGCTCGGTATACGCAACATTAGAAGACGTTTGTTTTTTCATAATTAAGAACCACAGTTTCCACAAATCCCTTCACTCGATTGGAATGTTCTCTTTTATTCTGGACGGCAAGGGCAGTGACTGTAACATTCAGTGTATTTTGCAGTATTAAACACGTATTTATATCGATTTCATCGGGCTAAGAAAATTCTTCAAAAAGAATACAAAGAATGGCCTTTTCAGCTGCCATAGTTGCAACTCTTGCGTCATCAGAACAGGAAGTTCAATGCACCACCGTTTCCGTTTAAATAACATTTCGTAACATTTTGTCTGGGCTGAACGCAGCCCTGGCTTCTCTTGAGACTCCACTGCTTCAGAGAATACCTAATGATATGCGAAAGCACGCCCACACGTTGACGTGATTGGTTACAAGGTAGTTTGTGACATCAGAAACACCAGCTATTCCAAACCACGTTTTTGAGACTGTCTTTGGTTCACTGCAGTTTTAAGGAGAAAATACTCAGCAATGATGTTGACTTATGAATTTGCACATGGTTTGTCTGAAAGCATATTAAAAACACCACATAGACAACATTAAAAACTTGATTTTCACCACAGTGGGTCTTTAACTTGTTTGTTGAAGTTTAAGTAATGTAAAAACGTCTCGGTTACGGATGTAACCCTCGTTCCCTGAGGAGGGAACGGAGACGTAACGTTAGTGACTAACGAATGGGGGTTTCGCTTAGAAGCCTATCAACTTCGAGTTTTGAGAAAACGCCCAATGGCGTGCCAATGCCATGGGGCATGCAGAATTTGCATACGTAGCTCCGCCTCACTGCGTGAGTATATAAGGAAGTACGAGGCAATATCGCATTATGTTACCTGCTTGAGGAGCCAAGACTGAACTCCTGCGTTCCAGGCAACACAGCTCGATGTGGCAAGGGGACGTTACGTCTCCGTTCCCTCCTCAGGGAACGAGGGTTACATCCGTAACCGAGACGTTCCCTTTCGTTCAGTCACTACGACGTAACGTTAGTGACTAACGAATGGGGGTCCCAATATAATCCCGCCACTCAGCTGTCTTCCAGTGCCCTGCGTAAGTGTGAGTACCCTGTCGTAAGACTAGTACGGACGAAGGACTCCCACTTAACACAGGAATACCAAGGTACACTGGGAAGCATATCCCAGTGAGGGAATGCCAAAGATGCCTACCCGTGGGGAGGACTTAAGAGACACATATGACCCGGAGAGGGTTGCATATGGAAGATCTCTAGGGTACCAGCCGAAGGTGGATTTTTAACCCTAGGGGTGGCGGGGACACGCCAAGGGAAGAAACCCGCTCACTGCGGAGATGTGGGGGTCGCCGGAGGGAACCATGCACATGGGGCACCTGGCCGGACATGAGGGTCTGGGCTCGAAAGGGCAGACTGAACTGATGTCGGCGTCGACAGTGCTGGAGGAGCTCAGGGCTCTCGGGGAGCTCACCTGAGGAAAATATCGCACGTATCCAGTCCGTGGAGTGGAGTGGCGAGCAAGCGAAGACACCTGAGCCTGGCCCATCACCGGCCCCTCGGGGGGGCGAGTACATAGTCGGACACTGGCTCCACTCGGAGATTGTAGAATCTGGCGAATGTGTTGGGTGTCGCCCAGCCTGCAGCTCTGCAGATGTCTGCTAGCGAGGCGCCATGCGCTAGAGCCCAAGAGGAGGCCACACTCCGGGTGGAGTGTGCCCTCACACCAAGGGGACATGGTCGGCCTTGCTGCTGGTAAGCCAAAGCAATGGTGTCCACTATCCAGTGAGACAGCCTTTGCTTTGAGAGAGCACTTCCCTTCCGCTCTCCACCATAACAGACAAAGAGCTGGTCTGAGGTCCTGAAACACTGCGTCATGTCTACGTAGGCGCGAAGGGCGCGTACTGGACAGAGCAATGCCAAGGCTGGGTCTGCCTCCTCCAAAGGCAGCGCTTGCAGGTTCACCACCTGGTCCTTAAACGGAGTGGTGGGAACCTTGGGCACATATCCAAGCCGGGGTCTCAGGATCACGTGAGAGTTAGCCGGCCCGAATTCCAGGCACGCTTCGTCAACCGAAAATGCCTGCAGGTCCCCGACCCTCTTGACTGAGGCCAATGCGGTCAGCAGAGCCGTCTTCATAGACAGAAACTTAATATCAACCGACCGCAAAGGCTCAAAGGGAGGTCTCTGCAGAGCAGTTAACACTACTGCGAGGTCCCAAGAGGGTGCGAGAGGAGAGCGAGGAGGATTCAGTCTCCTAGCTCCCCTCAGGAACCTGATGACCAGGTCGTGCTGACTTACCTTTTTGTTCTCCAAGAGATCGTGGTGGGCAGATATTGCGGCCACATATACCTTGAGGGTGGAGGGAGACAGCCTTCGCTCCAGCCCCTCTTGGAGAAACTCAAGCACGGACCCGATCAGGCATTTCCAGGGGTCTTCTTGGCGGGAAGAGCACCAGGTGACGAAGAGGTTCCACTTCAACGCATAGGCATGCCGAGTGGACTCTGCCCTAGCGGAAGTGATGGTGGTGACCACCGTAGGTGGTACGCCACTCAAACCTGCCGGGTCCCGTCTAGGAGCCACACGTGGAGGCTCCAAAGGTCGGGACGCGGGTGCCAATGGGTGCCCGTCTCTGAGTAAGGAGGTCCGGTCTCAGAGGAATAGGCCAGGGAGGGGCTGTCGCAAGGAGAATGAGTTCGGGGAACCAGGTCCGGCCGTGCCAGTACGGGGCGACCAAAAGGACCTGCTCCTTGTCCTCCCTGATCTTGCACAGAAGCTGTGCGAGTAGGCTCACTGGGGGGAACGCATATTTGCGTAGGCCCCGCGGCCAGCTGTGCGCCAGTGCATCCGTGCCGAGCGTGCCCTCGGTCAGGGAATAATACAGGCTGCAGTGGGAAGAGTCGTGGGAGGCAAACAGGTCTACCTGTGCGTCGCCGAACTGTTCCCAAATCAGCTGAACCGTCCGGGGATGGAGTCTCCATTCTCCCGGGAGAGGCTGAAACCGCGAGAGCTCGTCGGCTGCGTGGTTCAGGACTCCCGGAATATGGACAGCACGAAGGGACCTCAGGCGCTTCTGACTCCATAGGATGAGATGGCGGGCGAGTTGAGACATGCGGCGGGAGCGTAGACCGCCCTGGTGGTTGATGTACGCTACTACGGCCGTGTTGTCTGTCCGGACAAGCACATGTTGGCCCTTCAGCAACGCTCGGAAGCGGTGCAGGGCGAACCGTACTGCCAGCAACTCGAGGCAATTGACATGCAGGAGGCGCTGGGGTCCTGTCCAGGAGCCCGCGGCTGCTTGTCCATTGCACATGGCACCCCAGCCCGTGGCAGAGGCATCCGTCGATACGACAACATGCCTGGAAACTCGTTCTAAGGGCACACCGGCCCGTAGAAAGCTGAGGTTCGACCACGGGGTGAGTGTCTGTAAGCAGGCCCGAGTCACTTGGACCCGGAGCGTGCCAGACTGCCATGCCCATCTCGGGACTCGATCGCGAAGCCAGTGCTGAAGCGGTCTCATATGAAGCAATCCGAGCGGCGTTACCGCGGCTGCAGATGCCATATGCCCCAGGAGCCTCTGAAATAGTTTCAGTGGAACCGCATTCTTGCTCTCGATTTGTCGGAGGCAAGTCAGCAGAGACTGCGCGCGCTCGCTCGAAAGCTGCGCGTACATGGCGACCGAGTCGATCTCCATACCGAGAAAAGAGATCCTCTGCACGGGGCAAAGTTTGCTCTTCTCCCAGTTGACCCGAAGGCCCAGACGGGTTAAGTGGTGGAGAACCAGATCTCTGTGTCCGCAAACCTGCTCTCGAGAGTGGCCTAGTATGAGCCAGTCGTCGAGGTAGTTCAGGATGCGGACCCCGTGCTGCCAAAGGGGCGCAAGGGCTGCCTCGGCGATCTTCGTGAAGACGCGAGGGGACAGAGATAACCCGAATGGGAGAACTGCGTACTGGTATGCCCGCCCCTCGAAAGCAAACCGTAGGAACGGTCTGTGTCGAGGAAGGATGGAGACATGGAAGTAGGCGTCCTTCAGGTCGATCGCTGCAAACCAATCGTACGGACGAACGCATTCGAAAAGGCGTTTCGCAGTCAACATCTTGAACGGAAGCCGGTGAAGGGATCGGTTCAAGATGCGAAGGTCCAGGATTGGCCGTAACCCACCGGTTTTCTTGGGTACAATGAAGTAGGGGCTGTAGAACCCCGACCTCATTTCGGCTGGAGAGACAGGCTCGATCGCACCCTTCGCCAGTAGAGTGGCAATCTCCGCACGCATGACGGGGGCATGGGCCCCGGTCAAGGTATAGCAGACTCCCCTGTAACGGGGAGGAGCCTGCGCGAACTGAATCGCGTAGCCGAGCCTGATGGTCCGGGCAACCCAGCGGGACAGCCCCGGAAGCTGAAGCCAGGCTTCCAGAGACTGCACCAACGGGGTCATACGGACGACAGACGTAAGCTGGGTGGGGCAGCGAGGCAGCGTTACCGGCGCGGACAAGGGGAGGCTGTTGGGCGTCCCCGGGTCGGAGCACGGTTAACGGCTGCGCCCTGACAGAGGAGACCAGGGAAGGACTCGCGTTCCACTGGGGTCTGCTCTGCCAGGGGGCTGGCGACAGAGAGGGACGAGAGTGGCGAGACCCGAGGGTGGCGCGCACTGCCGTCACCGATCTCTGGGGGCTCAGGGATGGGGTTGTCAGTTCTTTCTTTAACCACATTAGGGTGCTGCTGACCCGGGGGCCAGCAGCTGAACAAAAGATTCTCCCCCGGCCCTCCACCGGGGGAAGGAGCGGCCCTGCCGCCGTCTCCTGGAAAGAACTGCCCATCCCTGAGCCGTCCGCATCAGGAGCGCCGCTTAGCCTGGCGTTTCTTCGCGGGCTGCGGGGCTGGAGCGGACTGGGACGCCTTCCTGCGGCTGCCTCTGCGCGGCCCAGGCGGAGGAAGCCGCGGGAGGGCGTCCTCGGCGGCGAGCAGGCTGAGGCACCTGCGCGGGCGGTGGGGTGGAGGCAGCAGCTGACCGCCGGGGCAGGATGTATTTTATAGCCTCAGTCTGCTTCTGAGCGGCCGAGAACTGTTGGGCGAAGCTCTCGACCGCTCCGCCGAATAGCCCATCCTGTGATATGGGGGCGTTGAGGAAACGTGTTCGCTCAGCGTCGCGCATATCAGACAGGGTGAGCCATAAGTGTCTCTCCTGGACCACATTTGTGGACATCACCGGACCCAGGGAGCGTGCGGTCACCTTCGTCGCCCGGAGAGCGAGGTCGGTGGCGGCACGCAACTCATTGCTGAGTCCTGGATCAGCCCCTCTCTCGTGCATATCGCACAGCAACTTGGCTTGGTAAGCCTGAAGAGTTGCCATGGTATGCAAAGAAGCGGCGGCCTGCCCCGCAGCTCTATAGGACTTCGCCACCAGAGATGACGAAAACCTACAGGCCTTGGAGGGGTGCTTTGGGTCACCACGCCAGGACGAAGCGCTCTGTGGACAAAGTGGCATCGCAACAGAACGTTCGACTGGGGGGACCCCAGTGTACCCATGAGCCGCGGCTCCATCGAGAGAGGTGAAGGCGGAAGAGGCCGCCAAACGTTCACGGGAAGACAACGGGGCCTTCCAGGAACGCGCAACCTCTTCATGCACCTCGGGGAAGAAAGGTATTGGAGGAGCGGCCGGGCGGGTGTCCGGACGCGCCGCCCCCAAAAACCAATCATCCAACCGCGAACGCTCGGGCTGAGGCGGAGGGTTCCACTCCAGTCCAAGCGCTGCGGCGGCCCGAGACAGCATGGCTGTCAACTCTGGGTCCGACTCGGGCAATGCTGGCGCACCCGAAGGTGGCAGCACAGCCGAATCATCATCCTCAGATGACTCCAGCCCACCTTGTGATGCGGCGATAGACATCACTTCCTCCTCCGCCACGGGACAGCAGGAGCCGGCCCCGATGTAGACGCCTGAGCGCGGACCGGGTCAAGTGCCTGAGAGGGGGGTGTGGGCCGAGGATCTAGCGTCGGAGCTTTGTTCCACACCGTCACCCTCAGATCACCCTGGTCACCAGCCAAAGTGCCGCCTCCAGAGGAGACCGCAGATTGGGGGGTGGCGGAGGGGACTCTCGTTCCGGCATCAGCACGGAATTCACGGAGTCTTGATCGAAGCACTGAGATGGCCAGGTTCCCGCAGAGAGAACATGAGTCATCCACGAGCGCTGCCTGAGCGTGCTGAAAGCCCAAACACGTCACACAGCGCTCGTGCCCGTCGAAAGAAAAAAGCGATCTACCGCACCCAGAAGTGCACGGACGAAACATCCTGAAAAGGACGTGTCACGTGCAAGCTCTTTTGTGAGAGGAAACTTTGCAGTCGATGCCGAAGCGCCCAGGGAAACACACACCAGCTGGATGCAGACCACTGCACAGATCAGCAGGCAGGAAGTATGCGATCACTGGAACGCGCCGTCACACCAACACCGACTGGAAAGCTGCTCGTCTCGAAGAAGCTGACAGAGTCTCAGAAGGCTGTAGGAGTGAAGAGGTAGGTACTCTTGGCTCCGAAAGCAGAAACATAATGCGATATTGCCTCGTACTTCCTTATATACTCACGCAGTGAGGCGGAGCTACGTATGCAAATTCCGCATGCCCCATGGCATTGGCACGCCATTGGGCGTTTTCTCAAAACTCAAAGTTGATAGGCTTCTAAGCGAAACCCCCATTCGTTAGTCACTAACGTTACGTCGTAGTGACTGAACGAAAGGGAACTAGGGATGCTCCGATCGATCGGCCGGATCAGCCCGATAATCATATTTTATGACTAGATCGGTACTCAGTAAACTTGGCTGATCTCACGAACTGATCGCAATTTGATGACGTCAGCGCGTGAGGACGCACATGACGCGTGGGGATTTGGCGCCGCAGTCATGTCTTCGCCAGTGTGGAATTACTATGACGTATCGAGAAACAATGAAAAATGTGCTATTTGCCGTGTGTGTTCCAAAGAAATCTCTCGTGGAGGAGCATTGTCCAAAATATTTAATACGACGAACCTGATTCGGCACTTAAGAACGAGCCACCACGAGACGTATGGCGAATATGAAAAACTGGCAACTGCATAAAAGGCAACGGTAACTAGTAATATGACTCTCACTCAGCCATCCATTACAGACATTCTGAAAAAACACAAACTTTACACACCAGACAGCAAGAAAGCTAAGGCTATAACCAAGAATATAATGGAATTTGTAGACTGTTGTCAGTCACAGAAGACATTGGATTTAAACGCCTTATAGCACATCTTGAACCTCAATATCAACTGCCACGGCGCAAATATTTTACTGATGTAGCTCTTCAAGAGTTATATCAAATCGTCTACAGCCACATAAACAGTCGAAAATGTGACTGCAGTGAGTTTAAAGGATTTGTTCACCTCAAAATGAAAATTTCCTGATAATTTACTCACCCCAATACCATCCAAGATGTCCATGTCTTTCTTTCCTCAGTGGAAAAGAAGTTAAGTTTTTTGAGGAAAACATTTCAGGATTTTTCTCCACACAATGAACTTCAATGGCAACCAAAATGTTGAACGTCGTCATCAATGCAGTTTCAAAGAGTTTTGAAGTCTTTCAAATGGTACTGCACGATCCCAGCTGAGGAATAGGGTCTTATCGAGCAAAACGATCAGCCATTTTCTAAAATAAATTCAAATGTATATACTTTTTAACCACAATTGATCGTCTTGTGCTGGTTTGCAACGAGCCAGGCATTACGTAACGTACGTTGAAAAGGTCACGCTGAACGTGGGCGGAAGTACCGCCCCATTGTTAACAAAGCGAACGTTCGAAGACTAATACAAACGCTTTTTTAACAAAACAGGTAAAACAATGATAAATTAAATAATAAATATGTCATTCAACATACAATAAAATTTGATCCTCCTCCTCCACACTTTTAAACAATGGGGCGGTACTTCCGGCCACATTCGGGGTGACCTTTCCAACGTACGTTACGTAATGCCTGGCTCGTTGCAGACCAGCACAAGACGATTAATTGTGGTTAAAAAGTATATACATTAAACATTTTTTTTGAAAATGACCGATCGTTTCGCTAGGTAAGACCCTATTCCTCAGCTGGGATCGCGCAGTACCATTTGAAGCACTTGATTGAAACTGCATTGATGTGGACGTTCAACCTTTTGGTTGCAATTGAAGTCCATTGTGTGGCGAAAAATCCTGAAATGTTTTCCTCAAAAAACTCAATTTCTTTTCCACTGAAGAAAGAAAGACATGGACATCTTGGATGGCATTGGGGAGTAAATTATCAGGACATTTTCATTTTGAGGTGAACTAATCCTTTAAAGGCCCACTGAAGTGCCTTGAAACGCGTAGCATTATTCAATGTGTTGACGTAATTCACCCTTCGCCGCAAGTTTGATTGATAGGCGATAAGACCAATCACATCGCCGAATCTGCCGGTTTGTAGTTTGTAGATTAACATCTTTGGACTTGAACTTGGAAAAACGGTGTACTGACATCTTTCCGTGGTTGAAACAACATTTCTTTTAGTGTTCATTCATGTTATTTCGTGCTTATCAATGAACTAAAAGAAAGAGATAATCGGTTCTCGAGCAGCTTTAACTGAGGCGCTACAGCAATCACACCACAATAAAGAGCCACAAAACTGTATTTATTGTTTAAATTTCTTTAAAACAGGACAATTTCAAAGTTGAGACTGTTTGATATCAAAAGTAACTTGCTCTGTCCTGTCTGTCGGCGTGTTGTCAGTGTCCTCTATGCTCCGCGATGTATTTTCTCTACGTGAGAACGTGTGTGGTGTGAGAACGGCATGGCTTGTCGGACATAGCAACAGTAACTAAAGGGGGCGGGTCTTTACGAACGGTCAATTTCCCCTGAAACGGCTCCAGCTGTTACCCTTTTTTGAGCCGTTTCGTTAATATCAGTTTGACTAGAGCCTTTCTGTTTGGTAAAGCCAGAGTTTCCTCCTAATCTCTAACCCTTTAGCATCATATTCTCCTCCATATCGCTTTAAAATACAGCATTCTGTGCAGAATTCAAATGGGTCCGATATGTTTTGTTGTCTGCGCCGACTCGTGCATATGATCCGCGCTGCGCTCTCGTCTCGTGTCTCTAGTCAACGGCTCTGGTCTAGACTATGTGTGTGCGCTGCGGCGGTGCGCGTGAAACTAACGTGAAATCAGACTTCATTCGCCTCAACTGAAAGCATTACAAGTCTGAATCCTTTCCTATCGCATGTATAGTGCGCTATGTGCCATTCACCATGTAGAAATTAGTAAATGTGTGAACAACTGACCAATTTCAGACACAGCTTCAGGGTCTATTTATAATGTAGGGGGCGGGCGCTTCAGATTCTAGAGAGCATTTGATTGGACAGAAGATTTGATGAGAAGGTGAAGTCTGCGATCATGTCATCAAAATCTGTGATCCATTTTAACGGAAGTGAGAGACTGTAAGTTTTGAATGCTTATATCTCCTACATGCGAATTTTGTCATTGTTTTGGAACACACCAGCTTATTCCTAACCTTAAAGGGTTAGTTCACCCAAAAATGAAAATTCTGTCATTAATTACTTACCCTCATGTCGTTGGACACCCGTAAGACCTCCGTTCATCTTCGGAACAGAAATGAAGATATTTTAGTTGAAATCAGATGGCTCTGAAAGGCCTCCATTGGCACAATGGTACGGTTCACTCTCAATACCCTTAAAAGGTACTAAAGACGTCGTTACAAAGTCCATCTCACTACAGTGGTTCTAAAATAACTTTATGAATCGGCGACAATAGTTTTTGTGCGGAAAAAAACCCCTAAATAACGACTTACATAGTGATGACGATTTCAAAACATGGCCTCATGAAGCTTCGAAGCGTTATGAATCATTGAGTCGAATGAGCAGTTTGAATCGCCAAATTTCAGCAGTTTGGCGGTTTGACACGCGATCCGAATCATCATTCGGCTTACTGATTATGTGGCTTATAAAAAGCTTAACAAACCATGTAACAAAGCTTACAAATCAGTGAAGCACTGGAATCGGGATCGGTATCGGCCGTTCACAATGACAAGAAATCGGTACTCGGTATCGGCTGCAAAAATTCTGATCGGACAATCCCTAGTAAAAACATATGTTGATCATATCACATATACTGATCATGTTTGTGTTTTTTTTTACAGTGCACAGGTTCGATTAATACCATTGTCTCTTCTATTTTGCATCAAAGTTTTTATGATTTATTAAATATTCAATAATTATTAATGAGTGCTGTATTTGTATTATAAATACGTATTAATACCCTCAAAACCACGTTTGTTGAAGCCTGTCATTGCTCCGACAAGGTCTAGGATCTCTTTTAAAGGTTGTGATGAGTGTCATGAAGTATTGTAGTTATTACAGTGTCAGATGAGTTGACGTTGAGCACAATATATCACACACAGCGTCCCTTTTGTCATTGCGCAAACCAACAAAGAACAGAAAACATATCAAATGTAAGCCTCTACAAAACAAACACAAAGTCAATTTTACCTTACGGAAAAAAATGTGCACATTTATTGGCACATCATAATCATTCCAATTGCTTTCTTAATGCTTTATAAATATGAAACAATTGTTAATGTTGGACATAGTTAACATAAGAATATAACTTACTTGTTGCAAGATCCATCTCATGTAAATATATATGCTCCAAATTAAAGAGGCAACAAGCACAGACAACTTACCTCATGTCATACATTAATAACTTATGTGTTTGTGCACCTGAGAGAGGATTGGTATGTAGTACAGACTTAACTCAGCGCTGCACATGTTGAGTCAACCCAAGCAAGCTGTTCTCATTACCTCATGTGGTTACAATGTTTGTCATCTCACTAATGGCATGTAGCAGCAGTAATGTGCAGGGGAACCGCTCAGGATTAAGGTGAAGACTTGCTTACAAACCATTAACAGGGGTCACCCCCATGTAACAATGCCAGGCATGCCGCATGAAAATCACGCAGGTCTTCTTTAAAATGGGCGTTGGACATAAAGACGTTTAACCTTTGGCTGAAGCCAGTGCTTTGTTTGGCCTGACAATAATTGGTGAGTTATTTTTAGCAGGGCATGTGTGAGAAATTGAAATTATGAATATGCAACCCCACATGCATTTCAGCTATTCTTTGTAAGACATAAATAATGAACGGCTGGAGATAACATATTACTCTGTAAACGTCTTGCAGCCGAAAGTGATTTTACGACCTCATGCTGCTCTACAGTTACAGGTAATGGATTGTCACATTTTTAGAGAACAGAGGATGTTGGGGTATTTTAGATTTCACTAACCTCCCGTGATCATTTTGCCCCCCTTTTTTCTTTTTGAGAGCTGTTTGCTTAACATTTGTCCCACCACAAGAACAAATGTACAGTATGTACAAATGTAGTGTACAGTATGTGTCACACTTAAGTCAAAGTAAATTAATGTGCAGCTCACTGGGGATATTTTGACCTTTTGTGACAACATGTCTGTCACAAACTGCTCTGAAATACGGGCTAAGGATCCAAACACAGGTTTATTGGGGCAATCCAGAATCCTAATAAAACAGGCAATTGGTCAAAACCTATCATCCAAAAAGACAATAGCAGGAAAACCACAAAACCAGGAAGAAGATCAAAAACCATGACACAGGAAACCATAGAGAGAACGTACTCAGAAATGTGGTGTGACACTTACAAGACTTTGCAACGAGCAGTGTTGTGCAAGTTACTTCCAAACTGTAATACATTATAGATTACTTGTAATTATTTACCTTTACAATATTACTGTCTCAGAATTGTATTACTTTTGAGTTACTTTCACCAAAATAACTACAAAAGTAGAACTTAAAATTCTAAAATAACAAAATGTACTATAGAGCATTTTACATCCAGTAGAAGGCGATATGATGTAGCATAATGACTGTGGGCCAGGGCCGGACTGGGACAAAATTTCAGGCCAGGAAATGTCACACCCATCCAGGCCATCCCATACACTCACAACAAATTTTGGAACCATGGAGAACCATTTTTTTGCCTGTTCATCACATAAAAAAAGGTTTAAATCCTTAAGGCTCAGGCCATACAAAATAATTTAAGGTTTCTCTCTTGAACTCCCTTTTCCTTTTCATTATCTTCATTTTCTCTGATAAATTTTTGCTACTTTTCGTGTACCTGGCCGTTACTTCTTCTTCAGCAGGTCTACCATTAGAAACAGAACTGTCTCAACGTAGTTGCGACAAAAAAACAAAAACATATTGTAATTTGTTTGCACAGAATCTAAATTTATTTTAAGGTAAATTCAAAGTATCACATTAGGACAACGTGTTGTTGTTTTATCTTAAAATGTCTTAAATATCCAACATATAACTTGTCTGGCTATCAGCAGACCAAGCACAAGTTCAGATTGTACATTGGTCTGGGGAGTCTGCTCTGTATTTTCTACTGCGCAAGAGGCGTGATCAACAAGCACAAATTAAATGACTCTGTACGCAATTGGATAGTCCTTCAACCAATCAGACCACAAGAGGCGTGATCAACGCGTGATCTGTCATCGTGTTAAACCCGCCAATAGCGTGTCAGGTGGATAAGCCAGTCTGTGATTGGTTCCCGCAAAAGTGTAACAGAAGCAGTAGAAATGAATGTACAGGTTTCCAAACTGAGTTGCAGGGCGAGATCAAATCGCCGGCAGATCAGGCTGGGTTTACCCAGTCTAACATTTAACAACTATTTAATGCAAATGTATAACAAAAAAAAAATCTAAATTGCTTAAATGTCACAATTAGTATAATAATAATAATAGATCATGACAATATCTTTGTAGAAAAATCAAGTTATTGATTTATTACCAATATTTTTTGTGTTTGCCCTAGCTCCCTCCAAACATATAAATCAATGTGCATATCTGTCTGCTAAATTACTACTGTAACTTTACAATAGATAATATACATACAATGCATACAATTTTTTGAATGACGATAGTAGCTAATGGGGTGCTAACATTTAATGGTTAAATACAAAGAAGACAAAACCACAGTAGCCTTTTACAAGTGAAACTTACCTGCATTTGAAGCCCCGAAGAGGTCAGTAATTTTACTTTATTTCGCTCTTTCTTCTTTGAGAGCTTTCCCTCAATGCTCCACCTGTCTGCTTCCTCGAGTCCGTTGCACTGATTATTACTCTGTTCGAAATGGTTTGACACGAGCAGAATCGTAGCTTCATAGTTTCTTGATTTATTGTCAAATGCCGAATTCAGGAATGATCACTTTAGTTTTTTAGAATCCAATTTAGAATTGGATCATAGAAGGTCGCCAGCTAAGACATTGCTTAATAAAGTGAGATTAAATGCATAAAGTATATTTGTATTAAGATTCAAGATTACTTTATTTGTCCCTAGGGATATTTGTCTTCTACATACATGCAAAAAAATTTATAAAAATACATACAATTAGTGCATTAACAAACAGACATAAGTGCATTCAGTACCTACAACACAACCCCTCATTTCACACCTTATCACACCTAGATTCACTGATAAAGGGATAAAAGAGGTATCTTTTCCTGTATTTAATTGGAATCATATAGGGTCTATCTGATGGGAGCAGTGCGTTCTCTGAGTGCAGGACATGGGAGGGGTCCGCTATAATTTTCCTAGCCCGTTTAAAGGTCCTATCATACTGGACGCGATTTTGATGGACAAATAATGCGCCAATGGTTTTATTTTTTGATCAGCTGTTTGTGTAATGAGAGCTTCCACACCGGACGTGAATCTGCTGCGTTGAAAAAACATTGTTTATTTTTTCCGCTCAATGTTGATTTTTTTTTTACTCTCGCTGCGACAGAAAAGGCTTCAGGAAACAAAGGTGATGAAATGTCCAGTTGATGTCACTAGCTATTCAATCAACATTAACCTTTGCCAGGTATCGCATTCTCATGAGATTACAGCTGCAGTTGTGTTTACCCACCGTAGGCTACAGACAACGATAACAGAACCTTTTGAGTTAAAACTCGTAGATTTTTTTCTAAACCTAATTGTGTCCGCGACTATGGAAAGTAAATGTGTTTCCGTCAGTACGACTGTGGCACTTAAATGTTTACATTGTGACTCAACTGGAAACACAGCTGCTCCGGATCGATTGGTTCCCTGAAGTGTGTGGTTTGTCTCGTCAGATGCGGTGGTGCTACTGTCTGGAGAAGTTCCTCAAAGTGCGGAACCGGCCATGATAAAGTTTTAGCTCCTGTACAAAGATTAGCTCCCCTTCAGACTCAATCTTCTTTTAAGTCTGGGTGCACCCAAAACCTTCTTTTCGGTCTTTTAAAGAAAATTAAAAGCTTGTCTTCACTGGATGAGGAAGTGTCTGTGTTTTCTCAGCTGTCTCCGTGAATGTTTTGTAATGTTGGAGCTCTGAAACGTCACAGACGTCGCAAATTCGTTTGAATGGTTTTGATGCGAACTATTCGCACAGGAAATATTGGCTTTTCTGTTACGTGTCCGGTGTGAGAGGGCCTTAACTGTGGTACTGTTTAACTCTCACCCCCATCACTGTCATTGCTGCACTGTAAACACTAACACTCAAAATAATTACCTGGTTTGAGTAGAGCCAACTCAAACTAAACAAATTAGTTCAATCAAATTAACTTTGAGTATTTAGAACTTTCTTTTTCTTTCACATTTTAAGAATCTGAATTGTTTCATTGTTTTGAGTTTTATGAACTTGTCTCTTTTAATTTCGATAAGCTTAAATTGAACTGAAACTGGGCTGGGATTTCTATTTCCCACCATGACACTCAAAAGGGAAAGGAAATGCTCAAATTAAGTGTTATATAATACTTAAAGGTCCCATGGCATGATATTTTCATTTTATGATGTTTTTTAACATTAATATGAGTTCCCCTAGCCTGTATATGGTCCCCAAGTGGCTAGAAATTTTGATGGGTGTAAACCGAGTTCTGGGTGTCCTGCTCTGCCTTTGAGAAAATGAAAGCTCAGACGAGTTGATCTGGAATCTTCCCTGTATGTCGTCATAAAAGGAAAGGTTAACTTCCCTTCCTCTGCTTTTCCCGCCCAGAGAATTTGGAGAAAATGGATTCCGTTTAGCAATGTCAGCACAGGCTTTACAAACAGACTTTTACCATATGGACTCATCAGCACCACCACAAACAGTGAGTAACAATGTTCATTAATGCCTGATCTGTGATCAGTGATTTCTGAAGTGTAGCTTTATTCAAGTTCACACAGACTTTCTTCCTAAATCGTTTAATACTGTCAGTCCTGCCACTGGCCGTCTTGATGCCCTAAATGTAATGCATCCGTGAATCAAGCCAGTGACTGAAACGATAAACTTCACATCGTTTTTGTTAGTAGCATGAAATAAATCTGTTATTTTGATTACAGAGATCGATCAAACAACTCTCTTTATAATGTCTGAAGCTGTCAATCACACGTCACGAGTGTATCTGCACACTTGAATGACGCTGTTATTCTGCACAACAAAGCTCTTACTGTAATCATATCGATGTTGTGTTTGCTGTTAGTTGTAGTGAAAGCATTTTGTGAGAGGAAACGTGTTGCAATGACAAGATCACTGCATTCACGCGATCAACAGACTGTCTGTGTACTCAATGCTCATCACTGCAGCCTTTCATGTGATGGGGAAAGATCTAAAAATAATGCTATAATCAACACTTTCACAATTCGTTCATCTCGACGGCTGTGATGGGAAAAAAGTGTAGTAAAAGTATTCGAGAGGGATACTTGCAGGGAATAATAGCCTCGCTAAACCAGGCCCCCCCGCCACATAATCTAATACTCATTTCAAGTCTCACATCAGACACGCCCCTTGAAACAGAGCATTCGAGCCACAGGGATAATATCAAGATAGAAAAAATTGCCTTTTATTTCTAAATTATGAAATTATGTGATGTAAAAATCATACTAACAATATATGTACACCTCAGGAAACATTATAAAATAATACAAAAATTCCACGCAATGGAACCTTTAACACTTAGTGTTTTTTTGTGCAAGATCAATGTTAAGTGGGATATTTAATAGTGTTTAATGTTTTGCTATGTTAGTTTAGAATCATGGTGATGAGTAGAGCATGAGATTAGTTTGACAACAGATACATGTTAAATGTTTCATATTGCTGCACTATGCAAATGCTATCAAAGCATTGTGTTACCAATTAGCAAGGTAGCATTGAATTGGCTAGTTAAAGCTAGCCAAGTTTCCACTACTAAAAATATTTAAGTTGATAATTTCAATTTAAATGTATGAATTAGCTTACTCAAATACTTGAAGTCAAGAGCAATTAAAATGTATGAGTACAAAATAAAAAGAAACCGAGCTCTGCTTACTTAAACTTTAAATTTCTTAAAGGTGCACTTTGTAAAGTTTTTTCAGTAAAATATCCAAAAAACACTAGGCCAGTGTTATTTATTTTGTTCAGTTGAGTACTCACAATATCCCTAATGTTTCCAACTAGTTGTAAATTGTGCGAAAATTGCCATTTTAAAGGGGCTATATGCGTTTTTCTGAAATTTAAACTCGCGACTGACACCTGTGGCCAAAAAACAGAACTGCTCTCATTTTCTGCTCGCTCTCGCAGCGGTGGTGACGTCACATCCGCAGACAGCGCGGGAAAAGACGACCCGCCAGAAAATAGGAAAAATAGGATACAGGCTTATAGGTGCACCCACTGTGAGCGGACAAGGTGTCAGTATGCTCATCAGGAGATGTTTGAGTCATAAATGGTAAAATAAAAAGGCTATTGTTACGTTTATTTTGGGGAAAAAGTTGCATATAGCCCCTTTAATCAAGGAACCGGGACGTGTGAGGGAGTCGCCTGTTGATTGTGTCATATCTGCGTTCCCCGCGGTTTCCGGCTTTATTCTGCAGAAACGCTTTACTCTCACTGCAGTGTGAACAAGTGTCATAGCAGCCGCCGAGCGAACACACAGAGTAATGCCATAACATCATTATCAACACACTCAGATGTGGCATCATCAAACTACACCTTTGTTTTGAATAGGCGACCTCTAGTGGACGGAAAAGTTACATAGTGCAGCTTTAACTGAAACATTTTATGTAACTGATTGCCTCAATTTGTTTTGTGTTTTGCCAACTTTTTCGGGTTTACAGTGTGTATGAACCAGTCTATTTATTTGTGATTTTAACTTAACTGATATGTTACCTAACCAAACTACAATTCCATAACGTAATACACTCTCTATCACAGCATGGTAACATAACATTAAAACCCTCTGTCCAACCCCAAACACCAGTCTTTGCAAGAAAGAGAGTCGCTGTTGGATCATACAGAACTCACATGGACATTCCCAGACAGATTAAAGTCAAAATGTACACCCAAAGACCCAAGTTGTAAGAATGAACCTGGGTAATTCAAATGTTGTGGACCAGTAATAGAGAATGGTCCCCCAGATGTCCTGATCATAAATCATTTCTTCTGTTTTCTTTACAATGAGATGATGGTCCTTTATACAAACTTTGTAACCCCCAAACTATAGCAAGAAATGTCAGTGTCTATATCCATAAGTCCCAAAGACGGCAGTGTCGTCTGAAAACTTGACAATAAAAGTGCTGGGATGATTGCTTGTGTATAATGTAAACAGAATGGGAGAACTCATACATCCTTGAGGAACACCTGTATTGATGACTTTAGACTCAAAAATGAGTGATACCACCTGATGATGTATGGGTTAACAGAGACATCTGTCTGAGTTTACTGAGAAGGATGTGTGGCTGCAGAGTATTAAAAGCAGAGCTGAAGTCTACAAATAGCAGTCTGGCGTAGGCCTTGAGGTTTTTAAGATGTTGCAAAATAAAGTGTACTATGGTAAGTATAGCATCATCAGTGCCACATTTTATACTAGTGCCACATTTGTATGCAGGTTAACATAATATTCTGAGTTTGCATTTCACTGTTTTTATTCATTTTGAGGTAAACTGAATCTGTTTGTGCAACTGAGGTGAGTAAATGAATGCTCACATTTAGTCTAGGACGACAATAATCATCATGTTTACACACAACGCCTGTGAACCGATTTCTCTCAACATGGGGACAGAAAGAATAGGTGTATGTCTGTCTGTCAGTAAGCTAGCATTAAAGGGTTAGTTCACCCAAAAATGAAAATTATCCCATGATTTACTCACCCTCAAGTCATCCTAGGTGTATATGACATTCTTCTTTCAGACGAATAAAATCAGAGTTATATTAAAAATGTCCTGGCTCTTCCAAGCTGTATAATGGCAGTGACTGTTGGGTCGTTTATGAAGTCCATAAAAGTGCATATATCCATCATATAACTGCTCCACATGGCTCCGGGGGGGTTAACAAAGGCCTTCTGAAGCGAAGTGGCACGTTTGTGTTAGAAAAATATCCATATTTAAAACTTTATAAACTAAAATATCTAGCTTCTGGCTGTCAGCGGTACACAAGTGAAAGAGTAAAAAGTGATGGTGAAAGAGTAACCTTTGACCCTTGAACCCTTGTCATGAATTAGAGTCTAAAACGAGAATTTTTAAAGAGAAATGCCGGAGGATTTCGGTTTAAGAGAAGAGGGGCTTGAATTTGTTGCCCAGCCCAATCCGTGAGAGGCGTCAAAGCTTGAGATGCTTCTATACATCGCGTCAGGGGTTACTCTTTTAGCGCAAGATGACTTGCGTACCGCTGACCGCCGGAAGCTAGTTATTTTAGTCTATACAGTTTTAAATATGGATATTTTTCGTACACAAATGAGCCCCCCGGAGCCGTGTGGAGCAGTTATATGATGGATAGATGCACTTTTATGGACTTCAAAAATTATCTAACAGTCACTGCCATTAAAATGTAAAAGAAGAATGTCATATACACCTAGGTTGGCTTGAGTGTGTGTAAATCATGGGCTAATTTTAATTTTTAATGCAATTTGAGCTTCCTCCATGTGAATACTAGCCCCATTCTCCCTAACGTCATTACCTCGAATGATGATTTGATGTTACAACGATCACAAAATGGAGTTTTCAAATGAATTATTCCTCATCCTCAAATTCAATAAATTAAATTTTATTTCTAAGCCTGCATACTGCATCTATACTGCAAATAAAAGTCAAACTCTTTTCACGTTCCTTTATGCATTTACTCCATGGACAGCTCATTTGCCACATTATTTCAGTATGCTTTATAATGCCTTTCTAAAAATAAATGACCTTTAAAATGTCCACAAGGTGTCAGTATATGATAATATGTAAAAAAGCTCATGGCTCAAATGATTGGCATTCCTGATTGATTAATTAGTAAAAACGGCATCTTAGTCAACAAGTCAACAATGTCAAATGTGTATGAAAATGAATAGTGCTGCACTCAAAAAAATCATTTTATGATGCTGTTCACTTTATTAAAGCAATTCATCTTGATTCAACACCATTATATTAGGTTTCTGGTTCAAATGTAATTGATTCATGTTAAACTGACTTAAAACCATTACTCTTTGACACAACTTGATGTTTTCATTTTGAAATAACATGTTTCAATCAAGTAACCCAAAGAAATAAGACTTTCGCTGAATTCGGAGAGTAAATGTTTAAATAAAGTGCAATTTGATGCATTTTTAACAAGATGGGAAAATTGAGAGACTTTTTAATGCTTAATGTTTTGTTATGTTGGTATTTAAAAGTTTGTGTTATGTTAGTGTTTTTGGAGGTTACCATTGTGGTGAAGTGTAGAGCATGTGCTTGGGGTGAGGACCAACTGAAAACTTTTAAAGTTGTTTTAATAATATAAATCTACTCCGGGCATGCCATGGATGTAACAAAACCATCTTCTGGCTAGCCAATAAAATCTTGTAAAAGGTTTTGTAAATACACTCAAAAGCTATTCTTTGAATTAATGTAATAAATCATGGTAAGGATTACCATGTGATTAAATGGCTTTCTTTCAGCATTAAGCACTTTTGTTAGGCTAACTTAAATAAATTAGTTGGTCCAAAACATTGCAAATTATTTGGGCTGACACTATTAAATTAAGCTGTGCCTAACCATAGTAAATAAATTGAATCAACCTTAATAAATTAAGTTGACCCAACGTATGCACATTCAATTGGAATAGCATAATTGCATAATGCTGAAATAAAGCAAGTTAATCATGTGGAAATACTTTCCATGATTTTTTTATGTTCATTCAAAGAGTACTTTTTTTGAGTGTGATGTAAACAATGAAATAATAATCTTTTGTTTCTAATCTTTAAAATCTTAAAAGTATTTTATTTTTATTTTAGAAAACTGTACTTGCAAATAATATAATATCAATTAAAATAAAAGGCCTCATATTTAAAGAGAGTACACTTGCAATGTAAAAACATCGATAGGATCATATAATTTTTAACAGTGTACTTGTTTTTTCCACAAGGGAACATTTCAGTTCTCTCGCTTTGGTATTACTTGAACGTATGCCTGCGCTGAATAAAGTTAGAGAGACGGACAAAAGGACAAGTCAAAAATTCAAGTCCATTGTCTTTCATCCAGGATCCTGTCAGACTCTGTATCACAAAGTCTTCCAGTCACATTCTCCTGGCGAGTGAGCATGACCTGTTCCGCTCCACAGAGCTGGGCTGTGTCCATGCATAGGGTATTAAACAGATTCCCGAGGCATGAACCACCCTGACTCCCTGTCTAATCCTCAGGCAGAAATGGAGAACGTCTCTATAGCCTATCAAAGGCTGTAACATAATGCTTGGATTTCCCATAATGAGCAACTGCAGCATGCCTTTTCACTTCAAACATGTGATTCCTGGCTACTGTAATTGGATTACACCATTCAGATCAAGATGGAGCAGCGATAATGAAGGGAAAGCAAAACTCACATCACATGTATATTAGGCATGCGTCATACATATACATTATCAATTAGACGGAGCTCCTCTCTATTCATTACAGCTGCGCTCAATGTTTTTATTTCTGTTCATGTTAATGAAATAATTTTTCATGTAGGCTTGTTTGTGTGCTATTTGCATACCCTGCTAACAGAAAGCCGGCTTATTCTGGATTTGATGAGATCTGCGATTAATTACAATGAAAACAACAAGCCCTCTGACAGTACTCCAATTTTCACTTATGTATTAGTAAAATCAGCCAAGAACAAATCCTCATTAGCATTTCATTTTTTGGTGGTGGGTTGTAATCACTTGACGAGATTATGTTGCATTAGATTTAAAGTGACTCAAAAACATCAGTGGAAACAAAAGAAAGTGTGTGTAATGAGCCTTCATTGTAGCCGCATTGACAGCAACAAGCCACTATTTCATTCGCTTTCACAGTTCAGAAGTTATAACTGTGGGGTTCTTTCCATTCTTTTGAAGCTCGTTCAAAAGTCATTCATGCTAGATCGCACTGAGCTCTTACTTCTTGTTTACCAGCTTCATATCAACCCATAGGAAAGGAAAAGCACAAAGGAGATCTATAAAATATCTCAATTGCTTCTCCTAAGCTTAGGTTAAACTGTGTGTCAGCTGTCGCATTTGTATTGCTCCAAATCTACTTTGGAGAAACATCTAACGCTGCATTCACATTAACGTTTCTCGTTTACTTTGAATGGGTGACGACATGCGTTGCCGAACTGAATTGACCTATCGGTAAGCCCCGCCCCCCTTAGTTACTGTTGCTAACTCAATCTTACAATGACAGCTGTCAGTGTGAAAACCTTATCCCAAGATGTTTTTGGACACAGAATGTAGCGTAGCCTATATCCCGTCCGAATGATGGCCAAACTTAACTGATGGTTTATCAAGTTTATCATGTCCTTTTTCACTCCAAAAAATCATCGTAAGAGCTGAACAAACAAAGCATAAGAAGTGCGCATTAACGTCTCATTCACAAACTATCTCTCTCCGTTGCATTACCATTAACATACACAGCAAATTACACAAAACACTCATACAACTAACAGTAAACAAACATATACACAGACGCAGAGCCGGCTCTCCCTATAAGCGAACTAAGCGGCTGCTTAGGGCCCCGCCGCCACTAGGGGGCCCCCTAACTACAGATTGCACTCGCCAGCGTCGCCGCAGTTTATCACGCAAGACGCTCAAATCGCGTCATTCGCACCGCGCGAAAAGAGCCTTCTGCGCCGCGGGACCTCTAGACGCGCGTCAACGCGCCTTTCCATTGACTTAACATTGAAATCAAATCACTCGCGCCAGACACTCTATTTGCGTTTGGTGTGAACGCAGCATAACGTTAGCTGTCCGTCGATTATGCTGAATCAACATTGCTTGCGCTATGGTCCAGCCGTCGGCCCCAGCTCTGGGCTACAGACCGCGTAGAGACAGACCCACCTCCTATGAATGTATTTTCTTTTTAACAGTTAACGTTACATGACCTAAACTAGTTCTGGGAAAGAAAAAAACGAAAAATCTTTGTCTCAATAGACGCTTATTACAATAAAAAAATAGTTTAAGAACATTCGAGAGAAAGAAAGTAATAGGAAGAGAAAGAGCAATCATTTGACAGTCAAAATCAAAATGAAGTTTAAAATAAAGCGGTTAAATACAAGCTTTTTCTTATGGTCTTAATTGAATAGGCAATTAAAGATTATTAATAAATATTAATCTATATACTATTATGAAATTTTTTATATAGGCTATTGTTAAGCTAAATCGCCCAGACCATTTAAACCTAAAGAAAACACAGTGTCCTCTCTGAAACATTATTGAATGATGATCGATACAAGACACCTAAAAGCAAAATGGATTTGTGGTAAATTTTAGTAAAGAACACTGTAAAAAAAAGCAGGTCCCCAATTGAAAATTTTCTAGTGAGCGATCACATCTAAATTTTTCAGTTGGCCAAATTGAAGTAATGTGAATTGATGCATTTTAATTCAATTAAATTTCAAGAAATTAAATTTGGCCAACTGAAAATTTTAGATGTGATCGCTCACTAGAAAATTTTCAATTGGGCACCTGATTTTTTTTTTACAGTGAATGTATTACTGTATGTAATCATTAAAGGTAAAAAATATCTCACTCCATGCTGTGAAGGTTTAAAATATGAACAGTATGTAAGAGTTAATCAACCAATAATTAAATAATATAATTTAACATTGGATTTCTTTTAATTTACCCTTAACATAATTGTAAAAAACTAAATGTCACTTTCTCAGGAGGAGCCATTCTTAAATATTTTGGTGGTCGTGGAGAAACATTTCAGGAGGCTGACACAAGTAAATATTTCCCACTGCCTTTCTTTTGAATAGTTTTGTGCGCAACTTCAACATAGCTAATTTTCCTCTTGCCAATAAAAAATTTAGTTTTATAATCATAATTCACTGTTGTCTAATTGTACTTTAATATTAATTTAAAATTAATGTGTTTTATCTACTCTGCATACTGTATTTATTATTAATTATATTGTAATCTCAACAGCTGGAGGAGGTGACTCTACTGCTGCTTCAGTAGAGCATAGCGAGCCGCATACCACTATGGCTAATGTTGTAAGTTAGCTATATATTGTTAATGCTAAATTATTAATATTTATTTGTTTACAACAAATTGACCTTAAATTTGCAAATCTATAATCTTTACTTTTACTGTTTCAGTGAGTGTACTTTAATAAGCAGTAAAATAATTGTAGGCAATCATGTTAAAAGATATACAGATGAAATATGTAAGTGTTAGATTGTATACAGTTGCTGGTTTGCAGTGCAATACTTCATTATTCACTGCAAGGCAGGGCCCCAAAATTATCCTGCTTAGGGCCCCCAGATTTACAGAGCCGGCCCTGCACAGACGGTATGCTTTTCGGGGGTGCAGTTAATAACTGGTAAACTTTGTATCTGCAAAACAACTCCGATAAACTGCGTGCGAGCTCTCCCTTTCACTACCCGTAGACTATAATACCCATCAAAATAGGAGTCCTCCTTAGTAGGACAGATAACGTAGACCTTAAACATATCTAAAATTAAATTAATTTACATATAACCAGTTTAATATGGAGAGGCACTGAAATGTAGACCTTCGTCTTTTTGACCTACAGTGTAACATTACATGACGTGAGAACAGTTCGTTATTTCGGTTTGTATGTTAGCAGGGACTTTAATCGTAGCTTAACGAGAGTATGACAAACAGAAAATCCTCTCAGGATCCCTGGAATCAGTGCTACAGTACCTTTGAAGAAGTTGAAGATTTCTCAACTTTTCATCCAATCAGATCGCCCTATGCAAATACCTTAGAGCAGAAGCTTGCCAATTGCGTTAATTTAAAACACAGGTGAATGAAGATCAAAATGGAGGGAAAACCAACGCTATCGCACGACCAATTCGTACGTATTTTACGAGGTTGCTAATTCGTACGAATTTGTACGACCTCACTCGTACGAATTTGTACGTTTTGTCTAAACCTCTGTGACGGGTAGGTTTAGGGGCGGGGTTTGAGGTAGGTCATTGATATGAATTCATACGAATTTGTCCACTCTTCGCAACTCGCCAAATACGTACGAATTAGCAAAAAACGTACACATTCATACGAGTGAGGTCGTACAAATTCGTACGAATTAGCCACCTTGTAAAATATGTACGAATTGCCGTGAGATGCTGTGGGTAATCATCCAGTTCTGTACGACCAATCTTTGTATGCATACCGGGACACAAACCGGAGAGACCAGAGACGGCAGAGACAGAGACGGTTGGTGAATCTGGTATGTATCATGCTTGTATTGTGTCCGTGTACTCTGTTTATCTTTGAAAGACATAGCCTATGCAGTGCATTGACAACAACTAGACAGGCAATCGCAAGTACCACCAAATCGGCATCCATTTCGTCTCACAGACTAGCTGTCAAAAGGCGCCTTTTTTGTGTTGTGTTGTGGTCCGAGCAGCAAGTAATGTGATTGGCTGTTGTCACTATGACGGTCGCATCAGCACCAAGCTTCAGCCATGCCCTCCGTTTAGGGTTAACGCAGAAGCCCCGTGTGAATGCAGCATAACACTTCATACGTGTGCCCATATTATGCTATTTTAAAGGCTGTTTTGGAGGTCTCCTACAACAAGGTTTACATACATAAAAGGTAAAAAAAAAATTTTTCACTTTCTCATAATATACATTGCACATGACCACATTTTTCAATGATTTTCAAATGACTCGTCGGATAAATCAGTCTCTCTAAAACCTTACAGCGCTTGTCAGAAGCTAAACGGCCATTAGCATAACTGATCTTCAGCTCCATCCGGAGGCTTTCTAAAGCTCAGCGATTGAACACACTGTAAAGACAGTAACGATGACGTTAATTTTACCATATCAATCCAAGCATGTAGGATGAGTCAGATGATGGAACATTGAAAGAACTAGTTATTCAACCCAAACCTCCATCGCAAGGATGACTTGAGCAGGGGTGCGTTTCCCAAAGGCATCCTCAGCCAACTATGTCAACTATGTCAGCCAACTCGCAAATTCCGTCAAAAAACCCTCTCGAGCTGTGGTTAGAAGCTCAGTTTATTGTTTGCATGACATGTGGACTTAATAAATCCTTATGGTGAGTAAAATAAGCAAGCTGACATGTAACACAATCTATATCTTTTATTTTGAATATATACAAATGTCATTTATGACTTTTAGTTTGTCAAGAGATTTAAAGGGTTAGTTCACCCAAAAATGAAAATTATGTCATTAATTACTCACCCTCATGTCGTTCGACACCCGTAAGACCTCCGTTCATCTTCGGAACACAAATTAAGATATTTTTGTTGAAAGCTGATGGCTGAGAAAGGCCTCAGATAGGCCTCCATTGGCATTCAGTACATTCACATTCACAAGACCCATAAAAGGCACTAAAAACGTCGTTACAAAGTCCATCTCACCACAGTGGCTCTACAATAATTTTACGATGCGACGACAATAGTTTTTGTGCGCAAAAAAAAAATCTAAATAACGCCTTTATCCAACTTGTTCTTGTCTTCCGTGTGTGCCTCCACGACGCATGCGCGAGAATATGACGCAGATCCGGCGTTCGGACACATGACCCAGAAGCGATTTGTTTACAAGCAGAGGAAGATGCGCTTATCTAAGCTGTTGAATTCTACATTGATCATGCTTTAGGTGTTGGCGTAGTGCTCAAAATGGGGCTAAAGTGTGCATTTAATGGATTCCCGAACGCCGGCGCTACGTCATATTCTCGCGCATGCGTCATGGTGCTTCGTGCCAATGGAGGCCTATCTGAGGCCTTTCTCAGCCATCAGCTTTCAACTAAAATATCTTCATTTGTGTTCCGAAGATGAACGGAGGTCTTACGGGTGTCGAACGACATGAGGGTGAGTAATTAATGACATAATTTTCATTGTTGGGTGAACTAACCCTTTAAAGCACCTTTTTTGAAGAGTGTATATAAAGCAACATAACTGAGAAAAATAAGAATTAGTCCTCAGGTGCCATGTCCATAATTTATAGCAAAAAATCTAGCATGAATTCGATCTCAAACTAAATCATTAAAAGAAGTTATTACTCCACCACCTGTATTAACCAATGTGGTTGAGCGACCGATTTGCGACAGTGCGGTTTCGGGAAACAGTCGTGACTAGCTAGTTGATTTCTTCAACGATGTAACGTACTAGTAGACTAGTAGATTTGATTTCGCCCTGCAACTCAGTCTGGAAACCTGTACATTCATTTCTACTGCTTCTGTTACACTTTTACGGGAACCAATCACAGACTGGCTTATCCACCTGGTGCGCTATTGGCGGGTTTAACACGATGATGGATAGAGAAGCGATGAGTCGTTGCCCGTTGATCACGCCACTTGTGGTCTGATTGGTTGAAGGACTATCCAATTGCGTACAGAGTCATTTAATTTATGCTCGTTTATCACGCCTCCTGTGCAGTAGAAAATTCAGAGCTGACTCCCCAGACCAATTTACAATCTGAACTTGTGCTTGGTCTGGTGATATCAGACAAACATACTATGGTAGTTAAGCAGTGCGTAAACCCCAGGACGTTTCTCAGTGATACACTAATCATTTTGAGGTACATTATAGGATGTTGCAACTATAATTCCTCACTATCAGCATTAACAAGTGTATGTCCACCAACAAACCCATGCGTGTATTTCTAATTTATTGCGGTGCACATGCGGGAACTGTATCAATAACAGCGCATACGTTAGCCGAGCACTAACATGAATGACTGATGTAACATTAAAGTTTGTAAAACAAATCTTGACTTGCTCCATCCTTTATCTTTACTCAAAGTAGTAAGAACGACAGACAATCTGCATTAATAGACACAGTTTTAGGTAATAGTGGCCCACAGCTGATGAGCAGAAGTATTTCAGTAAGACGTGCTTTACCTGGAAACTTACACAGTATAAAACACAAAACTTCAAAACTATATTTTCTACCGGGTGTATTTTGAACACCTGATAGAAAATATATACATCAATAATTATTCATACTTACAGGTTGTGATTCTGAGGATCAAACTGGTCCAAATAAACGGATACTGACCCATCTTTCAAGAGCAAGCATTTTGCGAATTCTGCATTGAACTCAGAGATTTGAGAAGCAGTCATTAGTAAAATCCCGGGTTGAAGGGCGGATCAAGTTGTTTACAGGCAGGCGACGTACAACATAGGCGGGCATTATGAAAATGTCTTATCTAGAGATGTAGAACCGTCACAGAGTGGGATTCGAATTACAAACGACTCGTTTAGGCGGTTCAGAGTTGATTCTTTCTTTTGGGAGACAATAATTTTATTCGTCCAGCACTTTCGACTTGACAACTTTGCAGGACGTTTACATTCACAAACAGCGATATTACACACAGCATGAAAGGAAATATTTGAAAAACCATAATGGGGAACTTTAAATGGAAAATAATGGAGAACGCCATTAAGTCAAATAATTCAATTAACTAAAATGAGATGTCAATACAATACATTCAAGTTTTATATTCCCTTTTATGTGAGCCAAATTATTGTTTGAAAGAATATGAGACAGTGGAGTAGAGCAAAACCTAGCAACCTTGCATTACATCCTTTATGGAAGGAGCACATGAAGTAAAACGTACCTATAAATTAAGCTCCACAAGGGGTGCATAGCCACAGGTAGAGCGTTTGAATCAGAGCATAAAGCTAATTTAATGTTGTTATAGACAGTAATTCTGGAGAGAGATTAAGAAGGAAACTGCCAGATCAAACATTATGTCTGTTATCCTGCAGGAAACCTTTAAAGAGAGGAATCGCTCTCACTTATATTAGATCAGGGTGATGGGGAAATCAGTGCATGGCAACCTGCAGTGAGTAATTAATGCAGCTTAAAGAGCCATGATGCCATGTGCGGAAATTAAATGGATGAGAGGGTAAATGTGGCGACTAAGGCTATTATATAATTAGGTAATCAGAACAAGGACAATTTTAACATATTTTTGTTGAACTGTTTACGAAAAAGATAACATTAAAGGTGCACTATGCAGAACCCCCCCACCCCAGGACTTTATCATCTGTCTGAAGCTAAGGAAGCTCCACTAAACTCTGTTTCTCAACACAAAACATTTAACTAATGTTGTTTTTGCCTTACTGACTACTATCTGTAACAAACTAGGTGTAGCGTATAGGCCATAAAAGCTGTGTGTGTAAACCTCACTCCCCTGGCCTCAAGAGACGTGCTAGCGACTGACGCTAGAGGTTGTGCACTTTAGTGTCCTTCTTAGCGCGCCTGCCTCCCAAGCTGGATATTCGGGTTCGAATCCCGCTCAGAGTGGAATGAGTAGGACCAGTTACATTTGGTGCCGTGACCCGGATGAGAGTGAGGTTTAGGGGAGTAAGGGTAACGGACTTAGGCAAATAAGAGCTGTGCATGTAAACTGTGGGTTAAGGTTAGGTTTAGGGGTAGGGGTAGGATCAGGGTTAGTACCTATAAGTTATTGCAATTACTTTAATAAGTACATAGTATGTACATGGGGAGCAGGGCTGTCAAATAAAGTGCTACCATTACCTTTGTTGTTGTATGTACGTTGGCAGTTTGGAAATGAAACGTCTGGTTAGTGGCTCTAAAGGTTAAAAGCTTGTACCCAAGCACTCCACATCACAAGTGCAATGCTGTACCAGGCAGGGCCGTAACCACCATTGACAATGAGGGGGACAAGTTCTCCCCAATTGTTAGAAATGGCCAAATTGCCCCACCAATATCTGATATTCTTGATGCTGCTTTGTTGCACTCCATTACGCACCTCTCTTTTAGTTATTAGGATGATAAAAAGTTTTTATACATTTTTATACATATTAGACATACCAATAGGGAATGTGTGCAAAATATTTATTATTTGCAAATAGTTTAAATTGATTAGGTCTACTTCATATAGACCAGGAATGTTTACCATTCTTTTTCCTTTTTTATTTCTTTCAATGCATTTTAATACTTTTATTTAATAATTTATTTAAACTTTGGTCCCTCCAGTGTTCAAGGTACGTTTATACCAGGTGAGCTATGAGCATTCACTATGGTACAAGTGTTTTGCAGTCGTATCATAGTATTGTGCATGGAACTGCATGAAAACAAGTCTTTATTTATCTTTAATTGGCCCCTGTAATCATAACTTGTGTGAAAAGGAATAAAAGTTGTTGCAATTTTGCTGCCACAATAATAAGCACACACTCAAAACAAGTTTTTATAAAGATATTTGTCTCCAGTTAAAGCTGCAGTCTGTAAGTTCTACCTCCTATCTCTTTTTGAACCCTGAAATTGCAGTTATTTGCGAAATTATGTGGGTTGTGCATTGGCCCGGCTCCTCAGCGTGGAAGAATCTAATGTTTTGAGGTGTGTTTGTGTTGACTATCAACACACCAGTTGTCAACGATAATTGTCATTTTGAACTTTCTGGGTTACAAGCCCCCATCAAAATGACAAGTTAAATTACATTCCAGCTCCAGAAAGAAGACACCACAAACGATCCGCCACCTGCAGCATCCACACACACGATATAGCCTGGACTCCTTTATGTATACAGACGTGACGTAATGACACAAAGAAAGCAGAAGCTTGTATTTCCCGCGTAAAGCTTAGCCTGGCTCCACCCTCCTACGTACTTCTGCTCAATTTTAATTTTCCTTCAGTACTCCGTCTGGGATTGCGGTATATTCTCTGGTTTTCTCCGGTCAAATTTGAACTATGGTCCAATCAGCGAACAGAGGGAGTGGCTGAAAACGATGATGTTGATGTCGTGCGCTAGTTTGAGATGACGACCAAACATTAGCGATTGGTTATGGCAGATCCAGAGTAGCTTTGGGCAGATCCAATAGTTTTAAACTTCAACAGAGTTCCCGCCTTCAAGGAAGTTAACGCTTGTCAATGGAGAGTGGCCAGACTCTCTGTACGAATGAAATGTCTGGTAGGACCAGGCTACGGAAAGCTACCAGTACAACTCAAATTATAACACATTATTACAAGCTTACCGTTGTGATATCGGGGTAAGGTAAGGAGATCATTTTGAAAACTGGCTGGTTATGTACTTGCTCAAAAATTTTAACCCAAAAAAAGTGATGGACTTCCGCTTTAAAGCAGGTGGTCAGGTGGTATACAGTAGATGGCTGACCGGTTCAAACCAAGCGGCAACCTCCCGCAGTTTCTCTTGAAGCCAATATGGAAGTGACATATACTGCAATTCATCGACTGGCTCCAGAAGGGAGCAGAATCTCATTGAGCCCCATGTTAAAATGCCCAACTTTACAGCAGAATAAAACATGTTTACATTCTGGAACAAATTGTGGTTCCCTTTCAGTCGGTCACGTTCGACGTACGTCGGAACTGACCGACGATTTGGGATCTGTCTTCAGAGACCAATCTACTTCGAGTGTATAGAAACAAGCCAATAAACATTGGCATGCGGTTCACGCACCGCCCCGCAGCGCGGGTATAAAACACGGACGTGAACAACGCATACCGCTTTTAACTTCGGAGCCGAACGGTTTGCTGTATCAAGCTGTTTCTACGAAGAGTGTTTAAACGAGTCTCGAGGAGGATCGCTCTCTTACCTGGGTGCTGGTGTGACGGCGCGAGTCAGCGAGTGGCCGCTGCAACATACACTTGTTCCTGTGTTGGTTGGCTGGGCGTTCCGTTCATGAGTGCTCACACGCAGGCTTGCATTCGGACTGCTGTGAGCCGCGGTCATCTCCCTGAGTGCTTCAGCACTTCTAAAAGAGCATTTCCTTCTAAAAAGAGCAACACGGTTTGACTGTGTCTTTTTCAAGATGTCATTCAAACCGTGTGTTTCTGGATGCGGTTGTTTTCTGTCCTCATTTGACGGCCACGATCTCTCTCGCATGTAAACATGTGAGATTAAGTTTGTGGGTGATCCGTGTTCTCTCAGGAGGGCGTGGTCACGTCGGCGCGTTGTTCGTCTCAAGCCTTTCTCGTAAGGGCTTGAGTGTTCAGCGCGCCGTGTGCCGTCTGGCGCGGCTGACAGCGGGGGTTGCCACGGCAACTCAGCGCGTCACTCGCGCTCTGGTGCGCGGTCGAGACTGTGAAACCTCTAACGGGGTTGAGTCCCATTGCTTATTCCCCGATATAGTTCCTTTTCTGGTGCACCAGAAAATGACTGTTTTGGCTAATAAGTCTTGGTGACCTGAGGATTTCAGTGGGGCTTTCCCGCCGGGTAACCATTCCCCGTGGGCCCCCACTCCTCTATCGCATCAGCATGCTGAGACTTTGTTCGTGGGTGGTTCATGTTCCCTTATGAGAACATGACCACGTCGGCGCGTTGTTCACCGTGCTGCCTTCTTAGGGGCTTGTGTGTTCAGCGTGCCGTGTGCCGTCGAGTCTGGCGGCCACGCCCACTGTCTCTCATGCCTGCTGGTAGCCCAGATGGGATTGCTGGTCCTTTTTTGAAAAAAGGGGGGACCTAGCATTTCATTTGTGTCTCTGGCAGAGGACAGATGTCAATTGCTGCATCGGAGAGAGGGCTGTTATGCGCTGGAGATGATGACGCTGAGTTTCCCACTATAATAGTGTGTGTGCTCATGCTGAATCAGATTCAGTATTGACAGCCATGCCTTCCAGGGTGGCTGCCTGGATGTGCATTGGAAAAATTTAACAGTGTGGAACTATTTGGTGTCAAAATATGGAACGCCAAAAGGGCCATAATCTGTATAAATTTTTCCGCTCTCTCACTACCCTCTCTCCTGCATGCACGAGGGTAGTCCCGACTCAGGGGTTATGCAGGAACTGCGTGCAGTGATGGACCTCGCTCACCGGGTGACGGAAGTCACTGCACGCTCCCTGGGTCAGGCGATGTCCACATTAGTGGTCCAGAAAGCTGGGGTTAAACCTGGCAGATATGCGTTAGCCCGACAAAGTTCGGTTCCTCAACGCCCCTGTCTGTCAGGCTGGCCTCTTCGGCGACGCTGTCGAGAACTCGCCCAGCAGTTCTTGATGGCCCAGAAGCAGATGGAGGTGGTAAAAAAAAAAAAAAAAATCCTGCCCTGACGACCAGCTGCTGCCTCCACCCAGTCGTCGGCCGCAGTGCCTCCATCTGCTTGTCGCCGAGGGCATCTCCCTGCGTCCGCCCCTGCTAGCCAAGCAGCAGCCTCCACCCAGGCAGCAGGTGGCCGGACGCAAGGGAGACGCCCAACCCGTCCAGGGTCCCGCGAGTCCGCTAGCAAGCACAAGGGCAAGCGGCCCTGAAACGGGCAGTCCAGCAGGAGGGGAACTGCTCAGGGAGACGGTGTCCGCACCCCTCCCTCCCCCGGAGGAGGACCAGGGGGGGGGGGGGTATTTTTTGGTTTCGGTTCTGCCGCTGGCTCTCCGGAGTCCAGCGGTACCCACATTCTCAGAGCAGTTTTCTTCCTCCCTGGGCCAGAGAGGCTCAAGCCGGCTGTGTGCGACGCCCCCAGGCCTTGCCACTCCTGGCTTCCCCTCTCTTCTTCGCCAGTGGGCGGTGTGAGGCTAGAGGACGCCCCCGGGCCTTCTCTCCCACACACTGCCCCACCCTGGAACGCACAGACAACACTTCGGGTCGCCTCCGGGCCGTCCGGGTTGGGTCTGAATGTTCCACCTCGCTGCCCCACCCCGGGTACGTCTGTGGTGCCGTTGGTCCGGCTGGTTCAGTCTGGGAGCCTGGCTAGCGCTCCCGGACTGTCTCGCTGGCTCATCCGTACTATCAGTCTCGGCTATGCGATTCAGTTGTGTACCGGCTTCCCAAGTACAGGGGCATCCTTTTTCACCTCCGTGTGGAGCTGCGATGCCCATGTCTTGCGGTCAGAGATCGATGTCCTACTGGCGAAGGACGCGGTCGAGCCGGTTCCTCCAGCCGATATGAAGTCGGGGTTCTACTGCCCCCACTTCATTGTACCCAAGAAAGGCGGTGGGTTATGGCCAATCTTGGACCTGCGTGTTCTGTATCGGGCCCTGCACAAGCTTCCGTTCAGAATGTTAACGCAGAAACGCATTTTCGAATGCATCCGTCCCCAAGATTGGTTTGCAGCGATCGACCTGAAGGACGCGTACTTTCATGTCTCTATCCTTCCTCGACACAGACCGTTCCTACGCTTTGTGTTCGAGGGGAAGGCATATCCGTACAAGTCCTGCCCTTCGGGCTGTCCCTGTCGCCCCGCGTCTTCACGGAAGTCGCTGAGGCGGCCATTGTTCCACTCCGAGAACGCGGCATTCGTTATCAACTATCTCTAAGACTGGCTTACTCTCGCCCACTCTCGAGAGCAGTTGTGCGAACACAGGGACCTGGTGCTCAGCCACCTCAGCCTGTTGGGCCTTCGGGTCAACCGAGAGGAGAGCAACTCTGTTCCACGCAGAGGATCTCTTATCTCGGTATGGAGCTGGATTCGGTCAACCGGACTGCGCGCCTCTCAGAGGAACGAGTCCAGTCAGTGTTGAACTGCTTGAATACATTCAAGAGCAGGACGGCGGTCCCACTGAAATTTTCAGAGGCTCCTGGGGCATATGGCATCTGCAGCCGCGGTAACGCCGCTCTGATTGCTTCATATGAGACCGCTTCAACGCTGGCTACACGACCGAGTCCTGAGGTGGGCGTGGCGGAGCGGCCAGTATCGGGTCTCAGTTACCCCGTACTGTCGCCAAACCTTCAACCCTTGGTCCGACCCTTTGTTCTTACGGGCCCGAGCGCCCTTAAGACAGGTGTCCAGGCATGTTGTGGTATTCACAGATGCCTCAGCCACGGGTTGGGGGGCCACGTACAACGGGCATGCAGTCTCGGGTCTGTGGACGGGGCCCCAGCTGCATTGGCATATCAATTGCCTGGAGTTAATGGCAGTACGTCTTGCGCTAAGTCGCTTCAAGAAGCTGCTTCAGCACAAACACGTACTGGTCCGCATGGACAGCACTGCGGCCGTTGCGTACATCAACCGTCAGGGTGGTCTGCGCTCCCGTCGCATGCTCCAACTCGCCCGCCACCTCCTCCTGTGGAGTCAGAAGCATCTGAGGTTGCTTCGTGCCATTCACATCCCTGGTGCGCTGAACCAGACAGCCGACAAGCTCTCTCGTCAGTGTCCACTTCCGGGAGAGTGGCGACTCCACCCCCGGAGCGTCCAGCTGATATGGGACCTTTTCGGAGCCGCACAGGTAGACCTGTTTGCCACTCCGGACTCGTCCCATTGCCAGTGGTACTATTCCCTGAACGGGGGTACCCTCGGCACAGATGCACTGGCGCACAGCTGGCCCCGGGACCTACGCAAATATGCGTTTCCCCCAGTGAGCCTTCTAGCACAGACTCTGTGCAAGGTCAGGGAGGACGAGGAGCAGGTCTTGCTAGTTGCGCCCTACTGGCCCAACCGGACCTGGTTCGCCGAATTTACTCTCCTCGCGACAGCCCCACCCTGGCCGATTCCCCTGAGGAAGGACCTTCTTTCTCAGGGAGGGGGCACTCTATGGCACCCGCGTCCAGACCTCTGGAAACTCCATGTCTGGTCCCTGGACGGGACGCGGAGGTTCTAGGTGGCCTGCCACAGGCAGTGGTAGACACCATCACTTCAGCTAGAGCCCCCTCTACAAGGCGCCTCTATGCCCTGAAGTGGAACCTGTTCGTTGACTGGTGTTCTTCTCGCCGCGAAGACCCCCGGAAGTGTTCGATTAATGTTGTGCTTTCTTTCCTACAAGATGGGTTGGAGCGAAGGCTGTCTCCCTCCACCCTGAAAGTGTACGTCGCAGCAATAGCGGCGTATCACGATGTAGTGGCAGGTAAATCCTTAGGGAAGCATGACTTAATCGTCAGGTTCCTCAGGGGTGCGAGGAGACTAAATCCTCCTCGTTCTATCTCGCTACCCTCTTGGGACTTAGCCCTGGTGCTCAGAGCACTTCAGGGCCCTCCTTTTGAGCCTTTGCAGTCCGTTGAGTTAAAAATCCTGTCTATGAAGACGGTACTCCTGACTGCATTGGCCTCAATCAAGAGGGTGGGGGACCTGCATGCGCTTTCGGTCAACGAATCGTGCCTAGAATTCGGGCCCGGTAACTCTCACGTCATCCTGAGACCCCGGCCCGGATACGTGCCCAAGGTTCCTACCACTCCCTTTCGGGACCAGGTGGTGAACCTGCAAGCGCTGCCCTCGGAGGAAGCAGACCCAGCCCTGGCTTTATGTCCCGTCCGCGCTCTTCGCGCTTACGTTGACCGGACACAAAGCTTTAGGACCTCAGAGCAGCTCTTCGTCTGTTACGGAGGCCAGCAGAAGGGAAAGGCTGTCTCCAAGCAGAGGTTAGCCCACTGGATAGTGGATGCTATCGTCTTAGCGTACCAATCGCAAGACATGCCTTGCCCGTTTGGGTTGCGAGCACACTCCACTAGGAGTGTTGCTTCCTCCTGGGCGCTGGCTCAAGGCGCCTCGCTGACAGACATCTGTAGAGCTGCGGGCTGGGCGACACCTAACACGTTCGCTAGATTTTATAGCCTCCGTGTGGTACCGGTTTCTTCCCGTGTACTCGCCTCCAACGGCCGGTAAACGCGAAGTACCCGTTCCTGTGTCGGCTTGCTACGCCACTCCCGCCTTTGGCCGGATACGTGCGTTTATCTTCTCCAGTTGTGTTCCCCAGATTGGTGAACCCTGTCGAGCTTCTCCGCCACCCCTGCGGTGTCAGACGTTGCGGCCGTCTGACGCCAGGCCTGCACCCGTATGCTTGTGGAACGTGTGTGTTAGGCTGGGTCCATATGTAGCGGTTCCTTCACGGCGACCCCATATGTGTATTCTCCACGGTTCCAGCTACCCTATCGGCTAGCCCCGTGTCTTTCCCTTGACAGAGCCCGCTCTGTCGTCTCTGGGTGTGTTCTTTCCCCCCTGGGACCAGGTTGGATCCACCCCAGAGACTGCCATATGTAGTTGCTACCCAGTCAGGCTAGTCCATATGAGTATTTCCACCTCTCCTCCTCCGGAGGACGTGGCTCCGCAGCGTACCATCTCCCGAGACGGGCACACTTTCCCAGCGTTATCCAATAGTCACACTGAGTGGGTCTTGCAGAAACAGCAGTGTCGGACCTCCCTGCCTTAAGCCCTGTCTGCTGCTCTAATGGGAGCACCCAGTGAGCTTAAGCAGGGTGCTGGAAGGGCTAGCACCCTGGCGTTTTTCTAGGGATCCCAAATCGTCGGTCAGTTCCGACGTACGTCGAACGTGACCGACTGAAAGGGAACGTCTCGGTTACGTATGTAACCCTCGTTCCCTGAAGGAGGGAACGGAGACGTACGTCCCGTCGCCAGGCGCTGTGCTTCAGCTGCAGGCCCGAGTCACATCTCGGCTCCTCAGTTGTAAAAGCGGTATGCGTTGTTCACGTCCGTGTTTTATACCCGCGCTGCGGGGCGGTGCGTGAACCGCATGCCAATGTTTATTGGCTTGTTTCTATACACTCGAAGTAGATTGGTCTCTGAAGACAGATCCCAAATCGTCGGTCAGTTCCGACGTACGTCTCCGTTCCCTCCTTCAGGGAACGAGGGTTACATACGTAACCGAGACGTTTTGGTCTATACGGCTAATTTTGCCCTTCATGACAGCTGTGAGGGCGGTGAATTTTTGTATTACTCATTCGTTTACATTATATAAAGCATTGCAGTTCTGCATAATTAAGGGCGTGGCCACTTTGAGTGACAGGTGGATAGCCGTTTATCTGCTGTCTGTTAGTCATTGCGTCACTTCAGCTCCGCCCACGTCCCGCCTTTTTGCCCATTTTTTGTTATCCGGGAGTGACGCGCTGCCAAGATGGCAACGGCCAGCTCGACCCTACTTTACGCTTCAAAATTGCTCATCAGAATCCTATGGGTGACGTCACAGACACTACATCCATATTTTTTTTACAGTCTATGGTTCAAACTTAACAGAGACACACACTCAACAAGAACCAATAGACATAATCTAAAATCCTCCAGTCGTCCCTGAAAAGGCTGCTTTTATACCCCAGGCATTCATTATACCTGGGTCTGGGTTTGATTGATAGATTTAATTCGATTAAACCAAGCAAACACAGTCACCATATGTTAAAGTTTTATTGCTGTCGCACCCAAAACGAAAGCACACAAAGATTTTATTGTGACAAAGTATTCACAGAGAAATACTCTGCCTTTGTCCTTACATGAACTGAGCCTGCCTTCTGTGGGAAATTCAAATGCTGGTTCTGCTTCAGCAAATCAACAACAGATTTCATGCAATACATGACCTCTAATTTCCTGTCAGTATTTGAAATCATCCCAAAGCTGTCTGTCCTGTATCACTGCCTAATCATCACCATGGCACCAGCACGGCATGTTCCGTGAGTCGCTGATTTAATAAAATTCAGTGTGATTTCTGGCAGAAACCAGGAAATGCTCACCGAAGGGTCTGTAGATACAAATGAATCATTGTATAGACTAAATCAGTCCTCAGAACCTGTTAGTCCCTTATTCTGATTCTCTACAAACAGCAATAGGAATATTTATAGGTAAATTGAATTAAAAAAAGAAGATAAATATAACCCCGCCTATTTCGACAGCCCAGACTGTGAGTATGAGTGTCACTGAGTGGGTGTTAACAAGGGAGTGTGAGATTCATCCTCCTCACCGCACATGTGAAGTCTGATGTGACAGGCTTCCTTAATCCGCACCTTATGTGTTGTACTACACTACATCAGTGTAAATACCATCCTACTCATAAGATAACACCATTAAAAGACAGACACTGCAGAAATAATCTTGCAAAATAACCTTGCATGTTAATTTGAGTTTCTTGAAGCGGAAAGTTTTTTGGCATTTAGCATGAATATGTTAGTCCCAAAACAACATAGTGTGTTCCAAAACAATGACAAAATTCAAATTTAGAATATATAAGCATTCAAAACTTACAGTCTTTCACTTCTGCCAATATGGATCAATTATTTTGACAGATTTTCTGTCCAATAAAATGCTCTCTAGAATTTAAACGTTATACATTATAAACATTATAAAATTGACAACCCATTCTCACTCCCAAGGCGTCAAAATCTGAAGCATGGTCAAGTGCCTTTCGCGTCACAATGAAGACGCTAAAGGTAGCCCTAGGCGTCAGATCAAGACGCATTTAATTCTTTGCATTTGTAAACGATAATGATTTTATGAATATTCATAGGCTACTTTTAAATTTTGGAGCAACTAACCCCACTCCTACCCTAAACCTACCCACTTTTCAACTATATAAAACACATAACAGGCAGATAAAAGTACAGTCACAGGTATTTATTGCAAAAACTGACCAAAAACAGTATAAAGTATGAACTCATGTTGCATTCCAAGTCTTCTGAAGTCATACGACAACTTCATGTAAAGAACAGATTTGATCTTAATGTTTTATTGGCTGAAATGATGATGCAGTCGGTCACGACACACGAGAGCCAATTACTTTTTACAATCAAAGCTGACGTAATGACGCAATTGGTTAGTGTTGGGGAAGCTACTCTGAAACAGTAGTTTGACAAGCTACAAGCTACTTATAAATTAAAGTAGTTAAACTACAGTCAAGCTTCCCTTCTGAAAAAGTAGTTAGATACACTACAAGTTACTACCAAAATGTAGCTAGCTACATCGCTATATCGCTGAGACGCGAATCATGCGCTGCTTGCGTGAACATTGTGGAATTCATTCTGAAACCCGCGTGATAGGAGCCTTTGCCGTGAGATAAGTATACTAAACTATATCGCAATATTGTTTTCTGTTCAATTGAGAGATGGTTTGTGAGTGAAATGAGGCAAACACCACATTAGTGATCTTTCAGGTTCTTATATATCAGGATAATCAATTTAAAAGGCTATATTCACCTGTATGCGCTTGAAGTCTTCGACGCAGACAGCGTTTTAATCTTTTGTTTGTATAAATAACCTTTACTAATCGATTTGTGTGAAGTTATCAACCCACTCCTGTACGTCCTTTACATAATCATCAGACGATCTCTTCTCTGAACCGTAAAGCCGCAAGATGCGCGATGAAACAATAGATGGCGGTAACGCGCGATTTTAGTATGTGATCTAATAAGAAGAAAATGCTGTGCTGCTTCAATGCATTGCAGGCTCGTCAAACACAAAACCGAATGTAGCTTTTGGTCGCTACACCGCTACTTGATGGAAAAAGTAGTTAGCTACTGGAAAAGCTACATTGTTTTAAAAGCAACTGAGCTACTGACAAGCTACTGAAAAATGTAGTTAAGTTAGTAGCGTCGCTACTTGTAGTTAACTACTCCCCAACACTGCAATTGGTCACGAGACACAAGAGCCAATGCAATTTCACTATAAAATCTGACGTAACGTTTCTTTGGGCGGCAATTTTTGACATTTGAATGTATGTATGATCTTCTGCGGATGCGACGCTGATCGCTTTTGGGGATTTTCTAAATAAAAGTAAATAAAAGTATGCTGGCTGATTAAATTGAGAATCACACTCCAACATGTCATAATGGCAAAATCCTAACCCAATATAATTTCATCATGACGATAACGTTTCCATGCCCAATGCGTCTGTGTATGATGCCAAAGGTCTCTCTTGAAATCAATAGAGCATCTGCGTGTCGAAAAATGACGCCTAGGGGTACCTTTAGCGTCTTCATTGTGCATGATGCAATCGGTCACAAGACACACGAGAGCCAATTACATTTTACAATCAAAGCTGACGTAATGACGCAATTGGTCACGAGACACACAAGAGCCAATACCAGATTTTGATGCCTAGGGGATAGGGAACGATTCAGACAGTGTAAATACACTTTCAGTCGAGGAGAATGAAGTCTAGGTTCACATAAACCGCCGCAGCTCCGATCCAGAGACACGATAGCACATAGCGGATCATATGATCGAGTCGATGCAGAACACAGAACGTTTCGGACCCATTTGAATTCTGCACAGAATGCTATTTTAAAGCAATATGAACAAGATTAGGAGGAACTTTACAGAGCTGAAAGGCTCTAATCAAACTGTGATATAAACAAAACGATATTGGCTGTTCGATATGTCCCACCCTGTCAATGAGAGTTAACATACATATTCTCAGAAGAGAAGGCTGAGTATGAGGAACAGCTCCAGGTCTGGTTTCCTGACGTCCAAAGAATATCAGCAAAGATCATGACTGCTGATAATGGAGGACAACCGAACCTCTTGTGCCAGACACAAAGACAGAATCAAGACAAAACACAACACATGGGTATCAGGATCCTGTGATCATTTGAAATGTGACTTTGATAGCCATAAAACATGAAAGTTTCCCCTCTATGTGAGCTGAACACACCTGACGCTGTTTTCCCAAATGGTGCAGTTTAATCTTCCCTCCAAGAGATGTCACTTTAGCTCTGTTTCATTCCGAGGGTTATTTAACTGCTGCTTGTAATGAATCATATTTTGCCATCCAACCAGTTTATTCTATCACAGTTTAAAGTAAGTTATCAGGATTATTCTTAACAGTGCTTTAGCTTCTTTATTGTTAGTTTATGCAGTTGTTCTACTCTGGACAAAATTAATAAGACGACATAGCAAAGATACAAGGGAGGTCTCTTTAACAATATAGCTAGCAAATGTGGACTTTTGCTAATGTTTTCTGCCTGGTAATCTCTCTTTCAGTAGAGATCCTATCAAATTTCGGCAATTAACAGTCAGAGATCTCAATACATAGTACTAAAACATCAGCAAATTCTTTCTAGACCAAATTATTTGATCTGTTGTCCACACCCGTTTTATATTTGTATACTCTTATTGCATGTCAACAATTGTCTTTTTTATATTCTTAGCAATTTAAGGAAATGAATCTGTGACAAATTTGATGATTAACCCTGTAAAGCTTGACATATGAAATAATAATCAGGGTCAGTTTATTGAACAAAAGGATTTCTAAATATCGAAAAAGTTTGCAAACTATTTGATACATCATAGTGTATTATAAAGAAGAATTCATATACACCTCAATTGTAGGCCGAAACTGAGCAAAAATATGCAATTTGGTGCAGTTGCTGATATTATCATGAAATAAAATGAAATTATGATAGCTTGTAATGTAAATCAAGGATATCTTTATAACAGTATAGCAGACATAAAATGCATATACATATCAGTCGTCACTCACTCTATATCTCTAAAATAATATGTATTAGTAAAAGGATATTTAAATGCTTAGTTTTAATATCAAAGCTCTGTAGTTTTTGTAGTTTAGTTAATGTGCATATAATGCAATGCAATATAATGATTGAGAGATGAACAAATATACGAAGCCTGATGGATCATATTTGATACTCATTATTTTTCTAAAAAATGATATATGGATATGTAAGAAAGTTCGTAGTTATGGGAAGAAGGAGGCGGGAACCGGAGAAAAATTAAAAAGATTTTAATCAAATAAACAAATAAACTGAAAGTAAAAGCGTACTCATAATAAAATGTAAACAAAACACAACGTAAACTCCAGGCCTGGTCCTCTCTCGTCCTTCACTGTCGTCGCTCCTCCTTTTATGTGTCTGAACTCCTCTGTGAGACACGAGAGCGGTGCGACGCACAGCTGGCGCTCATTATCACTCACCACCAGCCTCGCCCCGTTCTCATGGTCCCTCTGCCTCGCTGCCTGCCACATACCCCCATCGCCCCTCTCAGGCCGACACTCAGGGGCGATTCTAGGATTTTCATTTTAGGGGGGCTCAGCCCCCAGTGAGGGTATGAAAAAAGAATTTAGGGTCCAATTCTCACTATTAACTAATAGCTTATTAGTATGCATATAAGGATATTGGCTGTTTAATATTACTTATAAAGAACATATTAATGCCTTATTCTGCATGACCATATTGTACATCCCTTAATCATATAATGTAGGCAGGTAAATAATCACTGAGATCCCAAATGTGAGGTTGGGGGGGTTCGGGGGCTTGCTCTCCAGAGAAAATTTTGATTTCCATGATCTACATATGTGCATTTTAAGATGTTCTGAACGGCGAAACATTTGATAACAATAGCTTGAAAACCATGTCAGTGGGCAGATATGACTGATAAAGTTTTCCATTTTCGTCAGTGAAGACAGTAAATATATTTTTAACTGATATAATTGTGTTTTATGAATCATTTTCGTAGACATGTTCACTTACTGAAGGCTACCATGAAAGCTAGGTAACTAAATGTATTCATTACTATTGATCTTATGCCTAATCTGAAGAAAACGGCTTTGTTAATATTTCTAGTTTGTTAATTATATTATATATGACATTACATTTAGGCCTATTTCTATTCAAAATGGCGAAATTAGACAAAAGTTTATTAATTTGCCTAAATATTTTTGTCATTTGTTTAACCTTTCTGGGTAACACTTTATTTTGATAGTCCACTTTAGAAATTCTACTAACTATAAGTAACTTTGCAACTACATGTCAACTAGCTGTCATTAGAGTATTTGTAGACTGTCTGATTAAAATTTACTAAAACTTTATTTTGTTGGTCTCCCAACAGACATTCTACTGACTACTTGGCAACTACAATTCAACTTATTCTACTAACCCGAACCCTAACACCTAACCATAACCTACCGGTCTACTGACAGTCAACTAATACTCTAATCACAGTTAGATGACATGTAGTTGCAAAGTTACTTATAGTTAGTAGAATGTTTAAAGTGGACTATCGAAATAAAGTGTAACCAAAAAGGTCACCGGATACACTGCCGCTCGATCCTCAGCCAGCCGAGAGGCTCTTCCTCGTGGTGCCATGCGATGGGACTGGACACTCGGTGGACGGCTCCGTTCTCCTCTGCCCCTTGGCGGCTGGCGATGGCTCCTCCAGCTGAGGGCAGCCGGCAGTGAGTCCCGCGCTCCCTGCTCCTCCCCATCATGGCGGACAGCAGCAGGCTTCGGTCCACAGCAAACTCCGGTGACTCCTTTGCTCCCTCTCGGACGGCAGCCACCCCACCTCGACCCAGGAGCACGGCAACAAGCTCTCCGTCCCACCGGGTCTTCCATCACTCCAGCACCACCACCTCGGGCAGCCACTCGCAGTCTTCACTCTTCCGCGCCGTCCGACCTCCTCAGCATTGCGATCCCCCTGAGCAGCGAGGGCTCCTCCTGTAGTTCGCAGTTACGGGAAGAAGGAGGCGGGAACCGGCAAATGTTTAAAATACTTTAATCAAATAAACAAATAAACGGAAACTGAAAGCCCTCACGGACGACTGCCGCACACACATAATAAAACATAAACAAAACACAACGTAAACTCCAGGCCTGGTCCTCTATCATCCTTCACTGCCGTCGCTCCTCCTTTTATGCGTCCGAACTCCTCCGTGAGACATGAGACCGGTGGTCCCTCGGCCTCGCTGCTTGCCACAGGATAATCAAGTAGCCTTAGACTAGTTGCTCCAGTCCAGTAAGTTTTCATCTGGAAATATTAATAACAACAAAATAAAAGTATAAAAATAAAATAATAAAAAGTTCTTATACTACTTTATACAAAACAGGAAAGATTTCACAGCAAAATGACTCGTTTTTTGAATTATATTAAATGCATTTTCTATAAAAAGTATAAACTTTTAATCAGACAACAGAATTTATGGATAGATTGTGTGCAACAAGTTTTTCAGCAAAGTTTTGACCATTATGATAATTTAGAGGCCTATCAAATATGATAGAGTAGGCGTTAAATGAAACCCCTAAGAACTAAAAAGCAACGGTAAGTGATTTAACTTGCCACAATATAGTACAAAAATATATTTCATTAATTAAAGCTTTATATAGCGCAGATACTATGTGGAAAACGAATTAGCCTTACTATAAAAATCTTATGATTAATTGTGAAATCTTATTACTCCTTTGTCTCATAGCACCATAATCCAAAATTCTTTTTCCGCATATCAAGTACAAAGTTCGTGGATGTTATTTATTTTTATCTTCTGTGTAATGACACAGAGCACACTTGCAGTGCAATTTGATACCCATAAGCAACTGTTTGTTGAGTGCGAGTTTACCGAGGAATCTAGAGAATGTGCAAGAGGCAATGCAAGAGGGAAAAAACATTGAGGCAAGCGAGCGCTCCGTACAGAAATAAACAAATCTCTTGTGAGTATGTACCTGCAGGATGTTTTTGTGCACTGAGCCATGCCGAATCCAGCGAGCCCAGAGAGAGAGAGAGAACGAGGAGGGACTAACACGTTTCAAACCAGGATTGTGCCTTTCTGATGCTTGACTGATGGACAGTCTGACTGACAGCATACCCTGGGAGCAATAGACCATCTATCTGTGCAGTAATGCTGTCCTGCACCTGATGCAAATTCATACTGGATTTGATCAAATTGGGATGTAAACTGAATCCTATTGCTAACTGATGATTCAGGTAACATACTCACACTTGTACATTCATGCATATGCATGCGTAAGCACATAAATGTTCTCACACAATACAAACACGCATACCAGCAGATGTTCAGGAGTTGTGATTTAAATTCTGTGCTCAGACAAATCTATTAGCAAAGCATACTAAAAAGGGATAGAAAGTAACCCTTAGAATGCAAATATAATTGAGGAAACCTGCAGCCTGAATAAAATAAATTAGAGTTGGTACAAAGGTTAGCTGACTTGAATAATTCATTCCTATTAGCTTGCTGAACCAAAACAAACCTGTCCCTGATCTCTAGTGATAAAGCAAATTCATTCTGACTGAAATGTCCTCAGCTTTTACAAATACCCCTTTATTCCTCTTTATGCTCTATTCATATGGTTTCCTTTCGCTAAACACTTCACTTAAAACTAGATATCCAACCTCCGCCCTTAATTGCTAAAGAAGATTCGAATTAGTTTTGTTTGAAATAGCCCTTAAATGACTAACAGCAAAGATATTCCTCCAGAACGTCAGGCTTTCTGAGTGGATGCCAGACATCTTATCAGCACAATGGCCAATTAGCATTCAGTGATCCTACTGACCACATGACTGGATGTCTAATTAATTGATCAGTGAGATTCCCAAGAGGATATTAAAATCATTGGATGGATGGATAGAGAGATAGATCACACACACACATACACACACACACTTCCAATCACTTCCATGGCTAGAATCAAGCCCCTAGGCATGCAGACGCTTCTACAAACATTCGTGAAAGAATGTGTCGCTCTCAAGCTCAGTGAATTCAAGAGTGGTACCGTGATAGTTTGCCCCCTGTGCAATAAGTCCATTCATGAAATTTCCTACTAAATATTCCACGCTCAACTGTTAGTGGTGTTAAAACAAAGTGGAAGCAATTGGGAACAACAACAACTAAAATCACAGAGTGAGGTCGGCGCATGCTGAGGCGCACAGTCGCGCAGAAGTCTGCAACTCTCTGCAGAGTCAATAGCTACATAACTCCAAACTTCGTGTGGCCTTCAGATTAGCTCAAGAACAGTGTGTAGAGCTTCAGGGAATGGGTTTCCATGGCCGAGCAGCTCCTCCAAGCCTTACATAACCAAGTGCAATGCAAAGCGTCAGATGCAGTGGGGTAAAGCACGCCACCACTGGACTCTAGAGCAGTGGAGACGTGTTCTCTGGAGTGACCAATCACACTTCTCTGTCTGGCAATCGGATGGATGAGTCTGGGTTTGCCGGTTGCCAGGAGAACGGCAGAAGTTTGGTCATGGGGGTTTTATGGTGTTTATGGTTGTTTTTCAGAGGTTGGGCTTGGCCCCTTAGTTCCAGTGAAAGAAACTCTTAAAGGAGTCATATAACGGTACATACACTTTTACAAGTTACACAACCATCCTATAATGATACAAATCCATCCAATGTTTTTAAAAAAAAAAATCTCCTTATATGTTTTCCCCAGTCTCAAATCGAGCCGTCTGACCACACGGTGTACGCCCCTCCCACGATTGTTAATTGACAACAGCGTTTCAACACAGACCCGCCCTGAGCGAGCTGTCATCATAGTCCGCCATTGTTGATACGCCGGAGCAGAATGGCGTCTAAGCGATTGTGGTGTTCTGTGTCCGGTCATTTTGATGTTCCTAAATCCGAACCGCTGAAGACGCAGTGGCTGACTTTTGTTTTCGAAGGGAATATTCCCCCCGATCAACGTCAATGCTTTCATATTTGCACGAATCATTTCTCACCCGACTGCTTTATAAACCAGGGTCAGTATAAAGCAGGTTTTGCTAATATGCTGCTCCTGAAAAAATTATCGCTACCAACTATTCGTGTTCTTGCTGCACCTCCAGAAGAAGTGAGTGTAACGTTTTATTAACCTTTATATTAATCTTTGTAAATCGCTTGCACGCTTCATGATGAATGCGGCTAAAGTTTACAGGGTAAGTTACATTATGGCATGCTTTCTATGTATGACGTTCTCAATATAATTCATAATCCCACATTTATAATGAACAACGTGTTATGGTTATTACAAACTGTGTACACTGGTGATAAAGTTAACGTGGTAACACTACAATCTGTCAATGAACTAAAGTATACATCAGTAAACACATAGCATTCGTATCTCACTACTACCCTGCCAGTACAAAGATAGATCAAAGTGACGTTAACCAACCGTTCAGAAACGTTATAAATGTCAGAAACCTTAATTGTCGGGGCCGTCATCTTGTTCCGGGTCCAACTCCGGTTCAAATTGATACGGTTGCACTCAGAGACTCCCGTTGCCATTCTTACTCCAAAATATACCCTCAACTGTTGTCAAGGCAACACTCCACATATGTTGTGTCCAACGCCCCACAGAACAGAGGGGCGGGGTGAGCAAAGCTCATTATCATTTAAAGTCACATGCACTGAAATGGCTTGCTGAAAACAGAGCTGTTTTTGACCAGGTAAAATTAGTGTCTTCTTACAATACTAATGCAAATTTTTTTATTAAAGTATATTATAAACTTTTTATTTAGACATTAAAGAATCATATTAACTTGTACAAAAATGGCATTATATGGCCCCTTTAATGCTTCAGCATACCAAGACATTTTGGACAATTTCACGCTCTAAATTTTGTGGGAACAGTTTGGGGACGGCCCCTTCCTGTTCCAACATGACTGTGCACCGGTGCACAAATCAGGGTCCATAAAGACATGGATGAGCGAGTTTGGTGTGGTGAGTCCTGACTTCAACCTGATTTTTGGGATGAATTAGAGCGGAGACTGTGAGCCAGGCCTTCTCGTCCAACATCAGTGCCTGATCTCACAAATGCGCTTCTAGAACAATGGTCAAAAATTCCCATAAACACACTCCTAAACCTTGTGGAAAGCCATCCCAGAGGAGTTGAAGCTGTTATAGCTGCAAAGGGTGGGCCAACTCCATATTAAACCTTACAGATTAAGAATGGGATGCCATTAAAGTTCATGTGCATGTAAAGGCAGGCGTCCAAAAACTTTTGGCAATATAGTGTATATCCACATAAAGCCAAACAGTGATGTCATTATTTAACTCAATTCAGTTCAAGTTTACTTCTCCTCCAATGGTGTCAGTGCAGTGAAATCAACAATATTGCTGAATAGCTAGTTCACTAAATTCTAAGCTAGATAATTGGCTAATCATGAGAATATTGCCCCAAATTTTACAAAAATATATGTATAACATAATGTATATGACTATCCGACATTAGTCAAAACATGCTGTCCCACTTTCGAAAACATCCTTTTCTTAAGTAGGATGACAAATAAAGCTTCACATAGAAAATAATTTAATACAATATTCACAATATTTTTGCAACATTTGTTGTACAAATACATCACAAATACAACGAAAACATTTTAGAACATTGTGTTATTCATAAGATATTGTATGTATATCCTTAACATCAATTTTGTCTGTCACTAACCTTTGAGAGGACTTGACAAGGACTGCTTCTTGTTCGACAATTTTCCCGTCCACATTTATAACATCACTTCCGGAAAGTCACATGTTTTCAATCACTTGACACCCCTGCTGGAATTCAACACCAAATCATGTTCACTTTAATGTTGTAAAAGAAAGAAAAATAGATAAATGCACTGGAGGTGTCCCACATTAGTCAGTGTCACACATTGCACTAATCCACCCTACCCGAGCCACACACACACACACACACACACACATATATATATATATATATATAGCTAAATAAGCTCTAATATAAAATTAGAATTTTCACATTAAAGGGGCTATTATGTAGAATTCAGAAACTCTTACTATTAGCGACACAGATGGCCGTCAAGTGAACTTCAGCCACAGACTTATTGCTCGTGCTCACACTCGTGCACACATAACAGTCAATAGACTGACTGTGATTCAAAGCCCCGATATACTATGTATAAACATTTAAATTTATTCATTTAGCAGACGCTTTTATCCAAAGCGACTTACAACCGAGGAAAACAGGAAGCAACCTGTCATGAAGAGGCGAAAAAATCACTAAAAGTGCCTGATATACTAAGTTTTGGACATTGCCTAGAATAGCATAGATAGCATAGAAGCTATAATAGGGAGGGAATGGAGGAAAATGTATTTTTTTTTTAGGAAAAATTTAGGAAAAAGAGGTTAAGTGCTCCCGGAAAGAGGTGAGTTTTCAGCTGTCTTTTGAATGTTGTCAGCGATTCAGCATTCGGGATGGAGGTGGGAAGATCGTTCCACCAGCAAGGAACAGTGAACGAAAATGTTCTGGAAAGGGATTTCATGCCTCTCTGTGATGGTACCACGAGCTGTCGCTCCTTAGCTGAGCGAAAGAGTGATATAAAGCAAATTTCTTAGTTGTTCTTTGCTTAAAGGTAAAAAGTTGGAAATGCAGACTTTTAGATGAATATGTAAATATGTGCTGCACGCTTTCCTCCCAATAACAAAATAAACACACAAAAATGTCAGCAGTGAGAAAACAGCAGTTAAGAAAGCATCTGATTGCAGCGATATGGATATATTTGCACCAACTCTGCAATTCAGCGGCATCGTGTCGACAGATGAGGCCTTAAAATTACACTGTTATGGTGGTTTAATTATAGAGCAGGGCTCCAGACAAACACACACACACACACACACACAAAAAAACAATTAAGGAGCCATTGGCTCCTATAAGGGAAAAAAATAAGCGCCAAATTTTTTTTAAGTACCACAAATTGTCACGTCTGCCCTCCTTTTACAGCATCAGCATTTTCATCCATCTTGTGGATGTCCTGGGAACTAAGATTCACTTAAAGTAGGAACTGAATTGCTTTTCCAACTGGAAAACTACATTACAGTCACAATTAATCATTCTTTACACAGAATCTGAACCAGTGTCACAGAACATAATAATGTCAGCATCACTTGGCCAATGAGTATAGTTTGGTGAAAGGCAGATCAATAGTTTGATAAATTGGGTGAAAGGCAGCTCTTCACATGCAATTATATGGGCAGTGTTTAATTTCATTTTTAGCTCCTTCCATTCCTTCTCATGTAGACAACAGGTTAAGTAAAAGTATAAGGATTAGTTCATATAGTGCATGATGATAAATGATATAGTGATATGCACTGCATATTTAGCTAAATGCTTTTTTCTATAGCTAACGAGTTTATGAGCATTGAATGTTTTTTTCTGAGGTAAATTTGACGTTACATGATATGATATAGGCTACAAGCTCTTTCCAAGGTCGAAATGATGATTAGGCGATATGTCAGGCCACATTAAAGAGCACCAAAACAACATTTATTGCTGTATTTCGTGATAAAATTAACAAACACATTAAAAGTGGCATTTTAAAGGTGACAATTAAGTACAAATCTTACTATGATTATGGATGGCTGCACTACAAATGATAAGTTCAGGCAGTAACAGAAAACAACAAAGATTACAAGATATATAGGATAAGAATCCTTATCAGTATGAATTAAAAACGAGAATTGTTAACGATTAGTTCATGTCCACACAGTTGTCATGTTTACCTGCTGGAGTTTATCCACATTGTCTGCACGAAATAGACACTGCCTTTCTGGCAACTTACTTGGATGTTCATTCATTGAAGCGTCTCCGTCGATTTCTATCGTCAGTGTTGTTGCTCGATAGAGATGAGGACTTTGAAAAAGCCGGCTATTTTTGACATGCGTTTCTGAGACGGAAAGCTGATCCTTGCAGTCTCCATTCGTATTTTGACGCTCAAACTCAGTGAGGTTTTTTTCCACTGCAACTTTGCTGTGCGTCTTCTCATGTTATTACGTAAGCACAACAAAATATGTGATGGGCTACTCATCACAGAACATACAGGTAAAAAGGCACGCAATTTCTTAATCATAACATGTACATTTATATGGTCGCCAGTGGCAATCTCAGCAAAAATATCACTCGCAAATTCATATTTTTTTCGACCATTTTAGTCGCAGTCTGGAGCCCCAATAGAGTATATTTGAGACTATAGTTTGAATGTATCCCTTTTCTTTGAATGACAGATTGACATTATAGTACAGAGTTAAAAAGGCTCTTTCGACATTTTTCTCCACATTGAACGGGAAAGCGGCTCTCGTGAGCGTGCATAAATGTCACATCCCTTTGTTTGCCAGACATCACATCTGGATGGATGGATGGATGGATGGATGAGCAGGTGAGGAATAAACAAACATATAAAGCAAAATACAAAAAAGATATGTGGGGAGCAGGACAGAATACATTAAGCTTTAGAGCTCTGCTTCTGTGTGAGGTTGTGACCTGCGCACCGACTCGCTATGTTTAACATTCAGTCAGCAGAAAAGTGGTATGGCTGAACAGCATTTAGTGGGATAAATAAATTAGGTGGGGGATCTGGGACCAAGTCATTGCTGGGCAGTGCGGATTATTGCATATATTTATGCACGTCCACTCTCAGTGATTGGCTCTCCTGTGCACATCCCTTCATATTGATTGATTCTTTGAGCTGCATCAGTACGTAGATTCGTGGTAAACGAAAATTCTTTTTTATGTGCTGTGCTCTTGAAATAGTCTAATTATGCAAGCTTATGTCAACAGCAATATTTCAGCGGCATTTTATTACTCACATCGGTCTTATTCACTAACGTAGCTATTTGCGCTTAATGTATTTGTGCTAGCATCAATATGACATTCCTACAGTTTGGTGGATTTTGGACAGCTCAGGATTGTTTTTTCAACTACACGCAACTAACTCTCATTAGTGTATTAGTAGACTGTCTGTTTAAAGGGGTCCTATAATGCCCCCTTTTACAAGATTAGCCTCTGAAGAGTGTATGTGAAGTTTTAGCTCAAAATAAGCCACATATACATTTTTAAAATTGTCACTTTTTGAGGGTGAGCAAAAGCGCGGCGCTTTTGTGTGTGTTGCTTTAAATGCAAATGAGCTGCTGCTCCCGGCCCCCTTTCAGGAAGAGGGCGGTGCTTCAAGAGCTCATGTTAGCAGCTCCGATTACCTCACACAGACACACACTGAAAATATCAGAAACTGAGTCGGACAATGATGAAGTGACTCGAGAAGAAGTGACAACATGTAGAATGAGACAGGATATTTCTGAATGGTTTGTTGATGAATTTATGTAGCTGATGTGGAGTTACTATCTGCATTGATTAGCATATTCTGGCATGATTATCTATAAATTGCTTGTGTGGGAACTGTTGTAAGACGCACAGAGACAGATAATTTATGTCTGTCTTTTAATACTCTTAAGAGAATTAGTTGACATGTAGTTGTAAGTTACTTATAGTTACATATAGTTACTTATATGCTCAAACAGAAACATTACACACTATCTGAAATCATAAAAGTGAAATCATAATCAAGCACCTCTTTAAGCTATTAAATGAGTCTCCTAAAAATGAGGAAATGAAAAAGTTTATAGCTAATACTGTACTGTATTATTTCATGGGGACAAAGAAACACATAACTCAGAGTAGAACATCATATGTTTTCATCACGTAATTACGGTAATTATGACATGACAGGAATAATAATTTGAACCAACTGAAACCACACAATCAAAAATCGAAACCCTTTAAGCAGAAAAAAACATTAAACATTTTATTTTTCATATTTAATTTTTGTATTTATTTTATATTATATAATATTATTATAATTGAATAGCTATAACATAATAATAATAATAATAATAATAATAATTATTATTATTATTATTATTATATATAAATTGTAATAACTAAGTGAACTGAATAATTGAATAATAAGGGTGTGTTCACACTTGTAGTTCGGTTCGCTTGGTTCATTTGGTCTGGACCACAAAAAAAAAAAAAAAAAACTTTAGTCCTGGTCCGCTTAGTATGGAAGCCCGTTTCCGCCACTAAATAAAAAATAAAAAGAGTAATTGCGACTTTTTATCTCTGAATTCTGACTTTTTTTTCTCACAATTACGTGTTATAAAGATTGCATGCTCGTCAGTGTATGAATGAATGGGTGAATGTGAGGCAATATGTAAAGCGCTTTGGTGAACATGGGTCTGTTGAAAGCGCTATATAAATGCCCAGAAAGCAAAAATCATCTGGCCCAGAGTTGGCCCAGACCATTCGTAAGTTCTGTGCCAGATCCGCGCATCGGACTTGGGCCGGTGTCTTTTGGCACAACGGGCCAATACCGGCACGGATCCGCTTTTACTCATCCGGACCAGCACAGGGCCAGCTCCGGACCAGATGCGGATTCCTTTATGGCGATTTCCTATTTGGCGAAAACACGGCCCGGGCTGGATCCGTATTAGAGCAGTGAAACGGAGGTGATTGTAACGCAGATTTGCCAGTTCGGAGACGGATCCGGCTCGGAGTCAGCTGCTGTCTGGGTGCAGTCCATTTACCATTTGTGCTAAGCTAGGCTAGTGGTGTGTGCGTCAGACAGAGTTATGGCACGCACGGAGATGAGAATGATATGTATGGACTTATCTAACTCTGGGGGATACGGTGAATAAGCTAAAGTCCCAAAAAGTTGGCGTGTTCCTTTAAGACCGACATTTTGATTGTCTAAATGTCCCTTTTCTGTGCACATAAGCACACAGCTTGTACCCCATTATAAGTGAATGAAACCCATTAACTAAATTTCATTGAGAGTGAGTGACTTGCCAAACATAATATGCAAAAGTAACATGTGAAGTCCCTGTGAAGCGTAAAGGTCACATTCAGTCCAGTCACCCAGAGGTCTATGATTAATTATGAGCAGTCTGTACATAGAGCGGAGGAACGTGGGGAGGCTTATTCTGCAGCGCCAACACACCAGCCTAACACAACCAAAGTAAATAAAGCATAACTCTCATCTGACATGCCTTCAGACTTTTAAATGGCATTATAATCAATAGTAGCTGTGCACTGCGTTCCTTCAAGTGGTCTTCAATGGCCTCACCTGACATCACAGAGCCCACAAGGGGATTCAGAACAGAGGACGTCCCAGTGAATGATTTTCCTCATCTTTATTCATGGCTGTTCTTATGATAAAACTGATTTGTGTACAGACCTCACATTTAAATGAATAATATTGACTTTAGAAGAGCTGGACCACAGTGCAAACATTTACCAAACCAAATATCAAAGCGCATTATCTAGTACGAGTAGTGAGGGTTTTAGTTCCTTATCGTCTAATGGCAAATAACTGTCTAGTACAGGGTTGTCATGAATTTCTATTCTATGATATTAAACAGTCTGTGTTATATTATTATATTCAATATTAATTTCAATATAAACAAATTAAATTATAACAATGGCTCGTAGTCTTCAAGCATTTCTTTAAGTAATCATTCAAGTAAACAGTAACACTACGGTAAAAAGAGTAAACTTAACACTTAACATAGCTTAACAACTGTACCTAACACACTACGGTAAGTACAGTAACACACTACGGTTTACAATGTGTGTGTGCACTAACTTGGATGGATTAAATGCAGAGGACAAATTCTGAGTGTGGGTTACCATGACCTTCACATGAAGAATGAAGAAATGCTATTGACATAATCGACAACAGCAGGTCTATTAGTCTGTATTTACACTCCAAGGTCTAATGCATAAATTCAATATTTTGACACAAATCCAATTTTTGTCCATTCACTTAAGCCCCTTTCACACAGATATTCAAGAATATACACTGATAATGTGTCCCAAGATAGTTTGATTTTGGTTCATTCACACTGCCAGTGATGTTCTGGGATGTAACGTTACATCGTATCGAGATATAGGGTAAACATATTAAGCTCACCAAAGTCTACATTGAGACATTCTTGTTTATTTTAAACAAATTTTTTAAAGAATAATTTTATAAAGATTAACTTGAAGTGACAACCATAAATTAATATTTAAAGTCTGTTTATGAAGTATTTACATAGATGTTTATTGTGGATGAGCTTAGGGAGCACACTGAGCTTTATTGGATTTGTATAAAAAAATAAGATTAAATTAAACTTAAAAGTTTTGCTAGATAAATAATCTAGGTCTTGTATTAAGTTCATACATATTTTAATATGAACAGCTATTACTGAAAATATCTATGAAAATATACTTTTTCTTATTGATGTCACACTGAAGCTGTGCGATTTTCATAGTAGTGCACCCTTTACGCTCACCGCACAATAATATGAAGTCTTTAAAAAATACACTAATGTTAAACCACAGAACATCAATAAACTGTAGATTTGTAATATAATTAATTTAAAAGTACAAGCCAGTAATGCATATGAAGTAATATATTAGTGTAGCACACAGTCTAATACAGCTAATAAGCTAACAATGTTAGCATCAGTGCTATGTTGCTAAAGCTATCTTTGGGATCGAACTGTAATTATTTCCCACACCCAGGTTCCAGGTTATAATCTGCAAAAATCTAAACATTAATCTCTTAATTTTGCAGTAAGAAGTTATACTTATCCAAAATAAAGGCTTAAACATCTAAAAAATACAAAGCATATATTTAAGGGGCTACTCTTTTGGTGAAAGTTTTCAGAAAGCTTTCAAAATGGCCACCAGACAGTGTGAACACATGAATACCCATATCTCAGTGTGCAATGGTCTGATTAGCTTGAAATTACATGAGGTATATAGTAACAAACACATCAGTTGGTTAAAGGGTTAATTCACCCAAAAAGGAAAATTCTGTCATTAATTACTTACCCTTATGTCGTTCGACACCCGTAAGACCTCCGTTCATCTTCGGAACACAAATGAAGATATTTTAGTTGAAATCTGATGACTTTGAAAGGCACAATGCACGGTTCACTCTCAAGACCCTTAAAAGGTACTAAAGACGTCGTTACAAAGTCCATCTCACTACAGTGGTTCTACAATAACTTTATGGAGTGACGAGAATAGTTTTTGTGCGCAAAAAAAACCTAAATAACGACTTATATAGTGATGACGATTTCAAAACACGGCATCATGAAGCTTCGAAGCATTGTGACGTTATTAGTCGATTCAGCAGTTTGGATCGCCAAAGTCAGCAGTTTGGCGGTTTGACACGCGATCCGAATCATGATTCGACTCACTGATTCATAACAGTGCAAGTGCAACTTTTCACCACACCAACAGTAAAGTGGCAACATAGGCTCATTGGGAAAACTTACATACAATTCAATGCAGTTTCCAGCTGAAATGAACACTATAGTGGCAGTAAAACGCCAATAACTTTTATTCCTTTTCACACAAATTATGAACACAAAAACTTTTGTGCAGTTCCTTTCACAATACTGTTATAACTTCAAAAATGTATAAACAAATACATGTTGATGTTTGCATTATATTACTAGCTCTACATGTATGGCTTTTCACAGTAAAATAGCTCGGAAGCTCACCTTGTACATGATGTACGTGTGTAGCAACTGGCACATAATGTAATAAGTATTAGATTATTATAGTAATAAAATGTTCATAATGTAATAAGTAGTAGTATCTGTAATCTTGTGGATTTTATAGGCTGGTTAAAGAGATAGTTCACCCAAAAATGAAAATTCTGTCATCATTTACTCACCCTCAAGTTGTTTCAAACCTGTATGAGTTTCTTTGTTTTGATGAACACAAAATAAGATATTTAGAAGAATATTTGTAACCTAGTAGAGAGAGCAACCATTGACTACCATAGTATTTTTTTAGTAAACCATAGTAAGGCAGGAAGTGAAGCTCACATTAAATTCGGACGTGCCTTGATGCCTTCCTACCTTGAAATGTGTCCTCCGAAGGCAGCATTTTCCAGGTTTCGGACGCAGCCATCGGTTATCTTTGTAGTTACCCTCATTAGGTTCCATAGTAACTTATCATCTACACCTATTCATCACTAGCCCTTGAATTCCATGTGCATTTATACCCCTGTGTTCAGTTGTTTTTTGTTGGTCGTTGTTCTTGCAAGTCTCTTTGTAAGCTGTTGTGTTCCTGGTTTTCCCTTGTCTGGATCATGTCTCTGGTTTGGATTATGTTCCTGTCTCTGTTTGAGATGATCTTGGTTTGTGTTTTTTGAATAAAATGTTGCTGCACCTCTCTTCATCCCTCTCTTCTCATCATCCCTGCTTAATATGTAACAATACCAATGCTTTGTTTATTCAAAATAATAATAATAATAATCATCACATGAATATTTAAATCTGTTGCATTTCACCCTGGATTTAGGCCCGGTCCACACGGACATGGATCCGATATTATTTGAAACCGGGTCCCAGAGTGGATGAATCTGAAAAAGACACCCTTGCGTTTTCATGTGTACAGCCAATCCGTATATTTTGTGAAACGGAGATGTCATCACACCACGTCCCGCACGGTAAAGACTAGAAGGGATACAAGGCATGCGCACATCAATATTGCGGAACTTAATTCCTGTATTTGCATTAAATTAAGGGTAGGTTTAGGGTTAGGGTAGGTGTATGCGTTAATAAAACACAAGTAGCAAATGTATTTATTGTAATTTTATTGGGAGATTTTGCCCCACTTCCTACCATTGCTGTACCCCTTCTGGCCACAACTCTTCTTCTATGTTTTTAGTGTATTTCTGTGGCAGAATTACAGCACCACATACTGGCCTGGCATGTACACTACATCGTTTTGAGTCGTTTTTATAGCTCTCGTGTGTACGCAGATATTTCTTAAAACGAGGGGGGAAAAAAGATCGGATAGGGATGCTTCGTGTGGGCGGGGCCTTCGATTTTTTTTCAAATATACTGCAAGGGAATATTAATATTTGTTTGTTTTAAAAGCTATTACAATAATAAAAATATGACATGTTTTTGGTGAGAATACATTTTTCATAATGTAAAAAATATTCCAATATGAGCTCAAGATTTTATCAAGTTTTGAGAAAATTATTACATTATGAACATTTTATTACAATAACAATATCACCACATGTATATTTTTCCAATGAGCCTGGGTTGTGAAGCCCCAAAAATACTTTAAAAAAGTATATTGATAATCAATTCTGGCATGGGGCACATGTGATGCTGCCCTAAATTTAGGCCAAAACCAGGTACCATGAGGCAGCATAAGGTTGGACCAATCTCACATTTGGAGCTATGATGCCTTAAAATACTGTCTAGAAAGGCAGCTGAGGTATTGTAACAGATCCACTGCTTCTGTGTCAGTCTGTCAGCTAGTGAAACCAAGCGCCTCAGTTCACCTGACAGGGTTCTCTCTCACCCAGGTTTTCAGGTCTGTTATAAGGACAAACAAGCTGATTTGTACTGTACTATCATACCCTTCCAAAACAGCAGGAGCATAATGAAGCCATTTGTCAAATCCGCTCTACGGGAACAGCAGCAAAATACGAATCCAGCACAACCTGCCAGTTTTCCTAGAACAAAGCAGGCAGGAAATAGAAGTGTCCTTCTAAATGTTTTGAAACACATTGTTATTGCTGTAGGCTATTATTCCCTTAGGTGTGTTATCAAGAGCAGTCGGATGAATAGCCGAAACAAAACGGGTTTGGGATGCAAAGACTCTTCTGACTTAATTATTTGGGGTCCCAGTTGAGCTGGTAGACACATTTTGAATGATATAGCAATAACTAGCCGTACATTTAATTCACAGCTGTGTCCTGTTGCCACAATTCAGTCAAGATCTCGTATATGCAGCATAGGCAACACGCATGCTCTGTAATTGATGCATAACAAGCTAGAAATCCTAACTGTTCAACAAAAAACTTGACAGGGTGATAATGAAACAGTGGTACACGCTCAAGCCAGTTAACCAGCCAGCAGGTGTTTCCAAAGCCACTGCTCACACTTTGTCACACACCTAACAGCACTGCTAGATGGTAATGTGCAAATGAGCTTTGTTAAGCAGTCATTATATTGTAATGAATAATGTTGCTCTGGGGAAGCACTAATTCAAAGTTGGTTAATTATCACAGTCATCTCGGTGACAATGCGGCACTGTAATGCTTAGGGCGGCCCACACTTTCCCTATTCATCCTTGTTGATGCTGAACGCACTGCTGGTTTATTCCTCTTGAAGATGAAGGATCTCTCTGAGGGAGTCAGATATGTCCTCAGAAGCTAATCGATCTGCACTGTTTCTCCGGGGGAAAAGCGAGATGTTCCCCGTTTCCTGCCGATTATGTTTGTACTGAGGTTTAGGGCAACTCAAGCCGAACTAATCTATATTGCCTTGTAGTTTTTCACCTGAAATGGATTCCACATGAGTTATCTTTTCTGGCTCTGACTCCCTCTTTGCAAACTCTCTCCATCTCCAAGTGTAACCATATCCCATATTTCCACCTTGCATAATCTGCATAAGAAGGTAATTTTCTTTTATTGACAGCTTCACTCTGCACAATCAACTACTATAATTTTTTTTCCAGATACAACTGCAGGGAGAGGCCCCTTGGAGTAACCTAACATGTTCAAGGGCACAATGGTTGCACAGCAAGAGTGTGATCACAGTTATTTTCTAATTCCTAGACTGACCCTTTTGACTGCAGCCCAGTTTCTTAAGCACTGAGATACCAACCCAAGGTTACAAGCTTGACTACATTCTGATTACCTGGCTCAAAGACGTTTTAACCATATGCTTGCTGTATCTCTTTGCTAAACGTCTGCTGTGTAATGCCAGGGACACACTAGAGCTCTCCTAACTGATTTTAAAACTGTGGAAGACCACAGAAATAAGGGCAGTTTCAACTGATTTTTAGCATTATAATCCTCCCGAATGCACACACTAGAACAGGGGTGTCCAATCCTGATCATGGAGGGCCACTGTCCTGCAAAGTTTAGCTCCAATCCCAATTAAACACACCTGAACCAGCTAATCAAGGTCTTACTAGGTGTAGGCTGCGTCCGAAACCTGTTATAGAATTATAGTAGTTGATTGACCCCAAATAATTCTCACCTGAAAAATGCTGCTGTCGGAGGACACATTTCAAGGCAGGAAGGCACCAAGGCACGTCCGAATCTAATGTAGCTTCACTTCCTGTCTCCAGAGATACCTTTGAAAGAATTGAAAATAATCAAAGATATTCGATATTTGAAATCCAACAAAGAAATTAGCTTTACTGTTCTCAACCCACATTCCTTATCAGAAGGGCCATCTGGAAGACAATAGAGAGGCCTGCAGGCCAAATGTTTTCACACCTTTAGTATAGTGGGGGGAGAGTTTGGTCTGATTGGTCATTTTAAATGAATACATTTGGTTTCAGTCACATGGTCAAGGAATAGATAAAAGAAGATTGGAACTGTTGCTCTTTCTCTCTTTTTCTCTGGCTCTTTGCTCTCTTATTATCTGGCTCTTGAGGTCATTGGGGTTTTCTTCCATCTTTCTGATAAAGTTTCTTTACTCGTTCGATAACCCTCCAGTCTGAAAACCTCTCTTACACCTTCATCTGATCAAGTTTTGAAGGCAGCATATTTGTATCCTCTGTTGCCTTTAATATCCCACAATCCTGTGCTTTCCATTCTGTGACAGTTGAGCTGGAAAAAAAGATGGTGTCTGAAAGTTGCGTTTGCTGGTCAGTTTGAGAGTAAATGTACGTTTTTTTACCAACATTTTCTACTTCTGATGTCATTTCTAGCGAGAAATTACTAATGTAGTAATTAAATATTTGTTTAGTTCTCACCAAATCTCTCTCTATTTTGCTGTAGATCATTAAACGGTTACACTGCCTAATACGTCTTTCCGGAATTAGTTTTGTGAGGTGCCTTCATGCACAAACGCTGCCTTACAAGCCATTGTCTGATAAGGCAGCGAGGCAACGAGTCAGTGCCTAGGTTTTTGGATGCAGCCGTAGCTACCAGAAACTTCCAGGCAGGTGTGTTGAGGCAAGTTGGAGCTAAACTCTGCAGGACTGAGTTTGGATACCCCTGTACTAAAACATTCGTCCGGACCGCGAGACCACACACCTGTCGATTGTAACATTTTCACAGTGAGATGAGATCTCTCAGAGACACGAGAGATCAAACGTGACTTGAGAAGATAAACGAATGGAGGATGATCAACTTCATCAGCTGGTTGTTTTTACGGCAAGAAAGACAAAGGAGAAAAAAAGAATATGGGTGATCTGTTTCAATACCCCCCCTTCGTGGTATGTTTGTGGCTGCCAAGATTCAGCTATAGAAGCACGCGCCATCCAGTTGGTGAAGCTTGCTCGCTCTCATTGGCTATCACGGGTATCACTTCAAAGGCAGCCCAATCAAGATTTGGAAATATCAAGCGTGTTTGATATTTATAATTTAGGATTGCACTAGCTCCAACGCGATTTGGGAGCAGTAAAATAATCGTAATGATACCACACAATTGAGGTCAAAAGTCAGTAGCGAGAAGCCTTGAAACAGGTCACACCTCCCAGTTTGGGGGTGCAAATCGGGCCAAAAAATTGGGCTTAAAATCTTCAAGTGTTTGGCCAGTCTAAAACTGAAGTATGTTTTAGTCAACACAATCTCATGACAATGCGTATCAATAGTACGAGTGTCCAAACGAGTGTCCAATCACATAAAGTGCGTATCATATGCATGCAAAAAACTGCGTAGCATATGCACGCCAAAACTCATTTTGGCGTATACATTCCACAAGATTGCACACTCGTATTATTTATACGCATTTTTGTGAGATCGGGCTCGTTTTAGTTGTCTATTTACCGCTACATCCCTGCACAATTCTATGTTATGACCTCAAAACACTTTTACAATAGTGCATGATTTGTAAACAAATATATTTTGATGTTTGCAACATAACCAGCTCCATATGTATGACTTTTCTTATGTAGTAAACTTGCTCAGTGGCTAACTTGGTACAGCATAGCAATTGTGATGCAGAGCTCTTGGGTACAAGTCTTGTTGTGATAGAGTGGGACACTCTGAAGGGGATAATACTGGTCTGGCAGTTTCCTTTGACAGGGCTCCGGTCAGAGAGAAGGGCACGGAGAAGTTATTCCAGCAAACTTTAATATTGTCGTTTGGGTACAATCATTGGTGTACAAATAGGTATATAGGTGGGGTGTGTGTGTATGTGTGGTTTTCGATTAGGTTACGCACACGCGAGCCACCATTCCACAGAATGCGGAGTCGGCAATGATGATGTGATGCGCTCGGAAAGGATATGACATCATTACATTTTCAAAATAAAATGTCAGGAATAAAAGACTTTCTGACACTTGTGAAACATAAGTCAGAATAAAACAGAATTTTAAGATTTGCAAGGCGAGCCAAAATGGCATGATTGCTTCAGCAAATGTGTTTTTATCTCAAGTTTGCTTTTGTTAACACTATCGGTTAGGTTTAGGGTAGAGTTTAGTGAAGGTGGTACGTTATTTTTCATATGTAATAAAGCCTTATCCTTTTAGTGCCACTCACTGGACATTTCATTTATGAACTGTTGCAATATGTGAAATCAGCGTAATAAAATGTGGCCAGATTCATATAAAACCGAATGCGCTTTTAGTGCCACTCGCTGGACATTACACTTTGAAAGTGTTGCGAAACAGCAAGAAGCAACGTAATATCATTTTGCAAAGAGGATGGAAAACGGCAATTAAAACAACAGAAAATGAAAGAAGAAACAACAAAAATGGACATTCAAAGGGTAAACCGGTAGTCCGGACGTACTACATTCGCCATGTTGTCATTATCATGTGACCTACCAGCATCAGTTGCGTCCGTTCACCTCCATTCACAGATCCTCTCCTGTGGCCTCATGGGATAGTAAAGTGTCCATCGTATGCACACTTCAGAACCTCGCTGGAAATAGTAGGTCATCCAGGTACTTTTTGCCTACTCTTTTATGAGTAGGGTTGGGCATCATTTTATTTTGAACGATTCTGATTCCGATTCCGATTCTTAGTTTCGATTTCGGTTCTTTTCGATTCTCTATTCCGATTCTTTGAGGGGTGGAGTCAAAACATGTCACAGGCTCAATTCACAGAGGAAAATTTTATTTTGATTCAATAATGAGTTTTAGTTTTTGGACTTTCTCCGCTGGCATTTTCACCTGCTTTGCTGCAAAGGTGAATGGAGTTTCACACCAGTTTAACAGTAGCATTAGCAGCAGTCATATTAGGACTGTTACTAGCGTGGGCAATTTGCGTATAGCTCACATTTATCTACGAGGGGGGGAAAATTATTTCAGTAACGTTGTTGTTCACCACAATTCGCAATTTGGTCGAGGGCTTTGTTATTACATTACAATCACTTACCTGATTGTGACGAGGTGGGATAATGTTAGTTCACCCTGAAATGAAAATAAAGCCATCTTTTACTCGCCCTGCTGTTGTTCAAATGCGCGTGTTCCTGTGTGTGCGCACTCCGAGCCGTCAGTAGCCTCACGCAATATTGTCATGCAGGGCCGTGCAGAGAGTTCTTCAGGGGCAGGGGCTCAAATGTAAAAAAGGGGCAATATATATATATATTCTTATGCTCATCAAGCCTGCATTTATTTAATCAAAAATACAGAAAAAACAGTATCCTAATATTGTGAAATATTATTACATTATGTTCTTTTTAACTTTGTATTAATCCAACAATCTTGAAAAGAGTATCACAGTTTCCATCATTGACATTAAATCCTCATATTAGAATGATTTCTGAAAGATCATGTGACATAAATATGATGATGAAAATCCAGCTGTGATCACAGGAATTATATTTTAAATTATTTTAAAATAGAAAACCATTATTTTAATAATATTTCCCAATATTGCTGTTTTTTAATCAAATAAATGCAGGCTTGATGAACATAAGAGACTTCTTTCATAATGCTGCATAATATTCAAAAATGGTAACGTTAAATAAAGTCCTTTCACGTAACCATTTCGCCAGCCCACACTTCACATAATAGGCCTGTAGGCGCCGGTGGCACTTGGGTTTTGTTAACTTTGATAGTTTCATGAAATAGTAAACGGTGTATCAATATACATAAATACAAGTGAATTTAACACTACTTACCATTAATGTGACTTTTGCTGCTGCATGGTTTTGTACAGTGATTTGTTTGTTGTCAGTTAAAATCCATTTTGTCAGTGATGCAATTTATAAAATGAGACAAACCACAGGAAATCGTTCCACAAACGTTAGTTCGTCTTTCCATGTCATTTTCAACCGATTTATGAATAAGAACAGAAAATTACCGCTCCACTTCACATCGCCCAATGGAATTTGAACTTGCTTTGCCAGATCACGATTGGTTGGTGTATATACATGACACGGGCATTGGTGAATTGTGTAATACTTTAAAATATATAATATATAGATTTGTAATTAAATCAACACATTAGCTCTGATTATGGATGAAAACAAAAAATTGGTTTACTTTTTTCCCGTAAGGCCACACACTCTCTGAAAGGACCATATTTGGCTCGAGAGCCGTTTCCGAACAGTGGAAAATCAGCAGTCAATCAAAATGCACGCAACCCATAGCAACGCGTTATGGCAACGCCTCAACAGAAATTGTCCGACTTTTGAGCCGTTCGTTACTATTGTATACATTGTCATGTTATAACAATCACATGTATTTCGTTTTATTGACCACGATCTTATCCTTGATATTTGTCTGAGAGGGGCACTTTTGATTCATTTTGAAAAAGGGCAGGGGCTCGATCACCCAAAGCCTTATAGTGTGCCCCCTGAACACTTTCCATATATGGCGCGCGTCTCCCTGTATCATTGCGTGATACATTTGTTTATTTTTTTGTAATGTTTTAGCTGATCGCCATTCACTGCCGTAATAGGAAGGATCGCGTGCAGGACTATTTTTTTTATTTCATAGTACATAGGGCACTGGGACAACATCAGGGTAAGTAAAAGAAGGCTTTATTTTCATTTCAGGGTGAACTATCCCTTTAATAACGTTGGTAAGCGCAGGGTTGCCCGAGGAGGACGAGACAGTGGACCTGCGCAGCATGTCTAACACGCTACACTCGTTAATTTATACACCACATATTTGTAGTGCATCCTTCCGTGCAAGAAATAAGTTTGTCATATGTGTTGCACTGTGCCGACCCAGGCTTTTTAAAAAAAAAGTGAAATAAAGCCACACTTTTGAGCGCCGCTTACCGTGCTCCATGGCTGCAACAGAACAAACGGGCGCGGCAAGCACTTCTGGAAATCCGGTGGCCACTATGGAAACCAAAACTTGCGCATTTGGAACCGATGATCGGAATCAAAAACAACATTTCTAAACGATTCCAATGGTTCCAAGTTGGAACCGGTTCTCGATGCCCATCTTATTTATTTGTACTGTGAATTCGGACATCCTTCTTTTGTCACATGCAGTTTTTCACCTACTATAGGCTATAGATGGGAAGTATGCGATTTCGGATGCAGCCCAATTCTTCTGCCTGAAAGAACTTTTAATTGCCTGAACCATTCATTGCCTGATTAGAAATCCTACAAAATCACTTTGAACTATGGCTGAATCCAAAATTGATATTCCCTACATTAGTCCACTAATACAGTTCACTTGAAGGAGTGAATGAAAACGAGTGAGTGAATTTGGACAGCAGTTGAGTGTACATTGGCTGTACACTTTTTATCGAGATGCAATTGAATGAGTGCACTCGATAACGTCGACTATGGTTTCGCACACTACAAATGGCTGTCCCTAGACTGTGCCCTATTTGAAGGGTATAGGGTGCGATTTTGGATTTTCAGCCTATGTTATTACAACCATTAATGTCTTTAAAAGGATGTTAAAATAGTGATTTCTTGTTCTTTGTGTTGGATCAGTTAGCTAATTAGTTTAGAATACCTCTAGTTGATTAGCTTTCTTGTTTAGCCTATCCATCTCATTTTGCAACACGGATATAAGCTATTTTCTTTGAATGTGTAACACTTCTGATTCAATAGCCACTATAGATAAATGACTAGAAGAATTACAAAGTGCAGAAGACTATAATAATGAATTAAAATAATATGATCACAAATACAGTGTGCAGTATCAAGGGGCATAACGGACTGTTTTTGTACAGATAAAATAACTGGAAATTACCAATGGCAGACATCCCAACCTGAAAAACAGTAATTTCAGGGAGGTATGTAAAATTATGTAGATCACTTTTACTATTTACATAAGCTGCTTATACTATTTATGTAAACTGCTTTTATTTATATTTCATTGCAACTTTAAACAGGTCTAAGGAGTTTGTTGTTTTCATGTAACGTTAGCCTTGGCAACTAGCCGACCTGAAAAATATGCACATGAAATCAAACTTGTTTAACTCAACCATAACATGTCAGTTACAAACTGTACAGTGTGCAAGATTGTCATTATGTTAATACTTTATACTTTCGTTTTTTGGGGCACTCTCCCTCTACCATGGCGCTCCAGTTTCTAGATACACTGAACTGATTAATTCGATTCGGGAGAAGAGATAAAAGCCCGCCCACACTGACAATTGATTGGTTGACTTACCGAAACAAGCCAATCAGGACGCTCTCCGTCTTACATGCGCTTCATTAGGTGCACACTAGCACACACACGCAAGGTCTCTCGCTCTCTCTCCCTCTCTGCCGCTCTTGCACGCTCGCTCTAGATTGCAGGAGAATTTAAATAATTTGCGGGCAGCAGGGAGCCGCTATCAATATGCGGGAGACTCCCGGAACTTCCGGGAGACTTGGGATGTCTGCAATGGCCATGCCAGCTCCTGTGTTAAAAATAAGGTGGATACTTCATGCAAATTGTTCATGACAGTATATATCTGAAAGAGCATACTTTGAAAGGCTAGAATGCATGACCGTGTGCAAGACAGGTGGAAAAAAACAAAGCATGCAGGCAGGCGTAAGAGGACAGGATGACAAGACCCCGTCCTCCTTTACGTAACCAACAGTCTGTGTGCTATTAATCATTCTGGCAACTCCCTCATTAATAATGCCACACTTTCTTTGTGAACTCATAACATGTGACCTTCACCTCATGTATCACCACATTAGAGGGCTGTAGAAGAGTGTGTGTTTTGATGCAGTCGTGGCTGTGGATGTTTTTACTTGTTTCACACTGTTGTCAGTTCTCAGAGAAGCTCAGGCATCACCCACGTAGCATGTAGCTGAGGTTTTGTTTCTGAAGTCGGCTACGTGTACTGACACATGTCGCTGAGCATAAGCAAAGACACAAGCCTCATTCTGAAGCGAGGAGCGGCTGGCAAGAATCACTCCTCATCTTGACCGCTCCAGTCAGCCTTGCATAATGCAACAGCATTCCCGAGCATCTGCCCTGCTCTGAATGGGAGGAGTCACCCTGTGTAATTCTTCAGTCTGCTACTGAAGCGGAGGCTAGGCCCACTCCTGTAGTCTGTCAGAAGACATCAGGCTCATAGATGACACCAGACTCACTCAGTCAGCCCGCTGACTGCAACCGTGCAGGATTCGCCTGCTGCACATTAGTCTAGTCAAGACTTTTTCACATACACTGAATCACAGCCAAAAAAAAACAATGTCAGAAGATTTGCATTGTTACGATACACTGCTCTAAGACTTTATGAGCGATCCAAGCACAGCATTTATTTAGGACGATCATAAATGTAGTCAAAAACAGGCGAATGGTTAAATACACACAGCAATCAAAACTAGGCAGAATCCAATTAAACAAGCAGCGAACATGAAACACTGGAACAGGGAACAAGAAGGTGCTCAGAAATGCAGTGGTAACACTAAGTATACTTCACTTTTTACTAGTGGTGGGCATAGATAAATTTTTTTAATCTAGATTAATCTCACTGTAATCTTGGAATTAATCTAGATTAAAATGGCTCATTTGAATTCTGCCGAAGGCATTCAGAATATGTGTGCTCGTAAGTGATCGTTTGTCTTTTTGTAGTTTGAATAATAAATAACTTCTGGCCCTTTAAGACCTGACGCACGCATGGATCCCAAAAACTGTTCCTGTGAGCTGTTTACGACTATGTTTACACCTCACCAAGATGGGCATTGAGACATTTTTGAGTGTATTTGACCATTAATAAGCTGGAAAAAGGAGCTAATTTTTCCACTTGTATGTCAGAGGCGGCTTTATTACGGTATGTGTGTGTGTGCGCTTCAGATGCGAGCGCTAAATCTGCAGGAATTAGTCGAATTAACATTATGTGCAACCCCGCGTGAAATTCAGACCGGTCACACCAATACTAACACGCTGTCATGAGGAAAAATCCTGCAGAACACGCGTTCGCCGTGTTGGGTTAACCGGACTGAATGAGAGGAGGCGGGTGTGTGTCAACTCGCTGTCGGTCGGAGAGGAGAGGAGAGCGCAGCTGATATCGATACTGTAGAAAATGAGTATCGTATCGTTTCAGATATTTCAGTATCGATACATATCGAAATATCAATATTTTTGACAACACTAGTAGGCATACACACAGGTTCGAAGACTCATTCTCTTGCCCCCTACAGTGCAATTCGGCTAGGTATACATCCGCGCTAAAATATCAAGGTGAAAGTCATCATAGCTTGCGTAGTATAGACCCAGGTCCCAACCCAACTTTGAGAATAGATTAACGGCGATATTTTTTTTATCGCCCGATAAGAGTCTCACGTTAACGCAGCACAACGCAGAAAACGGCCCACCACTACTTTTTACGCATACACGAGGGTCAACGTATAGTGTGCGTGATGCGAATTTCGTCATCAAAAGAGTACACGCGTACTAAACGCGCACCGCCGGGTTTTTGTAACCTCGTGTACTTTGTACGCCCCATGTTGCACCTGCACATTACATTTTTTTTGCAGTATTTACATGAGTTGTAACTCGTGGTGAGCGATTGCTCGAACGCATGTGTCCGCATACTAGTGTTTTTGTCTGATTTATTTATTAACATCATTAATGTGATTGGATGTAAAACGTATTGCTTCAGATGCAATCAATAACTTATTTCTAATTTGATTTATTTTTGTGTGCCAATTCAGAAATTAATTAGGGATTGTGTCAAAAATGTCACCAAAAAGTAATACGAATGCTCACAAAATGAAAGATATTGTTGTAAAAAGTTATTGTATGAGATCTGGATTTATAGCATGTGATATAATTAACCAATATCACAAGAGCAAGAGAGAAGAACAGTGGAGAAGCGGCGACAGGTCATGGGCAGCCAAGGCTCATTGATGCACGTGGGGAGCGAAGGCTGGGCCGTGTGCTCCGATCAAACAGACGAGCTACTGGAGCTCAAATTGAAGTGGGTCCATAAACACTCACCTAAAGGATTATTAGGAACACCATACTAATACTATGTTTGACCTTTCGCCTTCAGAACTGCCTTAATTCTACATGGCATTGATTCAACAAGGTGCTGAAAGCATTCTTTAGAAATGTTGGCCCATATTGATAGGAGAGCATCTTGCAGTTGATGGAGATTTGTGGGATGCACATCCAGGGCACGAAGCTCCCGTTCCACCACATCCCAAAGATGCTCTATTGGGTTGAGATCTGGTGACTGTGGGGGCCATTTTAGTACAGTGAACTCATTGTCATGTTCAAGAAACCAATTTGAAATGATTGGAGCTTTGTGACATGGTGCATTATCCTGCTGGAAGTAGCCATCAGAGGATGGGTATATGATGGTCATAAAGGGATGGACATGGTCAGAAACAATGCTCAGGTAGGCCGTGGCATTTAAACGATGTCCAATTGGCACTAAGGGGCCTAAAGTGTGGCAAGAAAACATCCCCCTTACCATTACACCACTACCACCAGCCTGCAAGGCATGATGGATCCATGTTCTCATTCTGTTTAAGCCAAATTCTGACTCTACCATCTGAATGTCTCAACAGAAATCGAGACTCATCAGACCAGGCAACATTTTTCCAGTCTTCAACTGTCCAATTTTGGTGAGCTCGTGCAAATTGTAGCCTCTTTTTCCTATTTGTAGTGGAGATGAGTGGTACCCGGTGGGGTCTTCTGCTGTTGTAGCCCATCCGCCTCAAGGTTGTGCGTGTTGTGGCTTCACAAATGCTTTGCTGCATACCACGGTTGTAACGAGTGGTTATTTCAGTCAAAGTTGCTCTTCTATCAGCTTGAATCAGTCGGCCCATTCTCCTCTGACCTCTAGCATCAACAAGGCATTTTCACCCACAGGACTGCCGCATACTTATGGGGGTAGATTTGTTGCATTATTCCAAACAAATAGATTGTTATCCACAAATAAATGTAAAGAGATTCACAAAAATGAAATAAATTCACAAATAAATAGAATGAGATCCACAAATATATGCAGGAGTTTCACAAAAATGAATTAGATTCACAAATAAATACAATGACATTTGTGAATAAAAAAAATATCCACACATATGTTTTTATGTCACAAACACAACTCTGCCTTGCATTCATTTGTGAATCTCTTCCTGTGCATTTGTGAATCGCTTCCTCTGCATTTGTGGATTGCTTCTTGCACATTTGTAAATCGCAGCACAGCGCGTGGATTTTGAAACATTTCTAGCGTCTACACTCACACAAATCCACAAATAGGTAGACTCCACCCACCGTCTACTTGAGCCAATCAGATAACGGCCATATTGTGCTGACTAGAGCCACAGAGCTCTCAATAGTTCTAAACATCTCCGCGCTGTCAGTCTGTTTTAATAGGATTTAGCAGGATAGACAGCATTTTCACTGTATTTGCAGCGATTTCTGTCGAATATTAACACAATATGTGCATTGACTTCGATTAGGCTTTACAGTAGCATTTTATTCTGGGGAGAGATAAAGAAAAGACAACGTTAATCTTTTTTTGAGTGATCTGGTCATTTTATTTGGGTCATGACAGTACAACATGATATTACATCGTTGAGTATTGTAGTCAATCACGGGCATTTCTGTTGAAAATAATAACCAATCACAGTGTTTCCCACACATAGACTAACTTTTTTTTAACGCTATTTAAAACGTTCAGCTGCATTTCCTTTCCCTGCTCTCCCTCCGTCTCTCTGTCACTCACGCGCGTCTCTCGCTCTCAAATTGCCAAACCTGCTTTTGATATGAAACAAAGTCTAAGCGTTTACATTTTTTTAAGTTTTAAAACGAAATTCAAACAATAAAAAGTGGTGTGGCACTAATGAGTAAAGTCAGAGGCGTTGAAAAACGACCTGCTCTCATCTCCCAGCGGCACGCGCGGTCACGTGGTTCATGGAGCTCTCAGACGCTTTTGACTGAAATATCTCAGAGAATCTAAAAACTGTTGAAATGACAGATAGCATCTGGATATAGTAGCTGTTGCAGTGGTGCTCACGTTATCTAACTGAAGTCTAACGATATATTATATAACACTAAACATTACCTCTAACGTGCTTCACAAAATACATCTTCTATCAAAATTCCTGAGAGGTCAACTAATGTCATAAAATCTCAAAATATGCAGTAATTTCATCAGTTTGCCAGGAGTGTGCTTGAGATAACCTACACTGAAATGAATGGGGTTCAGGGTTCAATGCTGGAACTATTATTGGTCACTCCATGACACGCTTTAAGTCTTTTATGCTGCCTTCACGTGCTATCGGAAATTTGATAATTCCCATTTCTAAAGTCGAGATTACCAGCTCATCCCATTAAAATTTCGAAAGTGGAGTGCGTTCATGTGCAATTTTTACCTAGGAAACTCGTATTTACGATAATTCCGAGAGCACGTGAAGGCAGCATTAGTCTATGGGAGTGGTAACTAACGGCTCTGGACAAAACGTGATTGGTTGGAGCGAGAATGTGCTACGATTGGTCAGCACAATATGGCCGTTATCTGATTGGCTCAAGTAGACGGTGGGTGGAGTCTACCTATTTGTGGATTTGTGTGAGTGTAGACGCTAGAAATGTTTCAAAATCCACGCGCTGTGCTGCGATTTACAAATGTGCAAGAAGCAATCCACAAATGCAGAGGAAGCGATTCACAAATGCACAGGAAGAGATTCACAAATGAATGCAAGGCAGAGTTGTGTTTGTGACATAAAAACATATTTGTGGATATTTTTTTTATTCACAAATGTCATTGTATTTATTTGTGAATCTAATTCATTTTTGTGAAACTCCTGCATATATTTGTGGATCTCATTCTATTTATTTGTGAATTTATTTCATTTTTGTGAATCTCTTTACATTTATTTGTGGATAACAATCTATTTGTTTGGAATAATGCAACAAATCTACCCCCATACATACTGGATGTTTTTCCCTATTCACACCATTCTTTGTAAACCCTAGAAATGGTTGTGCGTGAAAATCCCAGTAACTGGGCAAATTGTGAAATACTCAGACCGGCCCGTCTGGCACCAACAACCATGCCACGCTCAAAATTGCTTAAATCACCTTTCTTTCCCATTCTGACATTCAGTTTGGAGTTCAGGAGATTGTCTTGACCGGGACCACACCCCTAAATGCATTGAAGCAACTGCCGTGTGACTGGTTGATTAGAAAATTGCATTAATGAGAAATTGAACAGGTGTTCCTAATAATCCTTTAGGTGAGTGTGTATATATATATATATATAACACATCTTTTGCAATTATAAAGGTCTTTTTAGGGTAAACTTGAGGCAACAATACTAATTTTGGCACTACTGGTTTTATGGAAAATATGCATCAAATGACTGGAGAAGAACAGACTTGGTGAAAAGTACACTGAAAATCATGCCACAATAAACAATGAAGCTGTGAGCTGGTTATCCCCTGTTTTATGTAGACAATGCCAGCTTTATGCCAACTGACAGTCCATTTTCATCAGTGGAATAAAGCGTTGGGGCCAGATGGGCCGCACACATGGGGTGTGATCGAAAAATCAGGGTGGGTCCGACAATCACTGAAACATGCTCACATTCCAATCATTTTACAAAGGGCTCTCGCATTGCATCTGTGGGTGGGACGGATGGAGGACCTCGGTTTTCCATTTAATTCCCCCACTAGACATCAGGGTTCATCACAATGGTTCCAAAAATGAAGATGATCCAAACAACTCATTCGTTCAGTTCTATTCATCTAATGTTAATACAGCACCGAGGATTGTCAGTTGACCGTTTCGTTTAAATGCTTCCTTGTGATTTCCCAAATGTCACTCTGTAGGAGGCCAGTTTAGATGGATCAGTAATGAAACTCTGCATATCCCTAGTTCCATTTTGGCAGGCGCCCACTGTGACAACTGCCTCTGGGGACTGGACACACCTCCACATTTTTTGATATAAATGTTTTTCTCACAACCAAGCCAGTTTAAGAGGAAGAAAGGGGCAGTTTAGGGCTGAGATTCACATATTGATGCATGCTAATATTAGACATTCGTCTAGAAACCGATGAAGTATTGTTATGAATTTATGATATCCCACTGCTTGGTTTGATTTTTATTCATTGTGTGGGTCAATATGAATATTTTATCCAAATACAATAGATCATATAACATAAAGAAAGTGACTCTGATCATGATAAATCATTTAAAAATCTAGTTTTAAACACATGCGCCATGTTCTTAAAAATCTACTCATTATATTTGTTTCATATGTTTTTGCAAAACCTTTATGAATAATAAGAATTCTAAAGCATTACATTTCTGAATTAAATAGGTAATGAATTATTCATTTATAAATTTTTTACACAACATAACAGTACACAACCTGAACTAACGTCATATATCTAAATATAATCATATTTTTTTCTGCTTATTTTACTTTCATTTTGCAGACAAAAAACAAACAAATATTATTAACCAGTAAAGAATTTTGCAAAAATATTATTATATTAATATTATATTTGTTTGAGGGTTTTCTCCATGATATCAGGATAGTTTTATCACCGATATTTTGACTTTATGCACTCCCAAAAATGTTTAAATGTATTTTTAATACAGAAAAATAGAAACATTATTATCATAGAACAAGTTCAAGTCGTTGTTTGTATCAATTGCATTTTAATTAAAACAAAGGAACACGCCAACATTTTCGGACTTTAGCTTGTTCACCGTATCCCCCAGAGTTAGATAAGTCCATACATCCCATTCTGATCTCCGTGCGTGCCATAACTCCTTCAGACGCACCCACCGCTAGCCTAGCTTAGCACAAAGACTGGAGGTATATGGCTCCAGCTAGCCTACTGCTCAATAAGTGACAAAATAATGGCAACATTTTCCTATTTACATGTTGTGATGTGTATAGTTACATCCTGTACTACACCTCTAGCCTAGCTTAGCACAAAGATGTGTGCTAAGACCGACAGAAAATGAAAAGTTGTGATTTTCTAGACTGATACTCTCATTCCTGCGTAATAATCAAGGAACTGTGTGCCGTACCATGAGTGCAGCAGGCACAACTTTTCATTTTCTGTCGGTCTTTGCACACGTCTTTGTGCTAAGCTAGGCTAGCGGTGGGTGCGTCAGACAGAGTTATGGCACGCACGGAGATGAGAATGGTATGTATGGACTTATCTAACTCTGGGAGATACAGTGAATAAGCTTAAGTCCCAAAAAGTCGGCGTGTTCCTTTAAGTAAAAATTAAAAGACAGAAACAATGACACCATGTCAATAAATCATTTATTACTTCTAAGTTTTTATTTGTGGCTCACACTTCAATTTCAAACTCTGAAAAAGCACTTTTTAGTATTAATCCAATCACAGCAAGTGCAGTTTCCTTTTTATTTCGTCTCAGAAGATAACAGCTATGTTGACTCTCTTGGAAAATAAAATCATTCTTGGTTTGATGTAATTAAGATGTGTTGTGAAAAACTGACTGCAGATATTAACATCTATTCTTGAATTGGTTTCACAAGGAATTGGGGTAACGAATTAAATATCTGACTCTGTCTCTGACCGTTCAGATATTCTAGTGTTTGGTACTGGATGCAAAGGGGCAGCATGTGAGAGAACTTAAGCTGATTCCTGTGCAGAGAGCAGCTCTTGCCTCAGGCAGTAGAAATGTGTGTGTGTGTGTGTGTGTGTGTGTGTGTGCTACTGTGTGCCTGAGCCTTCCTGCTAGACAGGAACCCTACAACAAAAATTGAGCTTTCTCATGCCTGGAAAAACTCATTATGTGAGCTGTTTCATGTGAAAGCCAGAGAGTCATGGTCAGATGCAAAAGTAGCCTCAGCAAAGGGAAGCCGTGGCACCATTGAGAGAAAAAGTAACATTCAAACAACTAAAACAGAAAGAACACTGGTTGAATGGCATGAAAGCACGGTTTGAGGCAACATTTTACTAGACTAATATGTTGCATTAATTTACATTAGATTAAAAATATTTATTGGCCCGATTTCACAGACAGGGCTTAGGCAACATCCACACGAAGCCAGAGCTTTCCCTCTCTGATTATTTTTTTCCTCCAGATTGTGTTTTATTAACACCTACACCTACCCCAACCATAAACATACCCTTACAATAATGCAAATACAGTAATTAAATTATGCAATATTGATGTGCGCATGCCCAGTGCCCGTAGCTGTATCCCTTCTAGGCTGAATCCAAAATCGCCCCCTATACTCTTAAATACTGCATAATTTGAAGGGACAGCCATTTGTAGTGGTGTCTGAAACTACGGTGGACGTTTTTGAGTGCACTCATTCAATCCCACATTGCACCTCAATAACGAGAGTACAGCCGATGTGCACACAACGGCTGTCCGAATTCACTCACTCCTTTTCATTCACTCCTTCAAGTGAACTGTATTAGTGGACTAAAGTAAGGAATAGTGAATGAGGGTTTAGGGGGCGATTTTGGATTCAGCCTTAGGCCGCGTGTCCACCAAAGCGTTTTTATTCAGCTGAAAACGGCAGGCTGTGGGCGCTTGAGAGCGTTTTGGCAGTGCAGCGTTTTTTTCAGTTGAGACTCTTTGCTTGTTATGATACGGAATATCCGCTAAAGTGTTTCTAGGATCTCATTTCACAGATAGTTTGTTTCTGTATTGATTCTATATAAATTCTATATACTGATAAAATGTAAAGTATTTGCTCTGGCTCTTGTTTTAAATTATTCCATTATTATACTGCTTGTTATCATCTGTTGATGTTGTACAGTACAAGCAGAATGTTGCGCTTGGTCGGTGTTGTATTTGTCCCGCCCCTCCTCCACTCTGATTGGACGGCTGGATGAAAAGTGACAGTGATGAGCGCTGCGTTTTACTCAAAGTTGAACATTCTTCAACTCTAGGCGACCAGTAAAAAGCACTGAACGCTCAGCGCTTGAGTGTGAAATACTCGCTCAGCGCCTCGTTACGCTCATTGGCGTTCTAAAAACGCGGCGCTCCCATTGAAAACAATTGAATACACCAGCCAGCTGCGTGGAAAAACGCTTCGGTGGACACGCGGCCTTAGTCTTCACCGTGCGGGACGTGGTGGGATGACATCACCGTTTCACAAAATATACGGATTGGCTGTACACACGAAAACGCAAGAGTGTCGGTTTCAGATTTATCCACTCTGAAAAATACCTGTTTCAGGCTCCCAATACGGCGGATCTGTCTGGACGAAATGCTGATACGATACAAAATTTTTACGTATACAGCTAAACACGTCTCCGTGTGGACGGGGACTAAGCCACGATTAAGCCTTAGACTAAGCCACGATTACACCTTAGTTCAATTAGGAAATTTAAGTAGCTTTTATAAATTAGAAAAAAAAAACTGGTGTACATCTTGAGACAAAACAATGGCACTTACATATTCTAAGATATGTTGCTTTCAGTTAAAACTGCTCAAACATACATTTTAGTCTGGGACTAGCTTAAACCTTGTCTGTGAAACCATGGATTAATATAAAAGCATTTTGAGCGAGATGCAAGCAGTCTAATCAGATTCAATGATCTATGCTAAGCTATGCTATGCTAAAACTGCACCGCCAGACCCGGAGATTGGCTGAATGGATTCGAAAACGGTAAAACTCAACTGTTTAACTCTAGGGGAGTTGGAAAATGAGCCTATTTTCAAAAAAAGTGGAGTGTTCCTTTAGGTGAAATACCACCACCTATTCTACTTTGGGATGTCAAGTGCTGCCACTGGGTTATTTACGGGGTCATATTATCATATGTGTACTATTCATTTAAGATATTATTATAGCGATATATTGTTATTTAACACGATATCGATATTTCATGTTTTCAATATCACGGTTATTGTCAAAACCGGTATATCGCGATACCCCTACCCCCGTTGTTTTAGAACCAGAGGGGTCTGAAAATAGGGCAACTGCCAAAATAATAGGATCATTCAGCTGGTCATGTGATCTCAATAGGGCGACCATCATTATGTACAGAACAATAAATCTAACACAGACTTGTTGGATTAATGTGCCTATACGTGCGTTCGTGCAAAAAACTCCAAAACATACCATTCATTCCTTTTCACACAAATTGTGATGAAAGGGGCGGATTATCGATTAATAAAGGCTTATTTTATGCAGTCCTATACACAATACTATATTATGACCTCAAAACACTTCTATCATGCTGCATGATTTGTAAAGGAATACATTTTAATGTTTGAATCACATAACCAGATGTGGATTTTCTGCCATAGTATTTTTGCGCGGGAGCTCACCTGGTCCAGAACTGCACTTGGGTAAGAGCCCATTGAGACGCCAGTCACGATAAAAGAGTGCAAATACTTGTAGAAGAAAGCTAAAATGGGATGTTTACTTAGGTTTAGGGTAGAGTTTATACATTATTTTAAAGTGCGATAGAGCATTAATCTTTTAGCACCACTCACCAAACATTTAATTTCCAAACCGCATTATGTGAAACAACCAACTTAATAAAGCATTGTTTCAGATAAAGCTCAATGCACATTTAGCGGCACTCACTGGATATTTCACTTTGAAAGTGTCACAAAACGTGCAAGCAGCAACGTAATAGTACTTAACAGAAATGTCTACACATTTTTCCAAAGAGCCTGGGTTGAATAAAACAGCTTCTTCTAGGCCAATGATATTTCATGCGAGTGTTCTTCTCTAGGCCATTGATATTTCACTAGTCTTCATTTCATGTGAGTGTTTAGTTTTCAAAGCAAAACTTAGTTTTAAGTTTAATATGCAGAGACAACTATATTAAGTAAGCCATTAGTAGGTTGATATCTTTTGTCATTTTTGCAACTCAGTGGTGCAGAAATGACATACTTCACCTTTGAGCTCAGTAAAATGGTATAAGAGGATATATTGCTCTGGAGTGAAATTAGCAACTCCATTATATTCAAAGTCAAGAGCACAGCAGGACGAATCCTTTCTGATCCTTACTTGCCATTAGTTAATCGATTGGGCGCAGAGCACTGTTCAATGTGTTTAGCTCTTTACTTGAGAATGTTTCTCTTTTAAACTAAGAAAATTCAGAAAAAAAAAACTAAAAAGAAACTTTCAATCTGAGCAACACTTTTCTTAAAATTATAGCTCAGGCAAAAAAAAAGACAATTTTATCATACGTTAGTCACATACATGTTTCTTTCTTCATTAATAGAACAGTTTTGAAGATGATTCATGCTGTTTTTTTTCCACACAATGAGTGAAAGGTCACATCGGGCTGCCTAGATCCAAAATGGACAAAAAGCATCATATGTCAGAATGGGTTGCAGCAAGGATGAGGTAGTCATCCTTCATATATGATATAATAAAAGATATCATTATATATGAATGTCATATAATAATATGAATATTAGTCTATCAACTACAGAACAGCTGAGGGCTATAAATACGCAGGGTAAATGAGGTGGAAAACAAGGCACAGGTTGGGACTAATCAATCAACTAATGAGAAACCATGACAACAAATGAAAAAGGGAACATATGCTGCGTCCTAATACGAATCCGTAGTGCAGATCCGTGCACACTCTAATGCTGCGTTCACACCAAGCGCGAATAGTGTCTGGAGCGAGTGATTTCCATGTTAAGTCAATGGAAAGGCGTGTTGACGCATGTCTGGAAGTCCTGCGGCGCGATAGACGCGTTTAACGCGGCGCGGTGGACGTGATTTCGCCTCATTCACGTGTCCAGTTCGTGTAAATTATGCGATGTGAGCATCTTGCGCGATACGCGCAGGTAGTGCTTTTTGTGCATTCACGCGTTTGAAGCGAATTTGCCTCTGACGCCAGAATTGAAAAATCGGAACCTTGCCGTCAATTCGCACCGTGTTAACCAATCAGGAGCCTGCCTGCTGCTGTCACGTGGTGATAAACTAATGACAAGTCAATAGCGGGTGAGAAACCAAGCGTAATTTAAAAATACAGCTGTCATTGTGTAACAAAATGTAGTTTTAAGACTTTTTCAGGCCAGAATGTACTTGTTTAAAGCTCAAGTCTGTGGTTTATTTATAAAGAGATCGCCTAATGGAAAATGTTTTTTGCCGTTTTCACATCAATGTGTCGCCACGAGCCGCAGGGTTTAATTTGAAGTTGTCTGTGCATGTTTTTTTTTTCCTCTAATAGAATTAGATCCCATTCACATGCATTAAACGGCTGACAGACGGCAATGGTTGGAGTTAAAAATCTTCATTTGTGTTCTACTGAAGAAACAAAGACACCTACATCTTGGATGCCTTGGGGGTAAGCAGAAAAGCATCAAATTTTCGTTTTTGGGTGAACTATCCCTTTAAGTAGAGAGGTTTAGCTAAAAGGGTTTGAGTGAATAATTATCAATATCTTACCTGACGAAAAGATATTTATTCAATGTTATCCTCATTATATTTAATCTGCAACAGCATTGTGAACTTTTGTAAGTTTGGTCATTAAATGCATTATGCAAATTTAAAACACATGAGGAGAGTCTCCGCATGAAAGACCAACAACTGTCACAACAATTAAATTAAACTGAGTGTGGAGGATTTTAACTGTGATGAGATGATTGACAGGGCAGTTTAAACCGTGACAGGATGCACGTAAGATGCAATTATGACAATGTAGTATGTCCCAAAGCTCACCTACTCTTCTGTTACACACTGTGTACTTTTAGGGCGTAGTATAAGTAGGCAAATTGGGACGCAGAAAACAAGAAAATGCAAACATAAAACTAATGTCATAGTAGTGCATATCCTTAATTTGAAGATCTAGCTAGAAAACTGTGGCATCATTTACTTTCATTGCATGGAAGATACTATTCTTAAAGTAAAAATAAAATGTGACTCATTCATGCATGTGACTTCTTTTTTTTTTATATCTTTGATCAATGCAATTTTGACCATGTGTTGCTTATTTTCCGGGTAATAAGGCAATCCTTAAAGGTATTTAGCCTATTATCTATTGAATTTATTTCATCGATTTAAGGTTGATGGGCCATGTTTAAAAGTTTGGGAAGTTTCTCAACTCCATCCCTCCAGTGGCTTGTCTTTCCTATTTTACTTGCATTTGTGCAGTCACTGTATAATTGATTTTGCTGTGTCTTTGCTCCAGGAGACAATTAACAGCAGATTAGACCTTTTCTCTTAAACAGTGCAACTTCTCCCAAGTCATTATTAAATCCATCACAACAGAAGAGGCGTGCACTCATTAACACAACAAAATAAGGTTTACAGAAAAAAGCTAAAATGAATGCATGATGAAATCTACACTTTTTAATGTGTTTTATTGCCAGTGGCATTGTTGAATGTCAAATATTAATGTTTACCTGGAAATAAAGCAGAAGATTGACATTCAACCTGATATGTAGGCATACTGTCTGTGTATAGGCAATGGAATTTCTATTAAAGGAGTCAAATGATGCTTATTTTAAAAGTTCATTATTTTGTTTATTGGGTGAAATAGAATAGGGGTTAGCTGTAACACACATGGTTTAAAACTTTCCACACATGCCAGGATGACGAAACTTAGTGTATTTACTAGTTACCATATCAACATTATTTAGAGAAAAAATTGCACCAAAATGTAAAAAATCTTTGGAAGATATTGTTACATTGTGCCCCTCACATTTTACAATGTACCCCACCAATGGGGCATGTTGTCACATTTCACTTCCATACTTTGGGGGTAAATCATGAGAAAAGTATACTGTATTAATGAAACAAAACCACATAATTGTACTAGACGTGTGAGATTAATGTGGGGAAAAATAAATACTCTGAATCCCAAGTGTCTTTACACAGAATGAGAATGTCAAAAAGTGTTAGGTTGTGCCCGCTCTCCCCAAGCACACAAGCAAACTTTTGGTGTGTGCTACTCATAAGGAGTGCTATCAATTAATCTTAGTCACTGATTCCTAGATTCATACGCTTTTGGAGGGCCAAACAAAAGAAATAAACAACATCTCTATGACCTGGCGACAACACTGAAGCATTGCCCTCTTTCTTTGCATATGCCTTTGGGCGGGCATTATGCTAATATGTTACTTTGTGATGTAGACGTTTGCAGAAGTTATATCTTCGTTCAAGGCGTTTAGGCTGGTCTGGAGCAGTTTTCCTTGTTAGATAGAATAAATCTCTTTTGTGGGAGTCTATGAGATTTGTAACTTTGCAGATCTTATACATGCACATTGCACAAACAAATCCATTGCACACTAAGGCCACATCCACACGAAGCCAGAGCTTTCCCTATCCAATCTTTTTTTCGCTTGTCTCAAGAAATATCTGTGTACACACGAAACCACTCAAACCGACTCAAAACGATGTAGTACACATGCCAGGCCAGTATGTGGCACTGTAATTCTGCCACATAAATACACTAAAAACGACGGTGGCCCAGTAGAGCACAACACAACGAAATTTAAAAATCATACATAAGTTCACAACACAACGAAATAAATCCACAACACAACAAAATCAATCCACAACACAACGAAAAAGCCACAACACAAAGAAATAAAGCCACAACACAACGAAAAAGCCACAACACAAAGAAATAAAGCCACAACACAACGAAAAAGCCACAACACAAAGAAATAAAGCCACAACATAACAGAATCAAGCCACAGCACAACGAAATCAATCCACAACACAACGAAAAAGCCACAACACAAAGAAATAAAGCCACAACATAACAGAACCAAGCCACAACACAACGAAAAAGCCACAACACAAAGAAATAAAGCCACAACACAACGGAAATGTTCCCGACCACTAGGGGACTCTTGGAGTGCGGTAAAGTTAGTTTTCCTTGCATTGTTCTATAGATTCACCAGTCTTACAAATATTTAAACACCACGATCAGTTTTAAGTGTGCAGTTGTAAATCGACATTAAATATCAATTCAAAATCACCTACGTGCATTATAGCTGCATATTTATACTCGAGAACGCTTTGACCCGCAGCCACGGCGCTAAGGGAACGTCTGCCAATTCCACCAAGTTGAAGCATATATTTTGTATGAATTAAATGTACTTTTTTCCAATGTTGTGTTGTGCATTACTAAGTCAGTTTTACCAATACAATCAAGCTGTGGAATTTTAACATGTCTGTTTTTAAATGTTAAAAGTAATTTTAATTAATACAAATGATACGTTTCAACCACTTGGTGGAATTGGCAGACGTTCCCTTAGTGCCGTGGTATCGGGTCAAAGCATTCTCGAGCATTAATATGCAGCTATAATGCATGTAGGTGATTTTAAATTAATATTTCATATCGATAAACAATGGTTAGCCTACATACTGTTAAAACTAATTGTGGTATTGATATCTTTGTAAGATTGACGATTCTATAGAACAGTGGCAACTTTACCATGCTCCGAGTGCCCGCGAGTGGTTGGTAGCATTTCTGTTGTGTTTTGGCTTTTTCGTTGTGTTGTGGATTTTCTGTTGTGTTGTGGTTTTTTCGTTGTGTTTTGGCTATTTCGTTGTGTTGTGGCTTTTTCGTTGTGTTGTGGCTTTTTTGTTGTGTTGTGGCTTGATTTCTTTGTGTTGTGGCTTTTGCGTTGTGTTTTGGCTTTTTCGTTGTGTTGTGGCTTGATTTCATTGTGTTGTGGCTTTTTCGTTGTGTTTTGGCTTTTTCGTTGTGTTGTGGCTCTTTCGTTGTGTTGTGGCTTTATTTCGTTGTGTTGTGGCTTTTTCGTTGTGTTGTGGCTTGATTTATTTGTGTTGTGGCTTTTTCGTTGTGTTGTGGCTTAATTTATTTGTGTTGTGGCTTTTTCTTTGTGTTGTGGCTTGATTTCGTTGTGTTGTGGCTTTTTCGTTGTGTTGTGGTTTGATTTCATTGTGTTGTGGCTTTTTCGTTGTGTTGTGGTTTGATTTCTTTGTGTTGTGGCTTTTTCGTTGTGTTGTGGCTTAATTTATTTGTGTTGTGGCTTTTTCTTTGTGTTGTGGCTTGATTTCGTTGTGTTGTGGCTTTTTCGTTGTGTTGTGGTTTGATTTCATTGTGTTGTGGCTTTTTCGTTGTGTTGTGGTTTGATTTCTTTGTGTTGTGGCTTGTTTTCGTTGTGCATTGAACTTATGTTTGCTTTTTATATTGCGTTGTGTTGTGCACTACTGGGCCACCGTAAAAAACGGAGAAGAAGAGTTGTGGCGAGAAGGGGTACAGCAACGGTCGGAAGTGAGGCAAAAACTCACGATAAAATAGCAATAAATAAATTTGCTACTTACCAGATCGTGTTTTATTAATGCCTACACCTACCCCAACCCTTAACCTACCCTTACAACAACGCAAAATACAGTAATTAAATGATGCAATATTGATGTGGCCGTAGTTGTATCCCTTCTAGTCTTTACCGCGTGGGACGTGGTGTGATGACATCACCGTTTCACAAAATATACGGATTGGCTGTACACACGAAAATGCAAGGGTGTCGTTTTCATATTTATCCACTCTGGGACCCGGTTTAAAAAAATATCGGTTTCAGGCTCCCAAAACGCCGGATCTGTGTGGATGAAACGCTGATATGATACAAAATTTTTACGTATACAGCTAAACGCGGCGTCTCCGTGTGGAGGGGGCCTAAATGTCAGGAAAACATTATCAAGTATCAATTAACCCCTTCTAATACTTTTTACCTAATGACACCGCCACTGCAGATTTCTCCAAATGCTCTTCCAGCTGCCCGCACTGACTCTCTGACATGCCATACTTCAAGATAAGCCTAATGCCAAGGTTGTTTCTTTTCTTGTGCTTTGAAATCACAGGCAGACAGCAAGAGTGGGAGGCCAGAGATCTCCATTGGGATTTCTGACAGTCTCTAGCAATATATACTGTACAGGAGAGCAAGGCCAACAATGCCAATCAAAACCTCGGATACTACAATACTGCCAGAGGCATTTCAGAGAAAGCACAAACAGAAAAGAAAGAAATAGAACAACGCATAAATGTGAAAATGCAACATAATTTTGTATGATTATATTTATAGTCATTAACCTTTCCTTTTGTACCACCACACAGACTTCTTCCACACTTCTGAATGATATGATTAGCACTTCAAACGGACGCGGCATCTGCTGCAGTTCTTCTTTAGGGCATCATCAGAGACTACTAGACTAACCCTTAATATCTGATGCTATTGGGGCAGTGCAGGGTTTTTCTCAGCAGTGGTAGGTGGCATGACAGATTTTGGAGACAGATGAGAGGATAGTTGACATCTTGGCAGAGATCGCCCATTTTGATGGATGGCACTGTAAATTGTGGTGTGTTTTCACAGATGCTGGTCAAATTTTTGGTCATGGCCCAAGGGTTATTTTTTACAGTTACTCAGTTCACATTCTTTTGACACAAATGTATAAATGTGTAATTCCACTTCAAAATATTGGTGAGAAGAGCCACATTCAAAGCTGTTGAAAAATAGCTAATTTTACTCATTACATTACATTTGTTAAACAAAAAATCATGTGAGGTGTGACTGTGTGTAATTTACTTATACATAGAAAATTATCATTCTAAGGGCCAGATTTACAAACAGCTTGCACCAGCGCAAACCCTCTTTTGGCATTTGAAAAACTACTGTCAGGATTTACTAAAGATTTACTAACAGTGAGAATGAAAAATGAAAAAAATTTTATGCTGCCTTAATGGGACAATAAAAGCCCTCCCTACACCGACCCCTAACCCTACCCAATTAATACTTTTATTAATATTAAACATTTAGTTGGGCACTTCATTTCCACATTTAGAAATTTTTCTTAATTTTTCTTGAAAGTAAATGCCTTTCCGATGTGATTTGTGATGAGAAAAGAGATAAGAGCGAGCTCTGCAAAAGGCGGATTCGAACCCGGGTCGATCGCGTCAAAACCAAGATCCTTAAGCCTTACGCTCTACTGACTACACCAGTGAAGATATTGAAATACTAGCGTATTTTTAAATTTTGTTTGGCCCAACCAGGCATTGTTAGGCGGAGCTAGTGCGGATAGCACTTGCCAACAATGCACGCTATTTTCACTTGGTGTGAATAGACACTAGAGCCCTGCGCGGGACTGTTTTCTTCATCCCGCTCCCTCCCGCACCCGCTGAATTTCTGACCATTACCGCCCGCTCCCGCAACGTATGTGTTACACTCCCGCCCGCTCCCGCAATATGTATGTCCACTCCCGCCCGCACCCGCAAAACTCCGAGAATTTATTCCCGCACAATAATAGAGATGCATTGATTTTGTGTCTTCTCCATTCAAACATTCAAATATAATTTCGTTTTTATCAAAAACTTTGCACATAAAAATAGACTGCTTTGCAAAACAGAAAACAGAAAACCAGATTGAGAAACAAAAAACAGATCCCAATTCCGTCGAACGTGACCGACTGAAAGGAAACCAGAGAAAACATGCTTCAACAGAACGTAATGTGAACACAAAATAGCAAACGGACATTTAGAAACAATCCATTTCCACTCACTAAACTTCTATGTATTGTTTGTCAAAAACACCAAACAGTCAACTTTACCTGCAGGGATCTATGTATTTGCCAGCTGCGCAATATGTGGATACATATAACGTTATACCGCATGACTTTGCCTACCAAAACAATTGAGAAACTTCTCCAAATGTCAGACTTTCCTTGCTTAGCTTTTGTGCTGTAAATACCTCGTTTGAGGTTCTTTTCTACATCATCTATTGACATCTTCTCCATCATGTCGTTAGGCAACCTCCCTATCCCGCCGATTCCCGCAGTGTTTTTTTTAGCCGCCCATTCCCGCCCGCAGCAAAATTCAAACCGCCCGCTCCCGCGAGATTTACGTTGGGTCCCGCGGGACCCGGCGGGACTCAATCCCAATGCAGCCCTCTAATAGACACTCCGTATTTTTGCGGCTGACCTTATTGCATATGCATTTGTTGGCGTTTCCATTTCAAAATGTATGGGAGTATTTAAATTAATCACACAAGGTGATTTACTTTGCACCATTATTTACCAACCAAAAAAGCACGTCTTAAATCAGACGCTAATTTCTGCTGCTCTTGGTAGATTGTGTTGGTCATTATGGAAATGATCCGGCTGAGTCTGTGTTCTTATAGGGTTACTTCAGCGATTAGCATTAAGCTTTGTATCAGTAGAAACCCAGTAGTATATTCAAATTATCGTACTTTCCCCCCTCATATCCCCCTGAGACGAGAGAATTATGTATTTTATGTCTGGAAAAATGCCTCCGTTGACGCAAATATCGTCATTTTGCGTCATCGGAGGATTTTTTGGCCAGAGGCTAAAGACTACAGCCAGTAGTAGGAGCTAGTTCCGCATGTTTTCAACCCGCCCATAGGGGAGAGATCTCACGCACAGAATGTAAATGCGCACGGCCACTTAGCTCGGGCATTCATAATGGAGTGGTGCGGAGCAAAGTGATTGTTTCAACTTTTCAATTAATTCCTATGAAAGTTAAGCTTCCATAGGCATGATCTGAAAACGTGCCAGACAGGACACACACCGTGAATGACTGCCGCGCTTACCTCAGCTCTGCTCAGCTCTTCTCTCGTGATGAATGAAATCTGACTCCTGCTGCGTTTGTGTCGTGACTTTCGTTCTGTTCACTCACATGTTATTGAACAGACACGTTCAGTTTTTAATTGTAGTGTTTATTCTCTAACTGAACTAAATGATTTTATTACTATGAAAATCAAAACGATGTTGGGGGCGGTGTCATGGTGGGCAAGAGATGTGGCCGTGGCTTTGGGAGTGGCCTCGTAGGGCAGCAAAGCAAGTGCATTCTGGGAGTTGTTGTCTTTCATCCATATGAGCCAAAAATACATTTTCTGTCTTTTCTCAGTCTAGAAGGCACCAAATTCAAAAATAATTTCACATTTCTACTACATAAATGACCCAATTTAAATACACGTTCATCTTCCCAGCGCTGAAGTACCCCTTTAAATGTGTGTGTCGACAGTAGATCTAATTTGCCCTGTTTAGTAAATATGGCCCTAAAACACATTGGAATTCCAGAGGGAATCCATGACTCAAAAATGCTAATTATCACAGATTTTAGGACTACAGTTTGAACAGCTAAAGCGAGGGGTCAGCAGCGGTACTGCAGGGTGTCCAACAATAAATGTTTGATGTAAAACTTTTTATTATTAAACAAAATTGTGTTAAAGCTACAACATTACCCAAATACACCCCAATCAAAGTCTAAAGTTAAGTAAATTAAAAACGTTTAGCTAAATGTTTCATTGCCTCTTCAAAATTAAAATCACCCTGTTCATCAATAATGACTAATTTAATGTTTTTGTAATATAAGCATCATAACAAAGTATTGGAAATAAATTATTATGGTACTGTTACTATAGGCTAGACTTAAAATACAAGTACATTTTTTACATATGGGTCCCAGCTCAGGGTCTTTACCCGTTGGTGGATAGAAAAAAATGAGCAGGGACCACTTATGTAAAAAAAAAATATATATATATATATTTTAAGAACATATGAAAAAGGTTTCCTTGAAATTAGCTACTTATTGGACATTTTATCAAATTACTGTGCTATATATCATTTTATAAACCATATAAACAGTCTTGCCATATACAAAACTGTTTGTTACAGTGATTTTACCGTGTTTATTTTCAACTTCTTTAGTTTGTTAAGTTGCTGTTTGAGCATGAAAAGTTAAAAAGCTCCAGTGGGAGTTATTCTCTACATCAGTGTCACTCTTTCTGAACTCCTGAAACGCCTCCATTGTAGTCCATTGTTTTCTTCTGGCAACGAACACGTCACAATATTCTAATTTAAATACTTCCCGCCCAAGGCATAAGCAAAATAAAGGGGACGAGGCCTTGTTGAGTTAGTTTGTTAAAACTCGCTGTTATGGTAAGGGGCGTGACCTTTCCCAAACGTGCTGGAAGTGGTTGACTAATCACAACACACTGGTCCAGCCGACCAATCAGAGCATATTGTGCTTTTTGGAAGGAGGGGCTTCATAGAGACAGGAACTAAACAGAGTGTTACTGACAGATTGGGAAGAGAGGAGCTGCAAC